>NC_051324.1:71687178-71996673 GCF_015220235.1 Choloepus didactylus | reverse complement strand
AGTCTGCTCAAATGATGGCTGAATGGGGCTCTGTTAATTCACACTGCTCCCCCTTCCCAGCTCTGGGGCATTCAGCTGAGGTTGCAGGGAAGGCTAATGTCCACGCCCAGTTTTGTGGTGTGTGCCTGTTATTTGAAGCACTTCCGTCACACTGGGTTGTCTGGGGCAGCTCTGGGCTATGGGGCTGGCGATGGGCAGGAGTGTTTCCTGTCCACCAGGATGGTGGCTGTGAGCAGACACCCCCCTTTTCTTGGGAAGTTGTGTTGTTTAGTGAATTTTCTCAGCCACTGGATTATTGCCTTTTGTCTCAGAGCTCTCTTAGTTCTGCTCTTGACTTGACGTGCCCAAATTTCAATTCTTTGAAGCTTTCTGTATTGAGCTTCTTAGAGTAATTGTTTTAGAAAAAGCAAAAAAGGATTTAAAAAAAAAAAAAAACGGCCCTCCTCAGAGATCTAATGGGTTATTGAAATGCTAATAGACAAAGCAACCAGGGCCATTAAGGAAAGGTGCACAGGGCAGAGAGATCAGCCTTGCTTCGGGATTTGCATATGCGCCTCAAGGCCTGATCTCCGCCCTTCCCCTTTCTGTGTTCACCAGAACTCCAAAAATCCTCTGCTTTTATTTTGGAGTTTTTCGTGTTGTTTTTTTTCTATGCCTGTCTCCTCTCTGCTGGGCTGGCTGCTCTCAGAGTCTCTGGTGTCTGGTCTCAGTCTATCTATGGTTGGAGTTTGAATCAGTAGAATGAGTTTCCGATAAGAGCAGCCACTGCAATTCTCCCTTCTCCTTCCCGGAGCTGACAGCCCCTCCTCCCCCGGGACTGAGCCTGGCAGGGAGGGGCGCGGGTCCCCTGGCCGCAAAAACTTACAGATTTCACTGATCTCAGCAGTTCCACGTTTTCATGAGTGTTGTATGAAGTATGCCCAAAGACAGATTGCTCTGTGGTGTCCAGTCCACGCAGTTCCTGGCTTTTTACCTACTTTCTTGGAGGAGTAACTAAAACATACAGCTCACCAGTCTGCCATCTTGCCCCGCCTCCTCTCTTTTCACTTTTATTTTTTATTCTTATTCTGATTCTTTCTGATGTAAGGAAAATGTTCAGAAATAGATTGTGGTGATGAACGCATAACTATATGATCATACTGTGAACAGTTGATTGTATACCATGGATGACTGTATGGTTTGTGAATATATTTCAATAAAACTGAATTAAAAAAAAAAAAAAAAAAAAGCCAATCCAACTCTGGTGTTTTGCATCCTGGCAGCATTAGCAAACTAGAGCAGTCAGTTGTCCATGTTGGGGACGTGGCAGAGATCTGTTTGTGCCAAAGTCCATGCTTGACGTGGTGCCGTCTGCCTCCTGGATCCCATGCAGACGACTTCCTGACCCCCCTCACACACCACCCTCCCTCTGTAAGTCATGAGGGCGCAGAGGGGTCCTAAGAAACAAACCGGAATGCCCTCTGCTGATTCCCAAATACTGTTAATCCAGCAGGTAGGTAGGTGCAGCCAGAGGTTCCGAGAGCATCAAATGCCCTGCAGAGCACCCAGTAGCTGGAATACGGCAGGTGGCTGGTTGGGGACCTGGCTCACACATTCTGGGCTTCCCAGGGTCAGGCCACAGCAGGAGGGAGCCAGCCGGCCTGTGGCCTGGACACTCCGCAGGCCACTTGCTGGCCCTTCCTCCTCTGGCAGTGAAGCCCGACCAGGCGGCCTGGGCTTGAGGGGCCCCTTTATTTTGTGTTTAACAGAGGCTGGGGTGGCCCTGTGTTCCCAGCTGGGAGGGGACGGTGCACCGCTGGAGCTCATCTTTGCAGGAACATGAGCCTTTATCACTGCAGGGCAGCACTCCCTCCCCCGCCCTGCCAGGGTGATTGAAACCCTCTCCTGGGTGGCTACTGGAGGTCCCCAGATTACAATCTCAGGAGCAGGAGGCCACAGCCGGGCAGAGACGGCTCTCAATCACCCCCTTCTGCTGCCTCCGAAGCCCAGCTCCATTATTTCGGCTCGTGCATGGGACCCAGGGTTGGAGGGCGGGGGGTTGGAGCAGAGGGAAAGGAGAGGGAAACGTGGGTGCTGTGGATGAAGGCAGCTGCCAGGTCCCAGGCACTCCTGCCAAAAAAAAAAAAAAAAAAAAAAAAAAGACTTTAGAAGATCAACAACTGAGCACTGAGAGGGAAAAGGTCCCACTGCCCAGCAGAGACCCTGGTCCAGTACGGCCTCTACCTAGACTCTGGGGACGAGGTTCGGGGAGAGAAGCTGGGTAGGTCTTTTCAAGCTGGAGGACAAGAACTGTCTGTGCCCCCCATCTCCGAGTGATGATGACCGGTGACACCCTGGTTTGTCGGTCGTGTCTCACCAGGCTGGTTGGGGGTGGCCTGCTGCAGATGTGGGGTCCCTGCCCCGGGAGTACAGTGTCCAGCTGCTTTGTGACACTGATTCGGGGTCACGTTGCCCAGCCAGGCCTGCACCGATGCCAGCTGGTCGGCGGGCAGCTCAGCGTCGTTCGCTCTGCACACTTGCCTCATTTCGTGCTCCCATCTCCGTGGGGTGGACACAGTGACCCGAGGTTACAGGCGGGAAACTGGTGCTCAGGGGAGTGAAGACGCCGGCTCGAGGCTGCGGAGCTGGGGTTTGGGCCCGGGCCGGGTCGCCTCCCAGGCTGTCAGCTGCAGTCTCTCAACAGTTAAGCCGCCAGCGTCCGAGGCTGAAGGCCTCCGCATTTGGATCCCACCACTGATGAGCTCCATGACTTACTTACTGTTTCCAAGAATCCGTTTTCCTCTGCTTAAAACGAAGGAAATGCCAGTCAATGCTTCAGAACAGTGCGTTGAGGATTAAATGAGATAAAAGATGTGAAACCCTCAATAGGACACTCGTCTTTATCTGTCCACCTGCCTAGATTTGGGAATGAGTTTTCCACCCACATTTTCTTAAAAAGGGGGGAGGGTTGCAGAGCGGGGAAGGCAGACAAAACTTGAGCATCATGGCTCACTACACATGCACACACACCCACAAACACATGTGTATATATTTACATATACATGTACATTTCCATCTATCAATTTATATCTATTATCTATCTATATCTACCTACCTATTTTTCTAGCATTTATCTTTCTATATCACCTATCCATTTATCATCATCTTTCTACTTATCTATCTCTACACACAGTCACACACACATACACGCACACACTTATTCTTTTTTTTTACTTTCTTTGGCTAGAAAGTTGGAGGTTTTTTTTTTCCTTCCTAGGAACGATGACATTGCAACGACTGTTGAAGCCAAATTTTCTGCTGAAAAGAGAAAGCAGCCGAGCCGAGCCTGCCTTGGCCTCCATCTCATCTTCCCTTCCTCCCGAGGGTTCGCTCTCTGGCATGTCCAACCAGCAAATTAATCGGAGAATTTGGAGAACGAGGAAGCTGACCTGCACCTACAAGATTTAAAAATATGGTAATGCAATTAGCAGCTTTGGCAGCCTGATGAAGCCTCTCTGAAATGCTGATAAAATACCACTGAAGGAAAATGCTTAAGAGCCTCTTCAAACTTTCCAAAACGTGAAGTGCGTCCTTATGGAGAAAATGGCAATCTAGTCTCCTTTCTCCAAGGTTCACGATTAATTAGGAGCTTATTTAGTGCATGAATAAGGAAACAAATGAACTCTTGGATCACAAAGCATTGAGACCAATTTTTTAATCTTTTTTTTTTTTTTACATTTACATTCCTATCATAAAAGTCTTCATTAGACATCGTCCCCAGTGTGTCTTGTGTCAGGGAAGTGTTAGCACCCTGGGCTTCTGGCTAGACCGCATTTCCTTCCCATCAAAGAGCCTTATAACCAAAGACTTTCCTCTATCTTTGGAGGTCCTGTAGTGGCTGGAAGGGTGGTGTAGGCTGCAGGGAAATTCAACTCCCTGCTTGCCTGCCCCAACCTGGTTTCTCCCATGTTCTGAGTGCACCTCTGGTCCTTACAGAGCAGCACAGACTGACGAGGTGCAGGGAGAATTAGCTGGCTCCTTGGATCATCCCTTCATTTATTCCTCACTCATCCTTAATTCATCATTTGTGACCTACCCCAGCCCCCTCCCCAGTATTCCTTTCCCTCCCCACAAATACCTATCTGGCTGGAAGCCAGCCCAACAGCCACCCGTTTCCATTGGCCAATTCAACTGTTGATTGGACACCTACTATGTGCCAGCCCCACTAGGTGCTGGGGATACAGCAGTGACTCAAACGTGCTTCCTGCCCTCTTGGAGTTTACATACTAGGGTTGATTGCTTTGGCATTTGCAAGTTACCTTGATCATTCTTGGTCCTGGCCTGCCTACCTTGGGACTCCATAGCAGACACCGCCTTCATCCACAGGTATGCCTACACACCTGGGCAGTAGTGCAGGTGCTGGTGAGAACCCTGGAAACATCGACACCCTGATGGCCCCAGGTGAATCCTTGACCTGCCCTCTCGTCCTGCTCCACGAATCGGGGACATGACTATCTGTGACCACCAGGTCACCCTGTGAGGGGTCCTGCCTCCTGGTGCCCACCTCCCTGTGTGATCCCCTCTCGCATTGGGCGGAACCCGGGACTGACAGGATGTATATGATCATGTGCATGTGACCAAGTGACCTACAATTGCAAGGCCATCGTGCGAGGAGATGCTCTCCCTTGCTGGCTTTGACAACACACGTGGTCATGTCGTGAGTTACCCTCTGGAGGGGGCCAGGCAGCAGCCCCCAGCCTCCAGCCCATGGGAAATCTAGGCCCTCGGTCCGACAGCCTGGTCTGCCAAGGACCGTGTGAGTCTCTGCAGTCAAGCCTAGGTGAGACCACTGGGCCGGCGTGTCCACCATCTCCCTCCATCCCAATTGCTTTTCTTGTCCCAGATGAGGAGGTTGGGGGGAGGGATGAAGCGCAGCTGGAGTCCCTGATCAGGTCTGGGGAGCCCTAGCTGCACCGGGGCTGCCGAGGGTTCTGGGGACCCTCGTTTTGTCAATGGGCACCACTGCTGGGTTCAAGACAAAGTAGTCGGGGTAGAGGGGGTTTCGCCCTTGGGCCCCTCCCTCACCACCCCTTTTGAGGTTTTCTTCTGATGCCTGCTTCTCCTTGTTTCCAAAGCCCCTTGCCTTCTCAGGCCTCCCCGTCCCGGCCCTGCCAGTGGCCTTTCTCCCCTGCAGAGCCCTGCACCGCTTAGATGCTGCAAGAAGTGCTTTTCAGCAGGTTTCCAGGCGCCCTCGGCCTGGGGGTGCTGAGAGCACGGCCGAGCATCACTGCAGTGTGGTTTCTGGGACACTGTGCCCGCTGGGGGAGGTGCTCGAAGCCCTGCTGGGAAATTCCACCCTCGACATTGTACCCAGGGGCCAGCCACTACCCCTCGCAGGGGTGCCTGGAGGGCATTTGAATTCCATGGGTCCCTCAACACAGAGGATCCTCAGGATGGGTGTGCATTCCTCTGTGGTTCTGGGGGTGCATATCTTTGGTCACTGCCCTGGAGCTGGAAGGAGGGCTGCCGAGAAGGAAATGGTGGGGGCCTGAGCCCCTGGAAGTGGCAACCAGCTCCAGCCCCTCCACGAAGCCACGCCCGGGGCTCCCTATCCTTGAAGGACGCGGCGGGCAGGAGGCAGCGGACTTCAGCGTGCAGGGAAGGCTGCAGCAGCCCGGGGACCGGATGGCAGAGTCGGAGAGAGCAGGCCCTGATTTGCATACACTTTGCATTTCATTTGCATAGGCCTCAGCCCATCAGAGCCCACCCTGTTCTGCTGCACATTCTCCTGCCCGGAGGCTCCCGGTGCGGAAGGGGGCTCAGGGGGTCCCGCCCGGGGAGAGGGTGAGGGCGATGTCTCCGGAGGCTCCCCTCCAGGTTCCCTGGAAGAACTGCTGGGGGCAGGGGGTCCCCTTTCCTTGTCTTGGGGTCACTTTCTCTTAAGAGCCAAGAGCTCGCTGTGCTAATGAAGTGGCCCTTGTGGTTTAATCTCAGTTTGGGCCTCTCGGTTTTCCACGGCTGCGAGTAGCATAGATGTTTCCAGGGCCCTAGAAATGGGGAGATGCACCCTTGTGGGTTTGAATGAATTATAAACGTTGTTTCACGGAGACCCTGAGGGTATCCCAGGCCGGTCCAGCAGCAGGAGACCCTTCCCCGCGGCAGGGTGGGCCAAGCCATGGGTCTGGGGGCTTCAGCGAGCCTCCCGGGACAGGTGAAGGCTATTCCTCTCGGGGGTCCACGTCCTTTACCCGCTCCAGGCTGGTGAGGGGGTGGGCAGAGGGCGCAGCCGGTAGAGAGATCTGCATAGAGGGGGTTACAGCCTTGGCTGACTGTGCTGACCCGGGGGCTCCCGCCCCTTACATTGAATTCCAGAAAGTTAAAAAAATAAAATAAAATCATAGAAACCTTGGCTGCCCATTTACCTCTGCTCCTCCCTGCCTTGGAAAATGACCAGTAACCCACAGGCTCGAGACATCGGGGGGCCTCTGCAGCCCGGCAGGAAGGAATCTCGGACTTGGGAGCCTTAAGAGTCAGCTGGGCCTGTGTCAAGTGCTTGAGATCAAACTCCAGCTCTGCCCCTTATGGCTGTGTGACCTTGAGTAAGTACTTGACCTCTCTGAGCCCTGACTTCCTGCTGCTCTCAAACCAGGCTGGACGCCATCCTGCATTTGACAGTTATCAGCCCATCTGTGGTCCAGGCATTGGGCAAACCGTCCTTTGCAAAGGGAATTCTCAGGGCAGACATTATTTATTTATTTTTTTATTTATTTTGCTTCTCATCACCCCCACTGCAGTTTGATAGGTTCAGCGTTTAGGATAAAAATCAACCGCCTTCCTCCAACCACCCAGCGGAAGTGGGCCCGGTCTCAGCCAGAGCTGCTGCTGGCAGCACGGGAGGCCAGTCCGGGGCGTCGGCCGCTCCAGGTGCAGGAAGACCTGTGGCACCCCCAGCTCCAGGGGGCTCCCCGACTCCCACCTCCGACACCAGGCTCAGAGAGACAAAGGCGCGGGGTGGGGTGGGGTGGGGGGGAGTGGAGAGGAGAGCGAGGCTGAGATCTGAAAAAACACTAAGTAATAAAGGACTTTAAAATAGATTTACTTTAATTATATACTTCGGTAATTTGCTGTAGGTTCCCATCCCGTTATTAAATTACAACAGTAACTCATCTAATGGATTTCCACCGAGAAAACATTCATTTTATTTTATTGTGTTTTTGTTCTATAGTCGAGAGTGGAGCAGCAGAGTCTGCCCTTTCTCCGGGAGGGGCCCGGGAGGAGGGGAGGGGGCTCCGCGGAGCAGGGGCGAGTCGGGGGGCCTTGTGCTGAGTCTCCCGGGACAGCGAGGGGCTGCTGGGGGGGCCGGCGACGGAGGGGAGGCTAGAGTGGGGTCTCAGGTGGTGAGAAGCAGAGCTGCCAGGCTTGGGGGCCGCTGGGGAGGCCGAGCCCCTCCGGCCCAGCAGCCAGGAGCACAGCCATGGCCGCAGCCTCGCTGGGCCCGGGCAGACCGGGGGGAACAGGCAGGGGCCCCGGGAGGCGCCCTCGATCTCTCGTCTCGCCGCTGCTCAGAGGCCAGGAGGGAGAATCAGTGGGGAGACGGCCGCGGGGCCTGTCCCGGCGGCCTCTGTTTTCTTGGGAATGGAAGGAAGAGGCTGAAGGCCGCCGGCCTTGCTCCCCCGGCCCCCAGACCAGTGGCTCTCTGCGCTCCGGAGTGGCCCAAGGGCCTTGTTGTCTCCACCCACGGAGCGGCAGAAGTCTGGAAGATTCTGGGCATGGCGGAATCGACCTCTCTCTTTCCCAGCTCCTCTGAGAGTCTTCAGCCACCCTGAACCTCCAAAGTCATCCTGCCTGAGAATCAGACCAAGACAGAGAGAATGTGGCCGTGTGGCGGGTGTAGCCATTACATTATTATATAATATTGTATAGTAATATAATAATAGTTTATTATTATATTATTATAAAGCATTTTGGGGGCATTTACCATTTGCTTGGCCTTATGCTAAGCACTTTATAAGTAAATTATTTTAAAAACTATCAAGGCCATCTTATGAGGTCACTGCTAATAATTAATATTCCTTATTTAGTTGTGGGGACTCTGGGGTTCAGAGCAGCTTGTAAGATGGCTCAGGGCTAAGTGCCTGATGGGGGACTTGAACCCAGGCATGGTCCGAAGCTTGGGCTCATCATTGCAGGTCCTCATGTGCTAGAGAGTTCTGGAATCACCCTGGTGCCCCACACCTTGAGTGGGTGAGGGCTGGGAATGGTGGTGGTGGGAAGGGAAACTTTACAAGGAGCCTCTCAGGTGACTCTGCTGTGGTGAGACCCCCACGTGCAGATGTGACAGCTGAGTTCTGGGCCCACTCCCCACGGCCTCTCTGGCAGTGCCACCCTGGCCATGGGGCGGTCGCCCAGGCACGGCCCTCTTGCTCCTTCTGCTTCTGGCTCCCACCTCCAGGCCTGGCACCCGGTGGACCCAGCCCAGACGGACTCCTGTCCCAAAGATCAGCACCTGGGTGAGGCCCCCTCTGGCCAGACCCTACTGGGTCCCCCTTCCCTTGGCTCACCTGCCAGTCCCAGCGTGTCCCGTCTGCCCCTGCAGCTCACCCCACATCATGCAAAGGACCCGCTCCTGCCCCACACTGCCCCCACGCCATGGCTGGCCCTCGGTGGCTCCTCTGCCCTGTCCCCGGAGATTTCACAGGCTTCCCCTGGCCTTGCTCTCTGCCCTGTGGTGACCGGCTTGCTGCTCACCCCATCCCGAGGACCCTCTGAGGACTCAGGGCTGCTCCGGGAGGGTGGCTGCTGAGCTGTACTTCCAGGGTTCCCTCTGCCCCAGGTCGAGCCTCCTGGTGTCTGGTCTTGCCCTAGGGGGCTGGTGACCACTGGCAGGTCCCAGCTCAGCTGCCTCCCCTCCTCTGTCCTGGGTTGCCCAGGGCTGGCCATGCCTCTCGCCTGCAGGTGGGAAAATCCATGCCCACCTATACCCGTCATGGGAGCACAGCGTCTCCCTGCAGGGACTGGTTTCCGGAAGCCATTGTGCCACGAGCTTGACATGCGAGACCGAAAGCCAGACGGCCGGATGCCTTCCTCTCTGAGCTTCAAATAGAGACGGTCAGACAGGCCCAAATTTGTGAGCAACATGCCAGGGTGTCTTACTGAACAAATCCCTGGCAACCAAGCTCCTTACAATAAACACATGGACAGGCACAATTCTCCAGCCCCTGGACTGGGCTCTGGGTGGGTGCGCACCCAGAGGCAGGGCCTGGGGGGAGCAGGTGGGAAATCTGCAGGCCGGCAGATGTACCTAACAGATAAACTCAAGCACCTGAAGGAAAATTAATTCATCTCCAACCTTGAGCTTCTCAGCCAGGGATCTGGGGAGGAGAGGATGGGGAGGAGGTGAGCGCTGCCGGTTGTCTCTAGATTTCCCTGCCCTGAGATCCACGGCTGGTTCCTGTTCCTCCGCGGCCACAGGTGACCCCACTGGCCCCTTCAAGTGGAGTGGGGAGTGCACGTTTTGGGTTGAGACCAGACCTGCCTGCATGTTTGTGTTTTCCAGCAGCCCTGCAGCTACTTCAGGGTGGTTTCGAGATGTTCAGCATCTTTGCCCTTGTTTAAGATCCTGGAGCACAGATGTTTGCACCCCTTGCATCCTTGACGTGTTGAACTATTATTCCCAGCTCTGGCAAGCGTGTTTCTACATTACAGTGCTGCTTTCGGACAGATGCTCCTGCTGAACACAAATGTCCTGCGTGTGCGGTGGCCTGATTTAGGAGCCGAGGAGGCCGTGGGGACCCAGAATTGCAGGCTCTCTCTAGGAAGCCTTGATCCCAGGCTGCTCTCCATGGAGGATGTTTGGAAGCAGAAGTATTTATTGTGAAATTGGAATGAATTTGTGTTTCTAGTTTGTGCAAACTTTTATTTCTTAAAAACTTTTTAAAAATTAATTTTATTGACACACACTCCACGTCCACTAAACATATACACCCCCTTCCCCCACCCCCCGGGGAATCTACTCCTTATCTTTGTGAATTTGCTATTTCTAGACATCTCTTGTAAGTGACTTCAGACAATGCTTGTCTTAGGTGTCTGAGCAGAATGTTTTCCGGTTTCTCCCATGTTGCTGCATGTCTCATAACTTCATCCTTTTTCGTGGCTGAATAATATTCCATTGTGTGTGTGGCCCACACTTGTTTATCCATTCGTTTGTTGATGGACAGGGGTCTTTTCCACCCAGGAACAGCAGTGTACAAGAATCCCTTTGAGACTCTGTTTTCACTTTCTTGGGTGTATATCTAGAGGGAACTTGTATTTTTGATGTGCTTTATTGACCTTTTATTTCTAAATTATAGACTTTCCTTCACGCCATGTTTGAGTTGAAGGTTTGTTTTCCCCAGATGCCAACTTGGAGCCTGCAGGATGCTTGTTAGAGAATGAAAGGATTGTAAGGAAGCAGGAGCGGGCAGAGGGAATGGACAGAGATGGCCAGTGCTTCATACCCCACGAAGACAGGCCCCTGGGTGTGGGACACCAGGGCGGGGCATGATTTTGGGCAAGGCGCCTCTTTGCAGCTGAGGTGAACCCCAGGGGTGTCACCACTCACCTCCAGCCATTGGAAAGCCCCTCCTCCCTCCAAGGGGGATCTGGGCGGCATGACCCAGCGACCCCTGCACTGTAACTTTGTTCGGGGCTGGCCTCACTGACCCTGGCCTTAACCTCCATCCTGGCCCCAGCCACTCCATTCACGTTCCCTTTGTCTGCCTGGAGCACTCCTACTCATACAGTCGGGCCCAGGTCAAATGCCCCCTGTCACCTGTCACCTCTCCAGCCGTGTGACTCCGTCATGCCTCATTCCTACCCATCCTTACCATTTAAAAAAATTATGGTCACATGTATAACATAAAGTAAGCCATTTTATCCATTTTTAAGAGTATAATTCAGTGGCATTAATTACATTTACAAAGTTATGCTACCATCACCCACTACCTATTACCCCATTTTTTCCTTGCTCCAAACAGAAATCTGCACCCATTAAGCACTGACGCCCTGTTTCCCCTTCTCACCACCTCTGGTGACCTCCGCTCTACCTCCTGTCTCTGTGAATTTGCTTATAAATACTTTGTGTGAGTGAAAGAATATGATATCTGTCCTTTTGTGTCTGGCTTTTCCACCCAGCATCCTGTTGCCAAGGCTCACCCAGGTGGCAGCAGGATCCGAACTTCATCCCTTTTTATGGCTGAATAATATGTCACTGTAGGGACGAGCCAGCTCTGTTTATCCACTCCTCCGCTGTTGGACACTTGGGCTGTCTCCATCTTTCCTTTTGGTTATTGTCCATAATGCTGCTAGGAACATCGGGGTGCAAGAATCCTTGAGTCCCTGCTTTCAGCTCTTTTGGGGATGTGTATATCGGGGAGTGGAATCCTAGCCTAGCTTTTTACCCCGCGGAAATGATTTCTCATATGTCTGCCCCTCCCCTCCCCAACCAGAGTCCCCTGGGGTCAGAGGCTGTGTCATTTCCCCTTGCATCCTTGGCACCCCCATGTTGCCTGAATCAGGAGATGGTGCTTGATGACTTTGCTGAATGAAAAGAGAGAGACAGGGCGAATGAGGGGTGGTGGGATATAGGCCCCCGGGGTGTCAGGCCCCAGTCAACCCTCTTGTCCCCCCTACTTGGGACCCTCTCGACAGCTGCCCCCGGGAAGTTCCCCGGGATTGCGACAGTTAGCTTGGTCACACGCAGAGGGCCCTCCCTGGACTTTGTCCTGCTGGAAAAACTCCCCGGGCTTCTTGGTGGCCAGAGCTCTGTCAGTGTGATGGATGGGCCATGTTGACCTCGAGCTCTTCTTTCTTGTTTTAAACTTTCTCCTCCTCTGTGAAGTGAGAGGCAGGAAGCAGAGAAGGGCAGTGAGGGTGTGCAGCTCTCCTCCCCGGGGCCACCTGGGCTCCGTAAAGGTTGAGTGTATTTAGGTGGCCCCCACCGGAGGCTGCGGGGCCTGAGGGACAGGGAGAAGGGTGATGCATGGCCGGTGTCCTCGTGTCTCGGTGGAGCTGAGCTGTGGCTTTGGCTGCGTCCGGGAACTGCTGAGCAGCTCCCAGCTCCTGCCTGTCAACAGGCTTCTGGGGACCAGCTGTCCTGGGCCAGGGGGAGGGGCTCGGACGGGGTCTGCAGGGAGGCCGAGGAGCCAGGCCCTCTCGGAGGAAACGAGGATGCATCTGCAGGGGTGTCAGTGGCAGAACACAGCGGAAATGGATCCCTGTGGGTCTAGGCTTGCGGGCTGGCGTGGACAGGCCTTTGGCGAATGATTGAGGCTGGGCTTCAAAATGCAGGTGACTTTTGCATCCCGCCCCATGATAGCATCCTGTGTGTCTTCGTGAAGAGCTGTGTGTTAGATGTCCAGCCTGGCCTGCCAAGGCACCACAAATCGGTGGTTTAAAACAACAGAAATATGTCATCTCGTGGTTCTGGGACTGGGAGTCTGAGATCAAGGTGGGAGTGGGGTACGTCCCTCCGAAGCCCGTGGGGGACACTCCCGCCTGGCTGCCCCCAGCTTCTGGGGAGTGTGGGAATCCCTGGCGGTCCTCGGCTTGTGGCTGCCTCACTTCAACCTCCTGCCTCCGTTGTCACATCACCTTCTCCCTTGTATAGGACTCCGTGTCCACGTCCCCTCTTCTAGAAGGACCCCAGTCAGACTGGATTGGGACCCACCTGAAACCTGTTTGATTCCATTTTAACGCATCACATCTTCAAATACCCTTTTTCCAGATCAGGTCATGCTCCCAGGACTGGGGTTCAGATGTCAACATCTCCTTTTGGGGACACAATTCAACCTGCATCGTTACCTTCCAGTTGAATTGTCTATCACTCCCCACCCCCCACCCCATCATCTTTTGAGAATGAGGAGGACTCCAGCAAGATGTGCCAGCGGTGCCCTGGGATTTCTGGTGAGCCCCTCGCCCCCATCTGGGGCCCAGCTGGAGAAACCCAGGCTGAGGGGCCATCCTTGGGCAGGGGAGGGGGTGGGATGGGGTGGGTCAGGGTGGCCTCTGGGTTCTTCCTTGGCTCCAAGGTCTGTGTCTCTTTGGAGATGGTGCTGGGCTGCCCCAGGCCTCTTGGAGCAGGGACAGTGTCTTCACCATTTTGGGGACTCCGCTGTGCTGAGTGGTTTCTGGCACGGTTTGGATGCTCAGCGTGTGCTTGTTGAATGAATGACAGGAAGTATGAAAGGCAGCTTTCGGGATATAGCTCTGGAGAGCCAGGAGTTGGGGGTGGGGAGGGGGGGTAACAAAATCCTGGACCAGGAGTGAGGAGGTCTCACCTCATCACTAGGGAAAGGGTGGGCCTGCTGGGGGCGAGGGGACGGGGATGAGATGCACTCAGCCACGAGGCAGGGTCCCCTACCAAGCCATTGTTATCTGCTTATGTTCTTAGTTATGAACATTCCGGAAAGAGCACCTCGGACTTGTCCACCTCGCCATCAGCCGAGACAGGAAGCAACCACACTGAGTGTCTACTGTGTGCCATGCAATGAAAATGTCACTCCTAAAAGGACACATTGCAGGTGACCCCAGCCCATTCTTCCTGAGGTTGTTGATGCCTTAGAGAGATGGAAACCTGGCTTTGGGTACCCCTCACGCACACTTTTCGCTTGCTCTCTTGCCTCCTTCCCATTTTCGATCCACAAGCCCGGCAGCCCAGGGGAGAGGGGTCCAGTGAACCCGGAGCAGAACTGGCCTGACGAGGACGGGCAGCCCGAGCCGGCCTTGGGGAAGTTACTGATCAGGAATTGCCAGCCGTCCTGGGGACCATGGCTCACAGCAGCTGGACATTTTGGGGAGGAAACCTGGAGAATTGACGGCTCGGGGCCCCTTTGTGGGAAGAGTTTCGGTGGGCTGCCTGGAGGGTAGACCATTTCCAAATGATGTTGGAAAATGGTCCCCTGGTGGGCGTTCTTGAGAGCAAGTATTTCTCCAGGAATTCCAGAAGAAAGCTGCTGGGGGCAAAATCCAACTCACTAGGGATGGCCCAGGCCAGCCTCAAACTCTGACTCCAAGCCCCCTCTACACTGGGAGAGCAGGAAGGGGGCTTTGGCCAGGGGCCCCAGGCTGGCCGTCTGGAGCCTGCTGACTCAGGACCCCTGGGCTTGGCGCCTGGTGCAGGAGGGGGCTCGATAACCGTCCCCGTCCCCCCACCCAACACTCCCTTCTCCCGAGGTAGGAACCTGCCCTAAACACTTGCCTTGAGCTGGAGGCCACCGCCGGGGAGCCGGGAGGACACATCAGGGAGCAGAGCAGCCGGGGGGCAGGAAATGGGCCAGGAGAATGTGGAAGGGCTGAAGGTGATGTGTTCTGGGAAGGGGGTCCCATCACTGAGCCCCAGGCCCAACCCCAGCTCAGGCAGGGCACCCACCCAAGGAAGTGGATGCGGGACATGTGCGCTGTGCGGGTTTGAATGTATTGTGTCCCCCAAAACGCCATTATCGTTGATGTAATCTTGTGTGGGCAGATGTATCAGTGTTGATTAGATTGTAATTCTTTGAGTGTTTCCATGGCGATGAGACCCACCCAACTGTATGGGATAACACTGATTAGAAAATTTCCATGGAGGTGTGGCCCTGCCCATTCATCATGGGCCTTGATGAGTTCACTGGAGCACTATATAAGCTCAGACAGAAGGAGCGAGCTTGCTACAGCCAAGAGGGACACTTTGGAGAATGTACAGGAGCTGAGAGAGGAGCTGCAGTTTACTGAGACAGTTTGAATACGGCCGTTGAAAGCAGACTTTTCTCTGGAAAACCTGAGAGAAGAAATGCCACAAGAGCAACTGAGAGTGACATTTTGGAGAGAAGCTGCAGCCTAGAGAGGAACGTCCTGGGAGAAAGCCATTTTGAACCCAGAACTTTGGAGCAGATGCCAGCCACATGCCTTCCCAGCTAACAGAGGTTTTCCAGACGCCATTGGCCATCCTCCAGTGAAGGTACCCGATTGTTGATGCGTTACCTTGGCACTTTACGGCCTTAAGACTGTAACTGTGTAACCAAATAAAATACCTTTATAAAAGCCGATCCATCTCTGGTGTTTTGTATTCCAGTAGCATTAGCAAACTAGAACACACGTGAACCCCTAGGCTGGCATGGGGTATCTCAGTGCCCACCATGCATCTTTGGTCTCTAGGGTCCCCCCAGGGGAGGGAAGAGCCCAAGTGGTGGGTGTGAACACAGAAGCACCTCGAGGGCCCTGAAACTGAGGGCTTGGTGAGATCGCAGATCCTGAGGGGGCAACTAGCAGCCTGAGGAGGCCGGCCTGCCTGCCAGCCACGTTCAGATCCCCCCATTCTGGCTCTGCTGTGAACAGTGAAGCCGAAAGCTTTGCACAGTGGTTGCTCCATCTGCCTCCAACTATAGCTGCTCCCTGGGACCACCTCGTGCCAGCTCGGCTCAGAGACTGGCACTCGACCCTCTGCGGGCATGAAGAGGTTGAGCTGAGTGGGGCAGCCATGGCCGCTGGGGTTAGCCTGTCCTGGCTCCACCACCGTAAGCAAGTTGCCAGAACTCTCTATGCCTCAGTCTCTCCATCTCCCAGGAGCAAGTGAGGATTACACAAGGTCAGGCAGGACCAGGAACAAGTTCAAAGAAATATCAGTCGAGCAAAATAAACTTCAGGCAATGGTCTTTATGCATATCGTCTCCTTTAATTCATACGATTGGGTAGCTCTCATCTGCATTTCTGGCTCAGAGGGGCGAGGCCTCCCGGGACCTGCCGGGCCAGGTTCCTTTACTGTTCTGAGCTGTTCTGCTGGCGTATTTATAGATGGAGATTCAAAAGGGTCCTCCCCCTGCAGCCTGTCGGTGGAAAGAAGTCAGGTGCACCAGGGCTTTCTCCCCCTTGGGTCCCATGCCACAGGAGCCCACTGAAGGGTAGAGGCATCGTAAGTCCAGCACTGATGGTGCCAGGAAGATGCATCACCTGCTGGACACTGACCGAGGGTCCTATCTTGCATCAGGCAGGTGCTGTCGTCCCCACTTTGCAGATGAGGAACCAGCTGGGGGCTCATCTGGGGCTCAGCCAGCAAGTGAGAGAAAAGGTCAACACGCACCGCGTCCTGCCCGGAGATGGCTCTCCTGCCCCCGCAAAGGGCTCGGGGGCTGAGCTGCCCCTCAGGAAGCCACCCCTTGCCCAGGCGGCGAGCCAGGTGGATTAGCTTCTGGGGCTGCCTTGACAAAGCACCGCACACCAGATGCTTAAAACAACCCAGGTTTATCGACTTTCTCCCAGGCCCCGGAAGGCTTGAGGGGAGGCCCTATTCCTTACTCTTTCCAGCTCCTGAAGGCCCCTGGCAAGTCTGGGTGGTCCACGGCTCAGAGACTCACCCTTGTCGTCATATGTCCTTCTCCCTCTGTGTCCAAATTTCCCGCTTCTTGTCAGGGCACTGGTCACCGGATTTAGGGCCCCTGCCAGCGTGACCTCATCTTAACTAATCACATCTGCAAAGACCCCTTTTCTAAATAAGGTCACAGCCTGAGATTCGGGGGGGATATGTGTTTCGGGGGACACCATTCAACCCTGTACCCCAGGTCACAGGTAAGCTTGTGGCCTTGGCCCCAAGGAAGACCAAGCCAGAGGGTGGGGGTGGGGAAGAGATTTGGGGGTCGCATGTTTAGAGGGGAGAGTTGAAGCCATTGGTGTGTATAGGGGTGAGGGGAGTTGAGGCTTTTGGGCGGGGGAGCGTGTGTGAGGTAGAGGAGGAGGGTGGAATTCTGGCGACACCTGCGTTCCAGGTGAGAGGAGAACGAGGGGCCAGGAAAGGCTCAGACTGAAGGGTAGGAGAGTCAGGAATTGCGGCATCGTGGATGCCAGGGTGAGTGGTTGCCTCCAGAAGGAAGGGTGCGCACCTGCGTGCGTCCATGCTGTGGACAGGCGTATGTGTGTGGGGATGGATGGACAGAAGGCCACCGGCTGAGCATTGCCGGGGGTGGGGGGTGGGGAGCAGTTGCTGGGGAATCTCAGAGGTGGCGCAGGATCTAAGGGGTGTGGGATGAGGGCTGGACTCTCGTGGCCCTGGGCACTTCCGCTTTTCAGAGCCCCTTCCTCCATAAAAGATATTGCAAAGTGTATTTTATGACATATATATGTATAGACATATGTATATATTATGTCAAGACAAATATCACCCAGGCTGGACTCATTATGGAGATTCATTCTTACTACATCCATTTTTACCTTGGGGTTTTGAAAGAAATTAAAACCTGCTTGCGGGCCCCCTAAAGGCACCACGGGCTCTGGGTGCTGCAGCTCCTGGAGGAGGGCCCAGAGGAGGGGGCGGCCCTGGTGGGGGGATTTGCCCCTGGCCGCCTCGCTTGGCCCACCTGTGATCTCAGTGGCAGCCGTGGAGTCATGCGTGTGTCTTCTGGCTTTTTTTTGACTTCGGGCCTTTCTCAAACCTGGACCCGTTAACCCGCTGGTGGGGCAGCCGGCAGGTGAAGGAGACTCAAAGCCCCCAGGGACACCCTCAACCCAGGGGGCTGGGACCTGCGTACAAATGCCCCAGGCTTCCTTCTTTCCCGAGGGCAGTTCTCGGGGTCACTCTCTGCTTGGGGGAGCTTGTGGTGGAGAAGGAGGGTGACCTGCACAGAGAGGAGGTGGCAGGTTGTTGGGGGGTGGGGTGGGGCAAGGGATGGCTGCTGCCCAGTGGGGTGGGAGGTGCCACATGGAGGAAGGTAATTGGAGGAGGAGACCCCAGGGGAGGCGGAGCAGCTGGGCAGGGACACTTGCTTGGGCAGGGCCGGGAACCTTCCATGCAGGGAAGAGGGAGGTGTCCAGGGCAGCTGAGGGGTGCTGACACCCGACACCCCTGGGGAGGGGAAGGAGTGGCCTGCCCGGTTCAGATCCCTCTCGGAGCTGTCCCCCAAAAGGCACGTGGTCAGACCCTTCTTGACCCCTGTTCTCCAATCCTCCTAATTGGGAAGACAGCTCCTCCCCTATGAGAAAACAAACGGGAAAGTACTTGGAAAATAAAAGCAATATTTGGCATTGAGGATTTTATTGGTAGCGTGCTGCCTGATCTGCACTGCCGAACATTAATAACTCGACTATTTTCACATTCATAATAATGATCAGTGCCCCCGGGACTATTAAAATGCCATCATAAGTGTTTACATTATTCTTCTGTGCGAGCGGGGCTTGGGAGAGGAAAGAGACGAGTCTGAGAAACTGGCAAATTTCTGAAAACAAGCTGAGCTTGCAGTCCGCCCTCCTCGGGAGCAGGGCCGAGGGACACGTCCTGGGCTTGGCCACTGTCCCAGGTGTTCCCTCATCTGATGCTCACAGCAACCCCGAGGTAGGCAGACTGCGTGTGTTTACACCCCCGAAATGAGTCCCTTTGGGGGAACAGGAGGGAAGGAGTGTGTGAATGTGTGTGTGTGTGTGTGTGTGTGTGTGTGTGTGTGTGTAAGGGGAGGCAGGCCCCTTCCAACTCTGATGCCAGGCACACATACCCCCAATCAGGGGTAACCCCCATTTTCCTATATCCTAACAGGTTCTGAAAGGCCAGGTCCGCTCCCCCTCCCCTTTCCTATTGGCTCCTTCTCCAAGGAGTTCACCTCAGGGGGTTTAGTAGAGCCCCATTAGTGAGCCAAATCCACAGCTTCAGCCCCTTTGTGAGGTGGGTCCCTCTGCCCTGCGGGGCACCCCCTATAAGAACAGATCTCTGTCAGGTCACGGGGTGGCCGCAGTGGCGGGGACATTTGTAATGATAACAGATTGTTATAAAATAAGAGACTAACGAATGCTTGGAGTTTGCAGCACACTTTACACTTACTCTACCACAGCCATCTGCAAGGGACATCTGTGTCACTGTTTTACGCTTGAGGTGGCCTGGATTCTTGTTTCCAGTTCCTCCCTCGATGGCATAGGATTTCACATCCACATCCTTTGCCAGGTGGCTTGGCAGTGCCTCTCATTAGGTGCATCTAATGCTGATGCTGGGCATGGCTGTGTGACTTGCTTTGGCCACTGGGATGTTTGTGGATGCGTCACAGGCAGAGGCTTCAAACGTGCTCGAGTGATTGGGCTCTGGTGCTTCTGCCGTTCACCATGAGCAGAACAGACCCCCGGCAGCTACTGGTTCCAGGAGACTTGAACCTGGAATTGCACCCCAAAGCCAAGCCCCTGCTGATCGCCAGACCCAAGAATAAGAAGGAAAATCAATGTTTGTTGTTGTAAACTATTGAGACTTTGGGGCTTGCGTGTTACGCAGCATTATGTGGCATTAACTGACTAATTCACAAGTCATTCATTCACTCAACAAACATTAAGTGCCTGCCATGTATTAGGAGTGCTGCCGCTAGGAGCTGGAAATGCTAAGACACTCTCGAGCCTCAAGGGGCATAGGCTATAACAGTGCAGACTTTCAAGCTGTGGGGAGACAAGAGAAAGTCTGTTTCCTGCAGCCCAGGGGTTCCGCAGAGTTTGGGGTGGAGAGGATGGGAATGGGACCCTGAGCAGGCAGCATGCCCCAGCTCTCCCCCAGAACACTCTTTCAATCTGTGTTGTATACCAGGGTTCTGAGTAAGACGGTGTTTTCTAAAAGGGTTCTCCAGACAAAACAAAGTTTGCAAAGCACTTGGGAGGAAGGTGTAGGTCAGAAGTGGGGAAATCTACTCAATAAGGAAGACCCGGGAGTCCTGCCCCCAACCCTCAAGCTTGTCCCCTGCATCCTGTGGGTGAACAGCCATGTCCTTCTCCTCTTTCTCCCCCTTTTTAAATTCCAGACCTGGAAGACCTCTTGACCATCTAGGTCTACGACCTCTTCATTTTACTCTTCAAGAAAGAGAGGCCAAGAGAGGAGAGGGGACGGGCTGGAGAGACCCTCCCATCTGAGTGCCATTTGCAGCTCCCTCCAGTCTGCTTTGCTGATGTGCAAACCCGGCTCCGCTCAGGAGCTGAGCCAGCTGCGGGTTTGTCAGTTCTTCCCTGAGAGACGCGGACTGACGGCAATTAGGGATGGCGGCTGCTATGACGCCGGCTCCCATTTGCCAGTGGGTGTCTGCAAGTGCTTTGAGACTAATTAAAATTAAAACTTCCAAGATACTCCACCTTTTAGGAGCAAACAGTAAACGCAGCCTGTTACTCATGCCAAATGCCATTGTTGTTTTCTCCTTGTGAAACAGACTGGGCGGCGTCACGTAAGACGGTCAGACGCTAAGCTCTGTAAGGAATAACTTAATTCAGGCTCAAAATTCTCCGTCGAGCACCCTGACGCCGCTTTTCATGTGCCCTGTGTGATGGGGTCACCAGACGCAGCTCATAGCTTACCAGGTGTTTTAAATAAAGCCCTCAGAAAGCAGGCGTTTTTCAAAAACTTAACTTAACTTAATTTTTTATTAAAGAAGTTGTGAGTTTCCAGAACAATCATGCATAAAATACGGGTTCCCATATACCACCCTATTATTAACACCTTGTAATTGGTGTGGAACATTTGTTACAATTGACAGTAGCACATTTTTGTAATTGTACTATTAATTAGAGTCCATGTTTTGTGTTGTGCAGCTCCATGATTTTTTATTTTTAAATTTTTATCCTAGTAACATATATTCAACCTAAAATTTCCCCTTTCAACCTCATTCAAAGATTTAATTCAGCACTGTTAATTACGTACACAGCTAGCAGGTCTTAAAGAGTTGAGGGAATTATTTTCTTTTTCTAGTCACCTCTGCTCTGAATTTCCCAGTAGCTTTCTGCCCAGTGCTGGGACGAGTGGAGCACAGGGAAGGCGCTCTGACCCTGTGTCTTTTTCAAGGCTCTCTTTGGCGTTGCTGAAGTCTGCTTCCAGCAGACCCCGCGGGGGGCACCCCCTTTGCACCCCGCAGTGGCAGCGTCTTGCTTTCCTCACTTCATGTCTTCCTGACAGCCCTGGCGCTGATGCTAATGAAACCATTTGGAATCTCTTTCCACGGATAATGAATCCTTGGGCAGTGAGGGCATGGGAGGAGGGAGGTGGTAGGGATGGGAGGATTTAGGGAGCAGGGATTCCTGCTTGGGGTTCAGGGGTATATGGTTCTGACTTCCACACAGTAGGGGGAACCCTAAGGGTGTGGGGAACTTCAGGAGAAGGGGGTGCCCAGGAAACAAAGTTATGTTGTCTTCCTTCTGCCTACTCCAACTCTCCACCATAGATGCTTCCAGAGAACCGGGCCCTGGAATTCTATGACTCTGTGATCCTGGCTCCTGGGGTCCCCCAAGTCTCACCAGGCTGGGGAGCAGGGACGAAGGGGAGGGAGTTTTGAAAGATGGTTTCCTGATCTCTGTGGGCCTTTGCCCCAAGAAGGATTCATTTAGTGTCTCCTTCCCTCCCTTCCTTCCAGGAGTTTGTTCATTTAATGAAGGGGACAGCGTCCCATCTCCTGGTGTTGGGAAAACAGCCAAGCTACCCCTGCCCAGCTGCAGGGCCGAGTTAGCCTTTGGAGAAGGTGGTGGGCGTATTTTGCGGGTGCTCAGCCCGGTGCTGGGATCGAGGTCCCACCCAGGCTGTCCGCGGAGCCTGGGGTTCCTGGTACCAGGAGCCTCCTGCAGGCGTCTGGCATATTCTTGCCCCCAGGTGCCCAGCAGCCCGGCCTGGAACTGACCTGCCCCCGCCCCTCCTAATCGGGACCCCGGGAGGAGCCCACCTCCCTCTGAATGCCCCCCTTCCCC
The DNA here is from genome assembly GCF_015220235.1 of Choloepus didactylus. NCBI lineage: Eukaryota > Metazoa > Chordata > Mammalia > Pilosa > Megalonychidae > Choloepus > Choloepus didactylus. The sequence continues at coordinate 71,975,007 of NC_051324.1, read as the reverse complement.
ACGGAGCTCCAAGCTCTCAGCTCCTGCAGATCCTGCTATTCTCTGCCTGGCCTCCCGGCCCCCGTCCTCACCCTGCAGACGGCACGTGGACATGCCTCTCTCCTGCCCCCAAGACTGGGCTGGGTGCCTCCCCCAGGGCTCGTGTTGCGCCCTGGGCTCCCACTTTCACGGCGCCGGTCCCAGGGACTGGAGTTGCCTGGCTGGCTGCCTGCCTCCCTCCCGGGGTGACAGTCCCCTGGGGAGCAGGCTGGCGCCTGGCGCGTGGTGGAGGCCCACGAGACACCTCCGCATGAGACTCATTTCCCAGTACAGGGGCCGAGCCTCGCGCCCGGACCCGTTTCCTGCCCGAGACTGGCCTCGGGAGGGTGCTTGGACCAGTCACCAGGCCGGAGAGTGTACCCCGCACCGCCCGCCGGCCCCCCGCCCCGCACCCCTCAGCTCCACGCCTCCGCGGCCCCCGCCCGCGCGTCCAAACTCGCGCTACCATCCCCCCGCCCCCGCCACGAGCCGCGGGCGCAGGCGCAGGCGCAGCAGCCGTTGCCATGGCGACCAGCGGCTCTCCGCGCGCCGCCCTCCCGCTGCCCGGGGCCGGGGGCGGGGCCAGCGGCTGCGCAGGGGCGACCACGCGGGGAGCGCCCGGCCTTGGACCCCGGAGCTCGGCTCCTTCCTGCAGGGCGCGGGCCGGGGCAGCCCCTGAGCTCGCTGGGCCTGACCTCCCCGGTGAAGCAGGCGCTTCCTGGGCGCTGTTCGGAGCTTCCGGCCCTTTGACCTCTGTGTTGTCTCCGCCGCCCGGCTCAGGTGGGGCTGGAGGCGGGAGGGGAGAGCCCAGCTCCGGGTCAGCGCGGGAAGCCTTGGCGATGGAGACGAGCGAGCTCGTGGCCCTGGGAGGCAGGGGCACCTGGACCTGCGCTTGCTGTGAAGGAGCAGAGTCGCTGCCGGAGGTGGCCACAAGGAGCCCCCAAGTCACCGGTCCCCTCATTGCCTTAAATGGCAGCTGTTTCTGGGGCGGGCTGCATGTCCCTCTGGGTGAGATGATCTGGTCCTGGGGTCGGCTCCAGGGCAGCCAGAATGTGCCAGATGCCGGCCAGCAGGGGCTCCTGGGCACCAGGGAAGCCCGTTCCCCACAGCCAGAGTTGACTGGGCAGCTCCATCAGGGCACCGCCGGGCTGCCTGTCTCAGGAGCTCTCCCCACAGGAAATTCCTTAACCTCGAGGGTGATAATCCACAGAATGGACTCTCTGGGGGAGGGGGCTGTGCAGACACTCCTTGAGGAGCTTCTGGTGGAGAGCTCGGCTTGCTGTCAGGGGCCTTCTCAGTGGTGGACCCGCTCCTCCTCCTCCACCGGGGACCACCCAGTGGTCGGGCCCCTCTGGTTCATCCCAGGATGTGTTCGGGCCAGGTCCTCTCCGTGTCCTGGGAACCCTGGGGTCAGTGGTCAGGCTGGGTGTGGAGGTGTCCCCTGGCCTCGGAGGGCTCAGTCCCAAATCCTGTTGTCACAGTGAGAAAACCCAGCCTGCCAGGGACACCGGATCAGAGGAGGCATCTGGCCTTGCCAAGCCTTTTACGGGGACATGTTTCTTATGCCTCCAGGTTCTAAAAGCAGCACTGTCTGAACTGCTCCAAAATGCTAGGCAGAAACCAGCCAGCTATGCTAGTCTCCAAAGGCCTCCACGTTTATCCACAGAGGGCCTGGAAGACTCTTGAACTAAACACGAGAAAAACAGCTGACGTCACCCTGTCTAAAGACATGGTCAGGAAATTCCCTTGTTCCTGGGCGAGGAGAAGCTGGCTCATGCCAAGTGAAGACAAGCAGCTGCCACCCTCTGAGGGTCAGTAGTGGGGCCTGCTGGCCTTGACAGTGACCAGGAGAGGGGACAGGGAGGGGCAGGGCTGGCTGGTGGAGGCAGAGAAAGAACTGGAGTTAGGAGGAAATGCAGTGACCACATCCTGTGGAAAGCACTTCCTGGTGGTGTCGCATCTCCAGGGTGTGATCTGCATGATCTGTTTTGTGTACCTACTATGTGCTGGGGGCTGGGAAGGCTGCAGTGAACAGAGCTGACACACCTGCCCCCTGTGCACGTCTGCTGGGCAGCAGGGCTTTTACTCAGGTGTTTTCCCTCCCCCTGTCCCCACCCCAGGTGCACTTGCACAGACACCTGTATCAATCTTCTGGTGGGTGCTGGGCGTGTGTGGCCATTGGATATGCTCCCAAAGGTGCACGTCCAGCTGCTTGAGGAAACCAGGTCTCCTGCAGGGCCAAACCTAGTTCTCTGCCTGTGACCCCTGACCTGTCCCCTCCAGTGCAGGGGCAGGCCTGGCCTTGTCCCCTCTTCAGTGTGCCTGTCTTCCCCAGAGCGCAGGAGGTACTGTGAGGACTCACTGGCTTCTTGGCCAGGGCTGGCCGTGGCTGATGCAGAGCGGGGGGCTCCCAGGGGCGGAAGCTGTGAGGAACCCACCCTCTCATGGAGGCATCTGCAGCTCCAGGCCCTCTGGGGCGCTGGGGGAAGTGCGGTGTGAGAGTCACTCTAGAGGCGGGTGCACGAAGGCTTAGAGAGAGGAAGTGTGTGAAGCGCTTCTCCTGGCCTCCTTTCAGTCTCAAGGGCAGAGCTAGGTCATCGTGCTCCGGGAGAAGAAAACCCATGTCCCTCCATCCCCTGTCCTGCGCTGGCAAGCTGGGCTCCTAGGCACCCCTAGCCAATGCCCAGGTCTCCCCCTTGGGACTCTGGGCCTTTTAAACAGCCTTCAGTGGTCCAATGGCCCTCTGACTGTGTCCCAGCCTCCTCCTCCAGGGGCCTCCAGGTTCTGCTGTTCAGGTTGTCCATAGGGTATAAATTGTGCCCCCCAGAAGTGTGCAGTGTGGGGGTGACCCCTGAGGCAGCAGCCCAGCCCTCTCCCCCTCCAGCCCTGCCTCGGTCACAGGGGAGCAGACCTTGAGTTTGGGGGTGTGGGTGTGGGGTACAGGCTGAGTTAGCTGAGGGGCCGGGACAGGGGGGCATACCCGTTCACAGTCCTTGTGTCCTGCCAGCAGGGGCCAGGCCTGGGGGCTGGAGGTACACACCTAGCACGGTGGGAAGCTTGTTTGGGGCCCTGGCAGAATCTCAGGGTGCTGTCCCATGCACCTGGCTGCACACATTTACTCCTTTTCTGCACTCCTGTTGTGTGCCAGGCACCATTCTAAGCGCTTTACCGGTGGCAACTCATGCAATGATTCTGAGAGCTGATGTCATGTATGCCCCCAGTTTACAGCCTGGAAATTGGAGCACAGTCCTGGTGGCAGTGAATAAGTGGGGAGCAGGTATGTGAACCCCGGGCAGGCAGAACCCACGCTCTACCCACTGGGCGTCCAGCCTCTCCCGGAGACTGTGGCTCGCCCATGTTGCACCCTCTAGCAGCCCCTGCACCCCATGGGCACCTTGACCCAGACCCCAAAGACCAGCGGTTGCAGTGCATGTGGGCAGCCGGGGAGCAGCCGCCTCCCAGGCAGAGGCCAGGTCCCAGGCCCCAGGAGGTAGTGGCCAGCAGTGGGTCTGCTCCAGCGGCTCCTGCTTCAACGCGGGTCCCGGGTTTTCTCATGTGGCTAAGATGAGGGTTGGCCGGGAAGGTCAGCCCGGGGGGGCGGCCAGCCGAGGCTTTCTAGAAGTCCGAGGCTCAGGGAGCCTGTAGCGGGCACCTGACTGGCTTCCTCAGAGGCCACTGGGCACATGGCTGGATGCCTGGGTGGGAAGGGAGCAGTGGTGGCCAGTGTCCTTGGGGTGACCTGGCCATCTCGGGTCTGGGGTGCCATGACGTGCGTCTAACCTCCTTCATCCTTGGCTGGGGAAGGAGATGCCTCGGGGAGATCCCGGTTCTCTCAGTGCCCAGCGAGGGGCTCAGTGGCAGGGCCTGGTCTCCCGCAGTCCTCACCTCCCCTGTGGCTGAGAGGCCAGGCGCCGACCTTGACCTGGAAGGGGCAGGACAGCCCACCCCAGGCCCCGCCCGCCTCCCCCTCTGCAGCCTCGCTCGACCCTCCAGCCGCGAAGCTCCAAAGAGGAGGAACCGCCAGTGGGTGAAGCCATTGCTGCCCGTCGGATGCAGTCTCTCCAAGCCTCGGTTTCTCTCTTTCCATGCTAACTTTCCCTCTATTAGCGAGCATTTTTAAAAAGAAGGAGAAAAAGGGGAGAGAGAAAAGAAGGATAAAGGGAAAGCAGAATGCCTGGAAGGCCTCTCCAGTCGCTGCTGCTGAAGGTCTGATCTCAGTAGCTGGACATTGGAGGACACTGGAGGGGCGACAATTCACTTCAAAACTGCCTGTCGGGTGGAGTCTGCCGCGGGGTGGGAGAGGAGCCGGGCGGTGGGTCTGGTCTGGAGGGGGCCTCCGGCTCAGGGGCTGCCCCTCCACCCACCTCCCAGCCCTGGGTCCTGCCCCCCGCTACACAGGGGAGCTTATGAATTCTGGTGGCTCCTCCTTTCCTCCTTCTCTGAGGGGTTCTAAGGCAGAGAAAAAAGGTACAGACCCAGCCAGGATCAGGTGGGAGGCCGGGTCCCATCAGGGCCTGGTGGACGAGGGGACGGCGAAGGGTGGACGACAGACCTGACGAGGTGAAAGGACATGCAGCTGGTTCTGGTGGTCTGGGACTGGAGGCTGCAGTCCTCAGTTTACCTAGGATTTCACTGATTTCACTTCAGCTCCCCTAACGTGCCTGCAGAAATGCCCTCGGAGTCCCCAGGAGGGACCCAGGCCAGCTCTCCTGGAAGATGTGGAAGATGACCCTGGCTTTCTTCGCTTCCCCCGTCCAACCTCACACACACACACACACACACACACACACACACACACACACACACACAAGGCTTTACTGATAGCCTATTTGTCATACTCTTTTCATTCTCCCTCTAGCTTGGTGGCACAAGGTGAGCTGAAGGAGAGCTGTCTGGGGGAGGATAATGAAGGGGTGGGTGTCATGGAAACCAGCTGGAAAGCCCCCGAAAGCTGGAGCCAGCAAGAGAGGCGGCTCTGCCCTGGGTGAGCCCCTCGGACCCTCTCCCCAGTGCCTGGGGCTTCCTCTCACCCTCCCCTCTCCTCCACCTTCTCGCCTTTTAGTCTCCGGCCCAGCTCAGGAAGCTGCTGCAGGTCGTTTGGATAAAGGTGCTAGTGATGTTTAAAACTATGATGCCGTCAGGCTCATTTCCTGTTGCTCTTTCAGGCAGAAAATGGGATTATGATAAGCAGAGTGACGCTGGAGAAACGACTTATTTTTAGTCGCAGAGGCTGTCTTCACCGTTACCTGCAAATCCAAGAAATCCTCGTGGGGGCTGAGGCTGGGCACACTTGGGGGGTTTCCTCCGGCCGGTGGTGAGATTCAAAGCCTAAAGCATGGACAAGCTTGGTGTTTCTCAGGCTTTTCTGTATAAACCTGAGCAGGTTGTGAGCTCCTGGAGGGACCCCAACTTCCTCCTTCCTTTAAATAGCAGTAATAATAATTTCTTAGGTTGGCGTTTGTCCTGATAGTTTTAAAATCCTTCATTTTTTTTCTTTCCAGCAATGGCCCTGAAAAATAGGCGGGTTCAGTGTCATTAGTTCCACTCTAGAAGGGAGGAAACAGTGACTCAGTTTTGGGGCCCTGCTACCCGCTTGGCCATGGCAGTCAGGATCTCTGACTAATCCACTTGCTGGGGGTGTGGGTGGGCTCTGCTGGGTGGGCTCGTGGCCTGGGACTTGGTGAGAAAGGTCTTTATAAGGAGTGAGGACGGTAAGCAGCTCTTCCTCCTCGGCCCAGCTCCTCCACAGAGAGCATCCAACGGCCACCTCGACTCCCTGCTCCTATGCGTACGTGTACACACATGCACAGACCACACTTGCACCGTGCACACACCCCATGTACAACAGGCACCATGCACACACGCACACATGCATACACCACATGCACACACACCACACGTGCACGCACCACAGATCCCACCATGCACACAAACCATGCATACACATATACACACATGCACACACACCACACACCACACATACACAATCACAGATCATACCGTGCACACACACCATGCACACAAGCATACACTGAGCATGCACACACCACATATACATGCACCACACACACATGCACATACCACATGCACATACCCAACATCACAAACATGCACAAACACACTCCACAGATCACACAGTGCACACACATCGCACACACACCACACATGCATAAGCATGCATATGCCACATGAACACACATCACACACACACACCACACATACCACATGCACACACTGTACATGCACACGCACCACACACACACCTGCTCATACTTTATCAGCCTATAGTTAGGTGACCACTTCCATGAAGCCATTAAACCTGTTCTGGCTAAGTCTCCGATGACATCCTAAGTCCCAAATCCAATGGACTTTTAGGCCACATCTGAGTTGCCCTCTGGGTACATGGCTTGGTGGCCCTGCCCCTTCTTGAAACCTCCCCCGGGCCCCCTGGCTGCCTCCCCCCTGCTTCTCCTCCTCCTCCCCCGTCTTCTCCGACTGCTCTGATGATTTCCTTCTTCAGGTTCCCTCTTCTTGCTGCATCCTTGGTTCTCTCACGCGCGACTGCACACTCTCCTGGGATGCCATCTGATCCCGTGACACCAGCACCCCACTTGGGCTGACAGCTCCTGGTCTGCTTCTGAGAGCCAGCCCCGTGCAGCCAGCGCTCCTCCTGCCGTTTCTGCTCAGAGGCGTCCAAAGTGCGTCATGCTCAGTCCAGCTGGAGAGGACCTGGGATCCCTTCCCCCCAAATTGTTTTCTCTCTTTCCCTCATGGTCCCTGGCTTCGTGCACGCCACTGCCTCATCCACCCAGACTTCAACCCAAGTCAGGCCGCCCCCAACCACCCAGCATTCCCGGCCACACGGCAGGCACTACCTGGGTATTCAGAGCAAAACCACTTGAAGTCATTTAGAAAAATAAAAGGAAGGAGTGTTCCTGGCTTGAAGGCCTTTTTTTCCCTCTCTCTTTGGAAGGAAAGCAGAGGGTTGTTTAAAGTAAAAGATTTGGGACCAGCCCCAGTTTAATTGGAAAAACATAGTCTTAGAGGCCGGAGAGGCCTCAGGAATGGCAAACAGCTTCTCCCTTCTCAAATGAATTTTCTGGAAGCCATAATGGTTGCCCTTCTAACCGCAGGCTGCTCTTCCTGGCAGAATTAGTGCACAGGTGGCCAGGGTGGCCCGGCTGGAGCCGGCCTGGATGGTTCCAGGTTTGAGTTCCCAGAATGCTGGCCAGTGTGGGTGTCCCTGGGGCGGAGGGCCCCATAGGAGGCCCCATGTGGAGGCCGGAAGCCAGAGGGGTGCAGCTTGGCTGGGGCAGGAATAGGGCCAAGGCTCAGGGAGGGGGAGGGGCAGAGAAAAGGAGCCAGCGAGGCACCCCGTGATCCATCCCGTTTCACCCTAAGGTAGGCATGGTTATCACCTCCAGTCCTCATAAGAGGGACCGAGCCCAGGGTGGTCAGGAGCTGATGGGTGAGGCATGGTGGTCCGGAAACCAGGCCTCGGGAGGGGAGGCTGGGACATGGCTTGGTGACTCTGGCTCACCGCCAGGGAGGATGGAGATGTCTCAGCCATTTGGTTGAGCTGGGTCTCCATATAACATGCGTGCCCCGTCCTCACGACGGCCACCGAGCGAGCGCAGGCCACGGCTTGGCTGCTGAGGCCAGGGGGTGGAGGGGGAAGGGCTTTTGGGTTCCGGACCCATCCTGGGAACAACCCAGCTGGAGAAGCCGGCCTCCCCGGGCCAGCAGGGAAGCGCCCACGAGGGTCCCGGGGAGTCTGCCCCCTGCGGCCGGGGAGGATCCCCCACCCCCACCCCAGGACCCCCCACCCGGCTTAGGGGCTGCCCTCAGGCGGACCTATGGGGTGTTGGTCCGAGAACCAACCTGCTCAGCCTCTTCCCGGGACAGCAGAACAATTGGATATGATCAGGTCACTTGCACCTTTCCCCCTTTCCTGTATTTGCCTCATCATGTGATGTAAGGACCACTTACGATGTCATTGAAAAATCAGCACGACTGAGAGCAAGGTGTGCAGAAACACAATGACGTGGATACGTTTTAAAAATAAACTAATTATGGAAAAGTTGAAACCGACAAAAGTAGAGACAACTTTACAAGGAGCCCCCATCATCGGGGGTGACCTCCAGATGAAATGCAGCGGTGCGGTTCAACGTCCCAACCTCCTCTCTCAGTCGCTCAGCCTGCGGGGCCCTGCCCTTGGCCAAACGAGGCCCTGGTGCTTCCCGAGCTGCTTGGAAAGCTCAGGCCTCCGGCTTGTGTCCCTGCTCTGCAGTCGGCTCTGGTCCAGAGCTACAGTGACCCCACGAGGATGCCACGGACTCGCTCTCGGCGTCACGGATGCCCCTGTCCCACAAAAACATCTCCGCGGTTTATTTTCCCTATGCTACCTCTCGATGTAGTAAAACCATTCATTCATTCATTATGTCCCGAGCTCAGCAGGAGGGACGTGCAATTCCCACCTCCAGGAGCTCTAGAGGAGGGGAAACAGCCTGCCAAACCCCACAAAAGGGGAAGAAAGCCCTGGCGCCCGTGGAAGGGCACGGTGGGGCCCTGACCTATCTGGGGGTGGGGAGGCCAGCTTTGCCTACTCTCGGCCACCTCCCCCCCAGCCCGCTGAGTCCCTGTTCTCAGGAGAGCAGGCAGCGGTGCGGCCCGCCTGGGACAGAGGTTGTCTTTCTTGTCATTCCTGGTGCTCATAAATGAAGCCCTGGGTCCATTCCTGTGGCTTTCTGTTGGCCACTTTCCCAGGAAAAGCTCCGTTTGCCTTTCTGAGGCTTAGCACCCATGGGGGAGATCAGGGCCCCAGCCCCCGGGCCGCCACTGCCCCCTTCCCAGCTGGCTGCAGCCAGTCCTGGTTTGCCTTTCTCCTCCCCCAGCAAGGACCGGCACTAGCTCAGCACTGGCTTGTTAAGGCAACTTGCATTTTACAGCACCAACGGGCTTGCCTCAAGGACATCTGCTCTAAACTGCTTCTTAAAGGGGCCGAGACTTATCCCTCCCTCTCGTCATCTAAAGCTGTTTGAACAGGAAAGAGCTAGAACCATTTCCCTGAGGCCTTTTCCTCTTTGGGAATTGCCAGCAAACAGGACCGACTGGAGGGGGGGCCCTCTAAGCCTCTGTGTGGCATTTACATCAAGGGACAGAGGGGCAGTGGTCAGGCCCGGTGGACTTCAGCCCTTTTCTAAACCCACCAGGGTGACCCAGGTGACTGCCTTTACTGAAAAGTGACATCGTTGCAGACCAATGAGGACCAGTGGCCAATGAGCCCAGGCTCCAATGGTCCTGACGATGCCTGCAAACTCCCACTGTGCTTGGACCCGTCACCTCTGAACAGACAAGTCTTCCCATTCACCCATTCATTTATTCACTCAAGCTCCTACTGGGCTTGGTGCTAGGGATATACAGAGTAAGCAAGACACAGCTTCTGTCCTCCTGGAGCCTGCACCCTAGTGGAGGGAGGCTTCCTGGAGGTGGCAATGGTCCAGCTGGGTTTTGAAGGAGAAGTAGGAGTTGGTTGGGGGGCAGGAGCTTGGTGGGGAGAATGTTCAAGACAGAGAGCAAAGGCCTGTGTGGGGTCTGGGAGAGGGCAGGTTGTGTAAGCCATGGTGGGGGTGGGGTAGGGGCATGATGGGGGGGGCCCGCAGGAATGAGGGGTGTTATATAATGCAGGCATTGCCCAGCAATAGACTCTGCAAGCTTGGCAGCTGGCTGCAGGGGCAAGGGGCCCTGAGAGCTTGAAGAGGACCCAGTTTCTGGTTTGAGCAGAAAGGAGGGGCTGTTGGTAGAGAAAAATGGGGGGTTGGGGGAGCTGCTTGGGGTGGAGCCAACAGGCTGACCCTGAGAGAAATTTCTTTCCCAAGGTGAGCACTTTTTCAAGCCATGTCCTTTAAAACAGCCTGGAATGGAAGGGGCACCTCCTTGGACCCCTTCAGGGAATAACTGCGGGGCAGTGGACGTGGGTGGGCGAGGTGGGGACACTCTCGTTCCGATCGTTGAGGGCCCTTTGTTTCTGGCTCAGTCTGTGCTTCCCTCAGCACAACAGAGCAAGTGGGGATGGCCCTTCTGCAGCTTCTGCAGCACTGGCTCTCCCCTCCTGTGTCTCCTCCCCTGCACCCCCTCCCCCGCACCCGCCTCCGTTATCTCAAATCTCTTTCATCCTCACACGAAGTGATCACCACCAGGCTCCCGGCAGCAGGAGCCGGGCCTGCAAATCAGGTACAGGTTTTAGAGATTAAATCCTGTTTTGATGTCGGTTTACTCTAAAAAATTAATCTCTTTGATGCCTGGAGAAGAAAGATGCCTATTAAACAAAGACCCGACTCCGAATTCCCAACGCTCCGCGGTTACTTACCAATTTCTCCAGGAAAACAACCCGCCAGGGCTGATCGCGCAGCCTCTGTGTCACCCCCCACCAGGTGTGTGGACAGAATGAGAACCCACACGGGATCTGTTTGGTTTAGTTAATCACATGCTGGATGGGATCCTCGTGGGGTCAGGAGGGGGGCATTGTGGAGGCGGGTGGAGCTGGTGAGAGTGAGCCCCACGCAGTCTCGATGGCTGACATGAGATGCTTTTGCTTCTGCTGAGGGGTTTTGGGGTACAGCCTGGCAGCTCCTCTGGTCCATCCTCACCACCAGATGCCACGGGGATGGGAGGACGTCTCTGGATGGGGATCGGAGCAGCCGGTCCATGGCCTGTTGCTCCCCAGCAGCTCTGCGACTTGACTTGGTTCCTTTGCAGCTTCTCACCAGCCAGCCAGGGCCACTGGTCCCTTCCCACCAAAGCCCAAGATGTTGGTGGGAACCCCACAAGGCCCTGCAGGCGGAGTCCATGAGACTGGAGGGCACTGGGCAGCGCTCCTTTGCTCCTTTTTATTCCATTACAGAGAAAGCCTACGTTGGTGAAGGCCTGCCTCTAACACTTTGCTAACTTGGCATCTCCTTCCACCTATTTGTTGAGATAAAATTCATGTAACATAGAATAAACCTTCTTAAAGTGCACGGTTCAGTGGCATTTAGTGCATCCACCATGTGGCACAACCACCACCTCCATGTGGTTTCAGGACATTCAAGTCACCCCAAGGGAAACGCCAAATCCACATGGGGCCATTCCCTCCACCTCCCCCCAGCCCCTGGCAGCCACCCTTGGGCTCTGTCTCTATGGATTGGCCTGTTCTGGAGAGTTCATGTAAATGGAATCACAGAATACATGGCCTGCTGGGCCTGGCTGCTTTCACTCAGCTTCGAGGTTTCAAGGCTCATCCATGTTGTCGCTGTATCGGGACTTTGTTCCTTTTAACAGCTGTATAATATCCTTTTCTATGATAGACCAGATTTCGTCACCCATTCACCTGTTGCTGGGCACTTGTGTTGCCTGCACCGTCTGGCTGTTGTGAATAAGGCTGCTGTGGGCATCGGTGTACAAGCATTTGTTTGAACACCCGTTTCCAATTCTGTTGGATACAGACCCGGGAGTGGAATCGCTGGGTCATAGGGCAATTCTACGTTTCACTTTGAGGAATGGAAATCTCCCCTTTTAATCAAATGAGAGCAGGCTTTAATCAAACCTTCGGCAGGCACCAGCACTTAGCTAGATTTTGAGGACATTGATCTTTTACTGGTATTTATGGATCAGAAAATCCAATCCTGGATTTTCATCTGTAGCGGTGACGTAAACTTTTCTTTAAAAATAGCTGTTACTTAAAAATGTGAGTAGATAAAAATAGTAATAATAGCTGCGTTGGAAGGTAAGCCCCACATAGGCAGGCATTTTTGTCTGTTTTGTTCAGTTTGTATCTCCAATCCTTAAAACAAGGCATGGCACATTTCAGGTCTTCAATAAAGCATTGTTGAAAGAAAGAAAGAATGAATGAATAAATGCAGTAACAGTGCAGGTGGGGACACAGATCGGTCAAAAATCACGAAGGGCGGAGAGACAGAGCTTGAGCAGCCTGGCACGGTGGTCGGAGCACAAATAGTCAGGATACACACACATCCTGGGATGAGACCCAGCGTGAGCCCCGGCCGATCTCCGTTCCAAGCCTATTTCCTCATCTGAAATGTGGGCTTGTGGGGAGACTGAAACATGCTGAGGCTGAGGTGTGCCACACATTCAAGGAAGGGCAGCTAGTGACATTATCACTGTTATCAGCTGCCGCGGGGAGGATCACAGCAGTGGGCTAAACGTAAGCAAGAGGAGCACGGAAGGTTCCGGTGACACGGCCTTGGCTGGGGGGAGCCCAGGTGCCAGCTGATGGCCTGGCCTTTCCGCGCTCAGGTGGGGTGGCCCTGGGCAGATGTGGCTGGCATTACACTGAGCAGCACACACGGGAGATGACACCACGATGCCAGCATCTTAAATCTGCTCAGTGCTGGGCGTCTACAAACAAATCTTGTGTTCTCACCCGGGCTCGCCCAAATTCATGTAGCAGGTCATTGTTAGAGTGGAGAGGCGTGGATTGGGATCTCCTTGGCCTCGTGCTCTTCAATAACATGCCCCTTTGAATGTCCAGTAGTTTCTGAATGAGCCGCCCCGGCCGGGCTGGGGTGTGTATGTTAAAATCTCCCGGGTGACTCTGACACTCGGTCAGGCCCAGGAGCCCCCGTGGCGCTTCTCGCTGCCCCGGTCTGCAGAGTTCTCGCTCCAGTGACGAGGCACCTGCAAAATAGACGCGTTCACCTGGTGTGAGAAAGGACCCTTCACCCCTAGCTGCGGACTCTTCAGGGGTGGGGGGGTCATACAGTGCCCCAGCAGGGTGCCTGGAGGTGGGTTCGAGTCAGCTGTGGACAGGACAGTGTGCAGGAGGAGGGAAGGGGAGGCCCCTCTGCAGGCGCCTGGCACCCTAAGCCTCTTCCCCTCTCCCGCCTGGCACGGCGGCTGCCACACACAGCTCAGTCCTCCTGGGGTCCCGGCAGCAGCGAGCTGGGCCCCGGCTCCCCCCTCCAGGCACACGGAGCACCCCACACCCCCAGTGCTTTGGGTTGAACTGAGTGGGTGCAGGCCCAGCTGGGGACCTGGAGGGGGCTCCCCGGGGAGGAGAGCCGCCACCTCCAGGCCCACACCGGCTACTTGGATGTGACATCCAGAAGCAGGGAAGGGAGCAGGGGTCCTGCGCTGGCCCCTCGGGGCCTTGTCCATGGCTATGGGCTGAGCAGTCGGCTGTAGAGTGACATGGAATTTATCACACTTTCCATGGCTCCACAGCCTTCCCCCAGCTCTTGGTTCCTGCCTATCTCGCTGTTTATTTAAAGTGGTTATTTATTTATATTTCCTGCTGCAGGCCTGGGCCCTTCTCAGTAACTTCACCAGCATCTTCAGACGCTTTAGTTTAAAAACAAGTCTTTAGGACATGCCCCGTCTGCCTCTAAACACGTGTACACACCCTCACACACAGGTATACACAGCCATGCACATATACATGTTCCCACACACAGGTATACACACCCACAACATATACATACCCTCACACACAGGTACACACACACACACATGCTCTCACACACAGGTACACACACCCCCCACACACATATACAAACTCTCATGCACAGGTGTACACACCCACACACACATACATGCCCTCACACACAGGTGCACACACACACACCCTCACAGGTATACACACCCACACCCACACCCCCTCACACACAGGTACACACCCCCCACACACATAGACATCCTCACACACAGGCATACACACCCACACACATATATACACCCTCGCACACAGGCACACACACCCACACACATACACACCCTTGCACACAGGTATACACACCCACACACATACACGCACTCACACACATCCTTGCACACAAGTATACACACCCACATCCACACCCACACCCTCACACACAGGTATACACACCCACTCACTCATACCCTTGCACACAGGTATACACACCCAAACACCCTCAACACAGGTATACACGCACACACCCTCATGCACAGGTACACACACACCCTCACACAGGTATATCCCCCCACTCACATACCCTCACACACAGGTGTACACAGCCACACACATATATACATCTTCACACACAGGTATACGTACTTTCACACATGTATACATCCTCGCACACAGGTATACACAGCCACACACATGTATACATCCTCACACACAGGTATACACACCCTCACACACAGCCCATCTGGGCATGAGAGTCTAGTAGTATCCCCAGGTCCGCTGGGTCTCGGTCCACCGCCTAATACATCCCGTCCCCTGATGTGACAGACTTGTTCCCTTTTCCGTCCCCTCTGGCCAGCCTAACGTAGGCTGGGAGGTGGCTCTGTGTCCAGTTTTGGGTTGCACCCCCTCCCATTTGCCCCTAAGAGCCGGCCCCCTTCACAGGCCACCCTGTTAAGAGCACCTGCTTTGCTTTGCCACTTGAGTGGGAGAGGATGGAGGGGGTTGACTGCTGCACACACAGGGGGCACCCTAACCTGCCAGCGCACCCCCATCAGCACGCCTGGGGCCCTGCTGGACCTCGGGGGGTCCCTGCCTGTGCCCTGCCTCCTCGGGGCCGTGTGCATCCTCTGAGCTTCTCCTGCCAGGCTTGGAGCCACCGAGGACGCCAGAGGGGGTGGCTGGGAGGGATCCACGGGGTTATTTTATTTGCTGGCAGTTGGCTGAGCCGGTGCAAGGGTCGGAGCCTCAGAGCCCTCCAGAGGCTGCCTGGTGAGCTGAGCCGACCCGAGCTTGGTACCTCAGAACCCCTGGGGGCACCCCTGAGCCCTCAGACGCCCCGCTCTGGGGGAGCAGCAGGCTTGCGCCAGGGCCTTGGGCTCCAGGCTCGGCCCTTGGTCTCTGGGCTGCCCTGCTGGGCCTGCCTGACCCCATGGTCAGGGCGTGGGTGGCCGCTGGCTTTCACAGCGGCTCAGTGAGGTTTACAGCCCCCCACCTCCTGCCACGACACCCTCACCTTCCCCCGACCGGTTTAATGTCTTCTCTGGCGGGCTCGCTTCACTTCCCACAAGGCGGGGAAGAGCGATCAGCCTCAGCCGCAGTGCAGAGAGAGCAGGACGCGTGTGAGCAGCTCTCTGCGCAGGCCTCAGGGTGCAGGAGGCCGCTGTGTGTATCTACTGAGCTCTCCTTTATCTGCCGGGGGGAATCTTGTCCCTTCAGGGCGTGTCCTGAGACCTGAACCTGCGGCCTGTGGGCAGAGGCTGAGCGGGGGCCCACTGCCCAGTGCAGCCGTGTCAGGGACATGAGGAAGGAGCTGGGGCGAGGACATCCGTGTGGCGGGGCCAAGCCGGAAGTGGGCACTAGGCCGGTGTCAACTATAGTCCCCCCATAGGTGAACAGAATCCCAACGTTGGCTGTTCAGGAAACTAAGTGAACACTCAACAGCCATCTGTGTCGGGCATGGCAGTCACACCCACCCACTCTTCAAAAAGGGGCAGGACTCACAGGATCATCACTCTACAGCCCTCAGAAACCGGGGCACAGAGAGATTAAGTAACTTGCCCAAAGTCACACAGCCAGTAATTGGCAGAGTAAAATTCAAACTCAGGCCTCTCAGAGCCAAAATCCAGGTTCTTGACCTCTATGCGACACTGTCTTTTAATAACGGTAGTAAAATGCCTGAAGGTGACATTCGCTAAACAACTCTCCTTCTGGGCCTTCAGTGGAGGCTGAGCTGGTTGGTTTAGCCAGCTGTTACCGATTGAGCCCCAAAGAGGCCAGGATAAATCTGCCCCTGTTGCCCTGGTCAGCCCCTCTCCGGCACCCAGCCTGGGCCTGGCTGGCACAGCTCACCGCCAGGGGAGCGGGCAGGCGTGTGATGGGTCGGGGCACGGCTGTCTCTTTAGTTGAGTGGAAGCACTGGCTGGAGGAAATGGGTTTGAGCTGCCAGTTTTCTTGGTATTTTTCTTCTCTTCCAAGGAAAAAATGATCAAGAGGAGCTTAACACACACGCACACACGTGCCCATACATAGTAAGAGAACTTACAGAAATGCGAGCTGGTTATTGTATAAAAGCCTTAAAGACCCTGCCCACATCAGTCACCCCCAACGGGGATGAACACGCTGCCCTTGAATTTCCTTTCCGTTCCCCTTCTGAGCCCAAGTGCCTCCATTGCAGGTTGTCTTTGATTCTTGGCAGCTCCTGGGCCTGGCCTGTTCTGGGTGCCAGGCTGGGGGAGGTGTCCAGCTCAAAGGCCTCCTTTGCAGATTAGTGCCCCCACCCTGTCTCCCCACCCTGGAGGGTCCCTCCTTGGCTGCAAGGGCCACTGGGTCAGCCGAGGGCCCAACCCCTCTGCCTGTGACTAAGGGGGGGCTGCAGGGGAGCTCGGCTCTCCCTTCCAGGACCCTGAGCTGCAGCAGAGACAAAACCTATGCCCAGAAAACCTTCTCTCCAAGGAATCCTCAAGGGACCCCTCGCCCCTGGGACATCCTACAGCTCAGACCCCTACACCTCCCTCATCGCCCTGGGACCGTCACTCCAAACAGCCCAGTGGATGCCTCCATAAGACACGGCCGAGACCCCTGCCACCTCGGACTCCCATGAGCACCTAGTAAGATGGAGAAGTGGGGTGACATGTGTCACCGAGACTGGCCTTTGGAGCTGGTGTCTTTTCTCTTTGGAGGCCAGGATTCCTGCTTATGTGGCTGACATTCTCTAAGCCTCTTCCCCCCACCAAGAGCTTGGAAGCTCTCCTCCCAGGTGGGCACGGAAGGCTGAGCTGACCGCAGGGCATCTGACAGGACCCCACGATTCTCACTCTGGGAGAAGTTCTGAGGCTCAAAAGCCCTTCGAGGTGACCTGTCCGACCTTCTCCTGGCCCAGCGGGGGACGGTCACCTGCCCTGTCCATGCTCGCCCAGCGAGTGGGTGGGGGGCTGAGATGAATCCTGGGTCTGCTGTCCCCGCGACCACCAGAGCCCTCCTCTGTGTGCAGCCCAACCCGAGCTTCTGCCCTGGCGGGGCTGCCCGGGCCACCCTCCCGTCCAGCATGTGCGGCTACCTGTGAAGTGTCTAGGTCAAGCTCATCTTTTCCGCCTGGGTGAGTGGGGGCTCCCAGGATGCCTGCTCCAACTCTACTCCCTGCTACTCATCAGATTCCCTGGGGGATCTGGGTAGCCTGCTCCTGCTCCCCACCCCCCGGCTGGAGCCAGTCTTCTCAGGGGCATCCCCTACTGACAAGTGGCAGGGTCCTGGGTCCCCCCTGAGGCAGGTGGGGGGAGGTCTGGCCCAGGGACCTTGTACCCCAGGAAGACAGTGCAGGTGGCTGGGCTGGGCAAACCCTCCCAGGGTCTGCTCGGAGGGGCCCTGGCTCCCAGGCACCCCAAAAGATCCAGATATGAACCCACAAAAGAAAAGACTTGAGGTCTTGAAACTCTTCTCTCATGAGATGGTCCATTTCCGGGAGGAGATGATTAAACTCTGATGTTGTCTGTTCTGAGCCCCCGGAATTGGTTGCCAAGGGGGCAATTCTTTGCTTACACAAAGGATTTTTGACTTCACGAAGGACTGGCAGAGGGGCGTGGTGCTTCAGTCCTTAAAGGGATTTGAATTTGAAAATCAGATTCCAGTGTTGACATTTCACAGAGAAGTTTTTGGATAAAATCAGAGTAAAAGCATGCGGGCTGGCTGCTGGGGCTGGGGGTTCCAGGGTGGGCACGGGGCAGGGGGGGGAAGGGAGGCAACAAGTGGGAGGGCGCCTTGTGTGTGCACGCACGTCTGTGCCTGCACTGTGCACGTGCTTGTGTGTGTATGCACACGTGTGTGTGGTGGCTCTGGCTGCCGCTGCCAAGGCTGGATCTGAGGCAGTGGCAGTGGGCAAGTCTGCTCCTCTGGGGTGCAGGAGCCAAAAAGAAATAAACTAAACAAGCAGGCTGGGCTATAAACAGTTGCTGGCCCAGGAGCCTGCAGACAGCCGCCTGGTCCCTCCCCGAGTGGGAGCCCGGCTGAGAGGGACAGCTCTGCGGCCTGAGCTGGCCACTCTGGACCCTGAGCCAAGAGAGGGGGAGGCGCACCCCAACCTGCAGGCAGGGCCAGGGCCAGGAGGTCCTTCTCAGAGAGAACCCTTTCTTCAGCTGCTGTCTGCTGCATTTACCCAACCGCCATCCAAGTCCCTCCTCCCTCCCTTGGCCAAACAGGCCTGGCCTCCCATGTTTGCTTGTTCAAGTCAGAGGTGGTTTGCTTCGAGGACTGCCTTGGGGTTTTCTGGGTTCTTTTTACTCCCCACTTAGTCCTCAACCCTCATCTCCAAGGCAGCACCAACCTTGGGTGGACGGAGACACCAGAATTCTGGGCAGTTGCCCACTTATTTCAGCTTCCCGGCCGTGTTCACCTCTCTGGCAATGTCACTCGGAGCCTGGCTGAAGTCCCATACCTGACTCTTCACCCTCCTGCTTAAGCCCTTTCTCTCGTAGGTGCAGGGAGTATCCTGAAAAAACTGTCCGTTTGTCCTTCCTTCCTTCCTTGTATCCATCTTTCCATCCACCCATCCATCCTTCCTCCCTTCCATCCATCCATCCATTCATCCATCCTTCCTTCCATCCATTTTTCCATCCATCCATCCATCATCCATTCATCCATCCATCCATCCATCCATCCTTCCTTCCATCCATTTTTCCATCCATCCATCCATCTATCCATTTTTTCTTCCTTCCTTCCATCCGTCTTTCCATCCATCCATCCTTCTATCCATCCATCCACCCACCCATCCACTACTCTATTAAGCACTTCTCTGATAAGCCAAGCTCAGCTTTCCTCCCGACTCTAGTTTGTTTGCTCTCGGCTGCCTGGGAGACACAGACCGACACCCAGGCAAAGGCAGTCTGAAAGGAGTGATGCCACGGTATGAAAAGTACCCGTTGCCATGGGAGCTCACAGCAAGGGCTCCCTGCTGAAGAATGTTTCTCACCTCCCACATGGAGTAAGGATGGGGTAGCGCTAAAGGGGACTGTGCCATCCGACCGCACTGCCTGCCCAGCCCTGTTGTGTGTGCTGTTCACAGGCTTGGCTTAGATGCAAACAGAGAGCACAGGGGTCAACAGGATGGAACAGTGATGATGAGGAGGAGAAGGATGGTGATCACTGATGGGGAGTCTGCTAGGTGCCGGGCCCCGTGCCAACTGTCATGCCAGGATTATTTCCTTTAATCCTCGCAACCATCCCATTTTACAGAGGAGACAAAGTGGATCCAGGGGGAGGAAATTACTTGCCCTGGTCTGAAGTCAGAGCCTGTGTTAGTCCACGTTCTGCAGTCAACATCAGCTGGGTGACCTTGGCTAAGGCTCTTAACCTCTCTGAGCTCCATTTTCTTCAGAACAGTAAGGATTTGCAGTGGAGTCGTGGCTCCCATCTTTTTAAGTTTGAGGACTGCATTTTAATGTCCAAATCCATTGAGGTTCTCTCATGCGCCACTGCTTTTATTTTTAGAATTCATTGGTTGAGAAAACTCACAATGGCAAGAAGCTGCTTTGAATTCAGTGGTGGTTTAAAATCAATTTGTATTTGATATGCATTTGAAAAATAAGTGACGTATTGGTGTAATTTATTCTGTCTATACTCACAGGTTGGGAGCATGGATTGTGGTCTCTGCAGAAAAGATCTGCAGCCCCTGGGGGTCCGTGGCCCTCAGGACCCACCTGCCATCCCTTGCAGACTGAAATTCTGTATTCCACACAGTCATCAGACCCTCTTCCCCTCCTCCCTTGGATGCCAATAAGGAAAAACGGAAGCAAGCAAGACTGCGCAGGGACCCTGATGGAGGACGGTGAGGGCAAATGGGACAGGCGGGCAGCAGTGGGAAGGGCTGAGACTGTCTGCCATGATCCTGCCTGACACGCTGCCCCATGTGGCCAGCCTCTCGCCCACCGTCCGTCACTCCAGGGCCCGCAGAGGAGGACAGCATGGCGCAGCCAGCCCTTGGTCGGTGGTTGGCTGTGTCTGTCTCAGGTGCTTGCCACGGGTGCTTTCGCTAACTCTTGTGGGCTGATCAGTGGCCCCCAAAGCTCTGCCCACATCCTGACTCCAGTAACTGATCCCAGTGTGGCCTTACCTGGATAGAGGCTCTTGGAAGATGGACTCAAGTTAGGGATTAGGAGGTGAGATCAACCTGGATTTAGGGGGGCCCTAAACCCAATGACAGGCACCCTTATATAAGAGGGGAGAGGACACAAAGAGGAGAAACAGAGAAGACAGGCAGCGATGTGAGGGATGTGGCCACAAGCCAAGGGATGCCAGAAGCTGGGAGGGGCAGGGAAGGACTCTCCCTAGGGCTTCTGGAAGCAGGGCGGCCCGGAGACACCTTGATTGTGCACATCTAGCCTCTGGATCTTTGAGGGAATACATGTCCATTGTTTTAAGCCCCCAGGCTGTGGCCATCTGAGGATCCTAACTGGTCTGATACCCAGGGAACTGAGCGTGGGCATCTGGGCAAAGCCTGGGACGGGGGCACAGGAGACATCCTGCAGGGCCACCAGCCACTCCGAGCCCCTGTTCTGGGAGGGGTGGGAGGAGGGCTGCAGCTGATGGCAGGCTGGGGGGAGGGTCGGAGGACAGCCTGCTGAGCAGGAACTGGGGTGTGTGTGGGGGCCCGGGGGGCCTGACCGATTCTCCCCAGCTCAGGGCTGGCTGGCTCACGGGGGCCTCCTAGACTGCAGCCAGGTAACCCAGAGAGAGGTGTGGTGGTGGTGCAGGGGCTTCTCCCATGGACAGAACTGCCCTTCACAGGAGCCGGCTCTTCTTAGATCTCAGAGCAGAAAATGCCAAAGGCTGGGAAACAGGTCGGATCTTTGCATTTTTTCATTGCTCGTCTCTGAGATTAGATTCGGGCTGACAGCATCCATCAGCAGTCTGCCCTCCCTGGGGAATGAGAAGCACAGCTCTCCCCGCCTCCCTCTCCCGCCTCCCTGTGGGCACGGAGGGCTCAGCCCATGACGCAACTGCAGGCAAAGGCGGCCTGACTGTCCCCGAGTCTGGAGAGGCTGCCTCTGGCCCTTGGCCTGACCGCCAGTCTAGGGGGGGCAGGCTGGGCTTTACTGCTAGTTTCAGCCTGAAAGATGCTAAGGAGCTGGAGTTTGACTTTGGGCCTTGCAGGCCATTTATTGAATGATTTCAGGGTCACTTAAGCATTCTGATAGAGCAGGTTTGAAAATACAGCTTTGATTCACTGGGTGCCATGTTAGCACTCAGATGCTCCCAAGCACTGCTGGCCCTGCTGCCATAGGGTTTTCCCTTACAGCTCCTGGGGCTTTCCCTTCATGCATTCCTCACTGTTTGTAGTTGTTTACCCATTTGTGTCTGAAACATCACTCTCCCCTGCTGAACATCAGTGCCATGAGGGTGGATTAAAAAATTGCTCTCCAATGTCAGAGGTTAAGGACAGAGTGGGTAGATGAGTGAATGGATGTAAGAGTTGATGGGTGGATGGATGGATGGGTTGATGGATGGATAGATGGATGGATAGATGGGTGGATGGAAGGGTGGGTGCGTGGATGGGTGAGTAGGTGGGTGAGTGGGTGAGTGGATGGATGCATGGGTGGATGGATGGATGGGTAGATGGGTGGATGGATAGATGGGTGGATGGATAGATAGGTGGATGGATGGATGGATGGGTTGATGGATGGATGGATGGATGAATGGATGGGTGGATGGGTGGATGGATAGATAGGTGGATGGATGGGTGGGTGGATGGATAGATGGATGGATGGATGAGTAGATGGATGGATGGGTGGGTGGATGGATGGATGGATGGATGGATGAGTGGGTGGGTGGGTGAGTGGGTGAGTAGATGGATGAGTGAGCCCCTGCTTGGGGTTCAGTGTGTGTAAGCTTGGAGGGGAGGACCCCTTTGTCTTCCCTTAAAAGTACCATGAAGAAAGGAAGAGGACCCTGAATCTATGTGGGGGGGGGCAAAGAGAGATTCACCCCCAAAACAAAAGGCACACTTAGAACTGACCTGAAAACAGGTGTTTATGTACATGTCCAAATGAGTGCCAAAATAATCCAGGGACCTGCAAGGACAAAGTCCCCAGGCCGTTGAAGAAGGGTCCTGGATGCAGCTTCGTTTGGGGAAGGGGTGAGGATGGTTACTCTAGGGAGGCCAGGAAGGTTGTGTTTGCAGAGAGGTAAGAAAACAAACAGAAACCTCTCAGAACTCGCCAAGGATGATCTGCAGGCCGAGGTTGGCCCTGGTGGCTCACGTTTTGGGAGAAGGATCCTGGCTGGGGAGGGCTGTCTCCCTGGGGGACACTGACCAGCCCCTCCCAAGCAACTTGCCACCACACCGGAGGCTCAAGGTGTGATTGAACATCCGGGGCCATTGCCTCAGGAGGCAGAGTCTGTGCTGCTTCTGGAGGGGTTTGTATTCCCCAGCCTGGGCCTGATCTACTCTGGCCAGTCTCACCTGGAGGGTGGAAAGGACTGTGGGTCCTTTCTGCTCACCTTGTATCCTGGTTCTCTACTGCTTTGTAACAAATCAAAAGGTGGTGGCATAAAACAGCTGTTTTGATTGTGTTTACAATTTTGTGGGTCAGGAATTCAGGAAGGGCCCAGAGCAGATGGCTTGTGCCCACCCATGGGTCTCAGCTGCAGTAGCTCCAACAGCTGAAGGTGGTTGAGATGGCTCCACTGCGGCAATTTGGGCTGTCTGCCATGTCCCTCAGTTCGTGTCCATGTTGCAGTCAGCTGCGGCTGAAGGGTGGCTGCTTCATTCATATAATGGGCTCTTCACTCACACCTCGGGCCCCTGGGCTGGGACGGCTGGACCGTCTGGAGCTGGGCTCTCTCCCTCCCCATGTGGCCTCACCACGTGGCTGGCTGGGGTCTCCTCACAGCATGGCTGCCTCAGAGCAACTGGACTTCTTATGCAGCGGCTGGCTTTTCCCAGAGCAACCGTTCCAAGAAATTGGGACAGTCTATGTGACTTGCTCAACCAGTAGGATGATGTTTGGGGTATAAAAAAACTTGCAGCCTCTGCCCAGTTTCGTCCCCAGAGGAGAATTGGAGATCACCGCTCAATGGGAGGAGTGGCAAAGAATTTGGTCATTTTTAATCTACTACTCCAAGCAACTGCTCATCTATATTGGTTTAAAAAAAGACGGCATTCTTGTGAATCCAATGGACTTTGAAATTCTATTTTCCACATGAAACCCCCTTCCTTCACTTGCCAGCCCACTGAAATGGTGCTTTCCTGTAAATTGGATGTCCCCAGTTCTTTGAAGCCTGTGGGAATAAATGAGTCACAGTAACATTTACAACCCAATTCTGCTGGCATGTTAACCACCTGTGTTAGTTCCGGACCTCGTTCCCAGTTAGCACAGGCTCTCTCCCCTTCTAGTATCCCAGGGGGTCCCCAGGCCCCTCAAGCCCTCAAGGACAGCCCTGACCTCTGTCTACCACTCCTGGCCACCATCTTGGTTCCCCTTTTGATGTTGTGCATGGACCATGGGTGTTCACCTGCCCTGTTGGGAGGACAGGGGAAACCGCACACCCCTCTGTGTTTTGCTGCCTTGGGGGCCCCACAGTAGGGCTGCCTGAGCTCCGGGGGATGTAGGTGCAGGAGAACCATTCGCTCCATCCCACATGGACTTCCTTCCAGGATAGGTATGTGCCCCCGGGCGGTTAGCCTGGTCGGGCGCCTCCAGGCACCTGCCCTCATGGTTTGTGGCTGCAGTGTCTCAGGGAACCCCACTGTTCCTGCCGGGGCACTGGGCCCCTCCTCAACATTTCTTATGCAATCTTCACCTTGGCCAGTTTCCTAGATGTGCCTGCGGTTACCCACAGCCAAGGCTAGACATGGTCCAAGTTCCCTGGTTAGAAGGGGGCTGTGAACAGATGCAGGGAGATTTCTGCATTTCAGCTGAGCCATCTGGGACCCCCACCACCTAGCTTTCAAAATGCATCTTAAACACAGCCACCTCTGCCAAGCTCCCCCAATTCACTGTCATCACCAGTGCCTCCTCTCTGCCCCTCACTGTGTTTCTGGTTCGTCTGCCAAGTCCTTGGGTGATTTGTGCAAGTGTCTGCCCCCCCCCCCCACTGGGGGGTCTGGGCCTGGAGATCGAGAGCTGGACCTTAGCTCACGACACAATGCCCTGCTGATGAGACCCCAGGAGGACCCAGGAGGAGGAAGGGGGGAGGGGAGGCATCTTGTGACTCACTTATGAGTAACAGTCATTAAACATTAAAATCCTGGTGTGTGTGCACACTGTGAAGCTTGTCAAACAGCCGAGCCATGCTCTCCTCACTGTCTGTGTATCCGTGCAGTCTGGTGCTCTTGGGGACTGTCCCTTAAGACCTTCCATGCACGCACACCCCAGGCTCACAGCCTCAGCCCCACGGCCCCATAGTCTCATGACTAATAAGTAGCAGAGGTGGGGGTCAGGCCCGGGAGCCTGGGGCCACACCACGGGGCCACACTGCCTGTGATGGAGAAAGAGGGGGCTTGAGCAACCCCACCCATGCCCATACCTGGCCCCTGAGCCAGAGAACACTGACGCTCCTTGACCAACTTTGCTAACTCTGGGGAGGAGGGTGGCCCTGGGGAGCCATGCTGATGCCTTGGACATGAATTCGGCAATGGCTTTTCTCAGGTGGCTTCTGAGAAACCAGGGCTGACCAGCCACGGGGAAAGGAGAAGTCCAGTTCAGGCTCCAGCCCTGAGGGTTCTCACCAGAGCATCCCATGGACACCTGCCAGCCCAGGGTGCAAGATGGAGAAGTCATCTTGCCAAGTCCTGGAGTTTGCCATTGAGAATATTGAAGCCCAGACAGGGGAAGTCGTTACCTTAGGCCCCCCAGGAACAGGCCTGGAACATGAACCCACATTTCCCGACTCCTGGGGGTGCTGCCTGTACCACACCAGGCTGGCTGGCCTCAGACCCTTTGAGAGAAGAAGTGGGGTGCACTGGTTTGAATCTATTATGTACCCACAAAAGCTATGTTCTTTTACTCCAATCTTGTGGGGGCAGACTTATTGTGGGTGGGACCTTTTGATTAGATTGTTTCCATGGAGATGTGACCCACCCCATTCAAGGTGGGCCTTAATTAGTTTACTGGCATCCTCTGTGAGAGGAGTAAAGGCAGAGACATTTTGAAGAGAGCTCAGAGATGCTTAGAGAGAAAGTGCTCAGAGAACATTTGGAGACAGCTGTTGAAACCAGAACCAGGAGAGAAGCTAAGAGATGAAATCCAGAGTTTGCCCCAGAGAAGCTAAAGGAGGACCCCCAGACACCTTAGAGAGAAATGTCCTGGGAGAAACAAGCAAAGACACACAGGAACTGAGATAGAGAAGCTAAGACAGAAGCCCAGAGACATTTTGGAGGAGGCAACAGAAACCAGAAGCTAACCCCGGGAGAGGCCCAGCTGACTCCGGCCATGGGCCTTCCCATGTGGCAGAGGAACCCCAGACGCCATCGGCCTTTCCTCAGAGAAGATGTCATCCTACCGATGCCTTAATTGGGACATTTACATGGCCTTAGAGCTGTAGATTTGTGAACTAATATATCCCCATTGTAAAAGGCAAACCATTTCTGGCAATTCGCATTCTGGCAGCTCTAGCAAACTGGAACATAGGGTGTATATATACATAAATAGAAAGAAAATCGTATGCGCAGTTGACTAACTCACGGATGCGTCAGCCTTCCTCTGCCTCTTCATTCCCATCTCTTCTCTGTCCTCATCCCCATCAGCAACTTCTGGTTCATTCAACCCTCACCTCTCCGAAGCTCCCTCAGTTGAGTTTTTCTTCCTGATCTGAATTTTCCAGGAAGAATCCATGGGGTGCAGATGCATCTAGAGGGACCAATTGGGTGCCATACTGACACCGTCCACTCATTCGACAAATGCTCAACAAACACCTGCTGAGAGCCAGGCCCTGTGCCATCCCCTGGGCAGACCAGACTAAGTTGCCCAAACTCGTAATGCTGGAAGTCTATGGGGACGTGGTGTTTAAACAAGCAAAGAGCGTTCCATGTGATGAGGGAAAGGGGGTCTCTAACCCTACCAGGGGTGCTCCCTGGAGAAGTGATGCCTACGCTGAAAAGCAAAGGATGAATAGGAGAGAGGCAGAAGGACAGCAGATGTGGAGCCCAGAGAAGGGAGAGAATGTGGCCCGGAGGGCCTCTGGGAGTCTGGAGGGAGGAAGCCGAGGGAGGTGTGACTGGTGATGAAGCTGGAGACACAAGCAGGGCCTGGCCAGGCAACGAGCCGTGGGAGAATCCTGGGGTGCAGTCTGGTGGACCCTAGAAGCTACGGTTGACCCTGTTCTGTCTACACTGTCCCTGGAAGATAGGAGTGCATTCTGCTTGAATATTCCCAGTGATCAAACCTCACTCCTTGCCGAGGCAGCCCTTCTATGGCAAATCAGTTCTAGTTTCTAGAAGGTTCCTGACATTGAGCTAAAGCCTGTTCCCTCCAATGCCATCCCCTGAGGGTCCTCGGGCCATGGAACTCATCCCCCCTTTCATCTACCTGGTACCTTTCAAGTCTCTGAAGGCCATCCACCATCTCCCACGAGTCTGCCCTGTTTCCTGGACCAACCCAACCAGCTCCTGCTTCCACACCTCCTAAGATGTGATGTGTAGCAGACACCTTTGGGGACGCAGCTCAGACTGCTAGGTCCCACCTGCCACCCGCCCCCGACCTACCTGGGTAAGGGATGAACCCTGGACACAAATCATGTCCACCAGCTTTTCTGTCTTGCGTGTGTGAGAGTGGTGTTATGACATTGACACTGGGCCAGGCTGGTGTCTTGGTGGGGGGCAGCCACCTTCCGCCGGGTGAGCCGAGTAGCAGGAAGAAGAGCCCAGAGTTTGGGCAGAGAGAGGCAGAGACGGGAGACAAGAGAGGGCTCTGCCTGGATGTTGGACGCTTGCTTGCCCCTCTTCTCACCTCCCTGAGGGCTGGCCACATCTCAGAGGGTCACATGAGGCACCCCATAACCAACCCTGTCCCCCGTCTAAGCCAGGGCCCCCTCACTGGCAACCAGAGCACGTCGGTGAGGCCCGGCTTTCCCGACCCTTTCTTCTCTCCCTCCCTGTCCTTTCTCCCCTCCCCCCACCACCAGTTCAGGGAAATCTAGTTTCTTAGTACGGTCAATCCTCAGTATTTGTGGACCCTACCTTTGTGAATTCACCTACTCACTAAAAGTTATTTGTAATGCCAAAGTCGTACATGTGGCGCTTTCATAGTCGTTTTTGGGCATGTGCAGAGCAGCGAAAAATTTAGTCTCCCGGTGAGCACGGCCCCAGCTGAGGTTGGAGCAGGTGACACTGGCCTTTGGGTTCCAGCTCTCATTCTGTAAATAGGTGTCCTTTCGTGATACATTTAGGTCCACAGTTTTCTTATTTTTGTGTTTTTCTGGCTGTTTAAAATGGCCCTGAATGTGGTGCTGAAGTGCTGTCTAGTGTCCCACGCTCAGGAAGGCTGCGACGTGCCTCATGGAGAAACACGGGAGTTAGAGACGTTTTGTTCAGGCTCAGTGCTGTGGGCCATGAGTTCACTGTCAATGAATTGGTAATATCGATAATAAGATGTCTTCCAACAGAAACACACACAAGACAAGGTGAAGTATCGGATGGTTGACGGAAACATCGTGACCCGAGGCTGGCGGGAGCCTGACCCTGTGTTTCTCCCGGGAGCAGGGGTCAGTGTTTGCAGGGTCAGGGTTGGTGGTGACTTTAGAGACGTCGCCAATCGTGAAACTGACTGAATCTCTCTTAAAATAAGGCACCCAGGACAGAAGCTAGCAGTGAGTGTTCTCCTGGGGTGTGAGGGGATGGCCGTGGGATCCCTGATCTGCACGGGCTGCTTCTGCTAGCGAGAGCCCCACTTCCAGAGTGGGAACCCCCATCAGGGCGGCCTTCCCCGGGGGTCTCCCAGCACAGATACCAGCCTGACCCCACGTTACTGCTCAGCGTGGAAAGTTTGTTTTTCTCCCAGTCATGTTCCCTAGCATTCCAGAGCCCGGGGAATTTCTTTAATTTCCAAGACTCTTCCTCTCCTCGGTGTTCATGATTCCATTAGGCTGTCGTCATCCCACCCAGAGAGGCCACAATTAGGATGATTACTATTATTCTTGATATTGCAATTAATAAGAACAACAAGCACAGCTTCTGCTCGGCACCCATGGAGCCCCTGGCTTGGGATCAGCCCTTGGAGACCCTTTTCCAGGACTGGAGGGGGCTCGGGTGCCATGGGCAGAGTCCCACCAGCCCCTGAGGCCCCGGGCCACTCATTTGGGGGCTATTGGAGTGGGAGGGAACTTGCTGCATCATCTAGAGCAATCCTTTCCCTTCCCAGAGGGGCTGTGGGGCCCAGAGATGGAAAGGACTTGCCCACAAACCTCCCTGTGAGTTCTCTGCAGCCCCTGGGCCAGAGCTCAGCTGCCCGACTCTCCAGCAGCCCAGCAGGTACAGCGCGAACGGAGGGCAGACCCCCGCCTGCTCTTCCTCCCCAGATCACTCACCCTCAGCCTCTTCGGCTTGGCCTTGGCCTGGGTCTTGCTGACATGCGGTAGATGATGCTGGGCTCTCAGGCTGCGGGCAGGGGTCAGCCGGGAGCCAGACGTCTCTCTGTCAGGAACTGGGGTGAGGCTCTAAGACCAGAGCTTGTTTGGAAACATTGGGCACGGTGAGACTAGGGGTGGGGGGTGGGGGGTACAATTCCATCAGGTTCTGCCAGTTTTCAGCACAGCCAACTGGACTCAGTGCAGAAGATTCTGGAAGAATGTGATCACTTTTCTGAGCTCTTTATTCCCCAGAGCAGCCACCCACTCGGGGCACAACCCCCAGTGCATTCCCGAGACGGCAGCGCCCCGTCTCCAGCAGGGACAAGCAGGCACTGGATGCTGCACACACCTGCTCGCTAGCCTTTAAGTGGTGTGGAGGGGACAAGCCCCAGAGGCACTGTCATGGCCAGACCAGAGCTCGGGTGGCCCCGGGATGCTCTGCCCAGTGCTCGTCCTGCCAGGGCCCACCACCTCCCCAGGTGGGCTCCGGAACCTTCATCCTTCCTGGCAAGGGGATCCTCGGTGCCCACCTGCGTGCTTTCCTTGACCAATCGAGAGGACGCAACGAGTCTGGGTTGCTTCAGTGGCTGCAGAGCAGGTGCCAGGCAGGAGCACTGGTCTCACCCACCAAGGGCTTGGGATGTGGTTCCCCAAGGAGGGCACGGGCAAGAAGGTGGGTGGATGGGAAACAAAGGGTGGACGCCCTGCCCTCCCGCCAGTCCTGCTGTCCACCTGCTGGGTGAGCCAAGGCCAAGTGTCAGGCCTTCAAGCCCCAGTTGCCTCGGTTGTAAAGTGGCCACTGCCATGGGAGGGCGACCCACCATCCCCATTTGCCCGGGGCCAGCCATGCTTTGGCAGCAGAAATCCTGCTTCCTGGGAAGCCCCTCGGGCCTGGGCACACTGAGCACCTGGTCACCCTGCTGGGGATGCTGTGCAGTGACCCCAGATGGGCATGGAAAGCCTTGAGCACAGGGACTGGCCCAGAGCCTCTGCCCAGCGAATGCCAGCCGTTACTGCTTTCCATCCTTTTTAATACGCGCTCATGGTAGAGAAGTCTAAAGTGTAAAAATCCAAAAGGCAGAAATAAAAAGTCACGTATGTCCTACCGCATGAAACATTTTTGAGGGTTTTAGATTTTTTAGATGCCAGAACCTTGAACATGTTAATCTATGGAAAGGAAAGCACCCTTAACAATAATTATTTATTTAGTGATATTTATCGAGTGCTTATGAGGAACTAGAGGCAGAAGGAAAGAAGTCAAAGACACAGGACAAAGAGGAGAAGGCTGACGGCAAGAGAACGGCTCCCTTTAGAGGCCCAGCAGGATGGACACGGCTGGGATACAGGTAGGTCTCCAAGGAAGGGAGGAACTGCTGGGGGTCCTGCTTCTTCTCGTGGCAGCCCCACTTCCAGAGAACTTTAAATGGAGCCCCAGCCCCGGCGTGGAGGCCACATGGCGAAGCCTCTTGGGAGCCCCTGTAGGCTTTTCCGCCTCTCCTCTGGGTTTGGTAGAAAAGGCCTTTTATTTGCGATTCTTAGCCAAGCTCTTGAGATCCCCTTTTGCTCAGTCATCTACTTATGGGGCACCCCAAGAGCCAGAGGCTGGGCTGCTGGCTGAGGACGCAGGAAAGCAGGACCTGCAACCCCTTGGAGAAGCTCCAGGGCAAGTGGACTCGACTGTAAGGAGCCTGGAGGCAGCGAGCCCTGCCAGGACCAGCTCTCCATGCTGGGGAGCCCCGAGGCCCCCAGGAACCAGGAAGCTCAATGGGCCGTTCCTGGGGGGAGAAGCCACATTCTGGAATGCAGAGCAGGTACCAAGCAACCCTGAGTGAAAGCAAGCAACGGCGGTGCACAGCCCACCGAGACCCTCTGCTCATCTGCTTCCGGCTCTGAGCGGACATGTGGTTTGCCCAGCCAGGGAGTAAGGCAGCTCACGGAGGACGGAGCACCAGCCTTTTGTTGCAACCCCCAGATGCAAGGCCCAGGCCTGTCTGGTGATCACGGCCCCACGTTCAATCCAGTGCAAAGATGAAAAGGCAGAGAAACACGTCAAGAGGCTTCTGATATTGTCTCTGCCACTTACCAGTTGTGTGACCTTGAGCAAGTCATATGTTTTCTCTGTGTTTCGATCTCTTCTGAAAGTGACAGGGTTGAGCTACATCCTCCTAAAGTGCCAAGTTTCTGAGGCACCTCAGGATGTCTGCAAAGGTCTGTGCCCCAAAACCTGTGGGTAAGCAGGTTCCCAGGCATAGCTGGATCCACATCAGGCACCTGCCAGGATCCCTGGCTGGATTGCTCTGCATTCTTGCCGTTCTCTCAACACTTCTTTACTGAAAAACTTTCATGTGCCTGGAACTTTCTGGCAACCTGAGAAAACCAAGCTCCTGCCCTCCTGGAGCTCGCCTTCTACCGGAGCAGATGTTTTCTCTCTCTCTCCAGCCTATAGGGTGGGGCCAAGGAGTAGAAGCCACAGGGACATGGATTTGGGTTTGATATCAGGTAGAACTTTCAACGATTCAAGTCACACAGAATGGAAAGGGCTGCCTCGTGAGGCAGCGACCACCCCTCCCAGGAGGAGCTCAGAAAGAGGGATGATGAGGACAACTGTGGTGGACAGACTCTAAGGTGGCCCCCAGGACCCACCCCCTGGTACCCCCATCCTGCAGGATCCCCTCTGCTTCCGTGCTGGCAGGACCTGTGCTTGTCTCTAACCAACAGCACGCAGCCATGGATGTTGCCGCCATGATCTTGTTAGGCAAGGCTGTAATGTTTATCTTGCTGGGAGATGCTCGCTGGCTTTGAAGGACCAAGTGGTCATGTTGGGGAGGTCCATATAGAAAGAAACTGAAGGTGAACTTTGGCTACCTCGCAGCCAGGAAGTGAGGGTGAGCTCTGGCCAACAGCCTGCAAGACCCCCGAGGCTCAGGGCCCTCCTGGCTGCCCATAACTGAACAGAGCTGGGACCCTGTGCTTTGGGAGGTGGGTCATTCCCCAGCTGAGCCTCACATGAGACAGCGGCCAAGCCCCTCATCCTAGCTTTCAGATGAGACCCTGAGCCGGGCACCCAGCTTAGCCACGCCCAGCCTCCTGACGCACAGAAACTGGGAGCTAATAAATGCATGTTGTTTTAAGCTGCTGAAGTTTGTGGTGATGTTGTTTTGCCATAGATGCAAGGTGTGGTAAAGGAGATTTGTGCATCAGCCAAACAATCAGACTGACTGTCCTATAGGGTGTCTTCCAACCTGGAGACTTATGGCCATGCCTTACACACCTTTAGCTCCAGAATCATCATGCGCCGTTCAGTTTCTTGCATGAAATAGGGGCTCGATGAGTATTTGTTAAGTGATACGCTGCATTGTCACTGGCCCGTGCATGGGGAAGCAGGAGGCCCGGCTTCTGAAAAAGAAGTATGGCAAGGCCTGGGGGGCTCTGGGGTGGGAACCCGAGTCTGGCTTCTGAGCTCACTTTGGCAGTTTCCCCCGGGCTGACCTTGGGCACGGCCGACACGGCTTTGTGGACCTCATCGATAAAATATCGGCTCTACCCGCTCACAGGTTTGTGCAGGGTGAACGAGGTAATCCGAGGGCCTATTAAGAGCCCCACGGAGGTGAGGAATTCTTTGTTACGAAATGTCACCGGCATTCCGGCCAGGTGATTCGTTGAGCTTGGAGAACTGGGGCATCTCCCTTCCAAATAAAGCCTGGGTGGGTTTTGTTTGAGCCTGGAGCCTCTGGGAGCAGGTTAAAGCCCTGGCCCACCGCACCTATCCTTCCTTCTCATTAGAGAAACGCAGCCCAGAAAGTCACAGTTACGGAGGCTTTGCTGAGCTCTAAGGAGCAGCCCGTCCTCAGCATCGGGCAGGTGGAAGAGAATTGCGTCTTTCTGAAAACAGCCGGCTACCAGGGCTGGCTTCTGGGTGAAAAGACAGAGAGGGAGATACGGGGGAACAGAACCCAGGAGACACAAGCGAACTTTCTCGCCAGGATTCCAGAGGTTAATACCTACTCACATTTATTCATCACCCTTTGCAGCAAATCATAGTCATCACCCAAACTGCAATTTCAACTTTCAGTGGCAAATTGTCTTTAAAAGCTGCTAGCTCTCTTTTCTGTTCCTGAGTTGAAGTGCGTGTGACTTTTCCAGGGCTGCAGGCGGAGTCAGAAGACCCCCCAGGAGCGATCAGACACTTGCTCAAGTGGTCTGGGGGGACAAGGGGTGGGGACAGCCCGGTAGGCCTTTTCTGGACAAGCGGGAGAAGGAGGCACCCAAGCACCTTCGTGATCCGGCGGTGACAGTGTCCTCTGTGTCGATGCCGGGCTGGAGGATCGCGGCAGGGTCCAGGCTCAAGAGGAGAGCGGGTTGTCATCGGGAAGAGGAAGGGGCCTGCCGGGATGGGGGACGGGAAAGCAGCACACACGCGCACACACACACGCACCACACGCACACAGGTGCCGACCCGTGCCAACCCTCTCCTTTTGCGGCAAAGGGGTTCGGGCGCGGGCGCTGGAGCCGGGCTGCCTGTGTGGCTCCGAGCCCTGTGACCTTGAACAAATGACCTAACTCTCTGTGCCTCCATTTCCTTACCCATGTGGCATGTAAGGGCTCAGTGTGTGTTAGCTCTGATGTCATTTGCTGTCACTAATTTTTTTTGAAAATAGTTTGTGGGGTTTTTATTTATTTTTAATATGTCAGGTGCCTCTTGGAGGCCAGGTGCTGTTGGAGGATTTGGAGACACAGCAATGAACAGAAGAGACTCCTTGTACTCGCAGAGCTGACATTCGAGGGGGGGAGACAGGTGACAAATAGGTAGACATTATCTCTATCTATCTATCTATCTATCTATCTATCTATCTATCATCTATTTGTCAGGAGTAATAAGGGCTACAGAGAAAATTGAGCAGGCGGAGAGACTGGAGAATGGCAGGGGTCGTTCCTTTAGATCAGGGGCTGGCAAACTGCAGCCCACAGGCCAAATCTGGCTCACAGCAGCCCGCATTTGTAAATCAAGTTTTACTGGAACACAGCCACGCTCAGCCGTTTTTGTATTTTTCGTGACTGCTTGCGATGCTCTGACCAGGATGAAGCTGCTGGGTTTCCCGGAGCTGAGGGGAGCCTGCAGTGTTGATGCCCAAGTGTGTGTGCAGATGCAGGCGTGTATGTGTGCGCACGTGGGTGTGCGTGTGCACGTGTGTGTGGGGAAGGTGTGCAAGGGGAGTGCGGAGACTTTTTGGGAAATTCCTGCCGTAATCTAATTGTCTTGAGCCACCATGGTACGGGTAGAGCAGGTAAGAAGTGGCCAATTTGGGATAAATTTAGAAGCAAGCGTGCCAGGATTTGCTGGTGAGTTTACAGGGACAGTTGATCGGATTATTCTCAGGTTCCATATTTGTGAATTCGCCTATTCATGGAAAAGTCTAAAAAGGTTAAAAAGGTGCCTTCCTGGTTATTCATAGAGATGCACATGCGAAAAATTCCTGCTAAGGTCAAACAAGGCTAGTAACACATTCAGTGATTCGGTGTTTGCTGGGACACTATAGAACATAACTACTTCGAAGAATGAGAATCGGCTGGTTTCTCAATTTTCAATGCCTTGGAGAATTTTTGAGTAAGTGAGTGAATGAATGAATGAAGTGACTTCCAGAGATCACTGAGCTGCTCAGTACCCCAGCAGGGCCTGGACACCTGGCTCCCAGCTCCTCACCTTGCCCACAGCTTTTTCAGAGCCCCTGATGAGGGCTCCTGCCTGGCACAACAGAAGCTCTGAGCACTGTGCACTTGGGGGGGTCACGGGTCCCACTCACGAGTCCCTGGAACCCCCAGAGGACATCAGGGCACACATCTCAGCTGTCTAAATCTCTTGCCTTTGTTAGTTTGGGCCACATTTCTTCTTTTCTTTTTCTTTTTTTGGTAGTTTAAATTTTTATTTCCTAATCATAAACTTCACTCTGCAATCCTGCTAGACTTGGAAGGGGAGGAGAATGTTGGAACCCAAAGAACGGCAGCGAGAGCACAATGATAGGATACTGCGAGCAGACCAGGGGAGGTGGGACACTCTGCTGAGCTACAGAAGGAAGGGTCTGGTGGTTACAACAAAACACAGTTAAGTTTATTAGACTTGTCCACAGTCGGCAATGGTGATCTTCTCTCTGGTCTTGCCATTTCTGGACCCAAAGCGCTCCATGGCTTCCCCAGTTCTCATGCCCTCTTCACCTTGCCAAAGACCACGTGCTTCTATCCCACCATCCATCATCGTGCAGATGAGAAACCGGGGACCATTTGTGTTGGGTCCAGCACTGACCGTGGACAAGACGCCGGGACCCCTGTGCTTCTGGATGAAGTTCTCATCATCAAACTTCTCCCCGCAGACGGACGTGCCTCTGTGGGCTGCAACATCACCTCCCTGGCACATAAGACCAGGAATAACTCTGCGAAAGGTGGAGCCCTTATCACCAAATCCTTTCTCCCCAGTGCTCAGAGCACAAAAATTTCCTGCGGTCTTTGGAAATTTGTCTGCAAACAGCTCAAAGGAGACGCGGCCCAAAGGCTCGCCATTGAACGATGTCAAAGGACACGGCGGGGTTGGCCACAGCTGTGGGCAGGGTCGTGGATGGGGAAACGTGGCAGCATCCACAAAACCCACATTTCCTCTCGACCAGCAGTAGCCATCAACTCCCGAGGCAACAGAAAGAGCTGCTTTTCTTACCCACTCTAGATTCACCAGGCTCTCACCTCTTTATGCTCCCCCCAGGTCCTGAGAGCAGACTTGCAGGGA
Source organism: Choloepus didactylus (assembly GCF_015220235.1). NCBI lineage: Eukaryota > Metazoa > Chordata > Mammalia > Pilosa > Megalonychidae > Choloepus > Choloepus didactylus. The sequence goes on along the minus strand of NC_051324.1, from coordinate 71,939,737 downwards.
GAAAAGCTGGGGCCGACTCCCAGAGGGGCCGTCAGGAAGGGTTTTCCTTGTCTCTAAAGATCCGGCATCAGCAGCGGCCTGGTAACAGGTGACCTCAGCAGTCCTGTATTTGCATTAATTAACTAATATCCACAGAGCACCTTGAAGGTGACCAGCCCAGGGCGAGGGCAGATGAGAGGGGCTGATCACGGAAAGGGAGACAGCCCCACTCTCGGACGCCTCCGCCCCTCCTTGCACGCCACGCGCGACTGCGGGCTCCGACAGTTTTCCTGGTGGGTGGGATTTCTTTGGAGAGGGAACCAAGCTCTTTGGGGTCTTCCCCAGACACCTACTGCTCGCAGCCGGCTGTGGGGAGCCCCCCGCTCCGTTCTGAGTTGGCAGGTCCCCTGAGGGGAGCCCCCGGGGAGCTGGGGGAGAGGAGAGGGAAAAGGTCATTGGCCAGCCAGTGTAGCCCGCTTCCTCTCTTGCACTCATGGCCCATGGGACCCGCAGCGGCTCCAGGCCAAGGAAGGGGTCCCAGCCACCCTGAGAGCTGCCTGAGGTCAGGGCCCAGTCCCATCTGGGTGGTGTCTCCCCAGGGTCGGGTGCACAGGGGACACTTGTTACCGTGCGCTGCCTAACCGTGGGTTATTCTCCCTGTACCCCTGCAGAAGAGCACAGTGACATCGATGGATTGGGTTAGAGCTTCTTGATGGACGTTTGGGGGACAGCTTGCACCTTGCCAGGGGCTCAGGCTCCTGGAGACATTTCCGTTCCCTTCAGTCCGCCTGTCCAGCCGAGTTCAGGCCTGGCCCTTTAGATGCCAAACCAGGCCACCCGGTGCCCTTTACACCTGTGTGGTCTGCCCGTTGGGTGGGAGGGGGCAGTTGGGACAGTTGCCTTTTATTTGGTGTTTAGAGTGAGAAGGGAGGAAGTTAGATTGTGGCCTCCCCGAGAGAGGAACTGGATCCCCCCCTTAGGCAAAGGCTGGGGGACATTTCACTTCTTATCTGCCGCTGTCAAAATGTTCCTGCCGACCGGGAGAGGTGAGAAAAGGCTGGGGCTCCGCTGCCGTCTTCCCTCTGAAGGCTGTGACACCCACTTCGTGGGTATAACAAGGAAACCAGGGTGCCCCCCCCAAGGACCCCTCCCATGGGCCCTGCTGGGAGCACCCCATTTCTGTCTTCTTGCTGGATCCAGGTCCTGGGGAAGGTGACTGCCACTGAGGGAGGGTCTCGGACTCCCACCCGGGCATCACGCACCCTAGACGTGGCCCCGCCCCGGGACACACAATCCCAAACAGAGGCCACAGTTGCGGTGAAGGCTGAGAGAGCCTTTTGGGGGAAAGGTGGCTGCCCAACAATGGACCCCAAAAGGCTCTCAGCAGCTGCAGAAATGGAGGCGGGGGGCCGGGGGCAGTTCTTAGAGGCAGAGCCCGGGGAGCTTTCGAGTCGGCAACAAGCACAGTGGGAAGGGCCAGAGGGGGTCAGGGTGAGTGCTGGTGGGGGCGCAGGGACGGACGCTCCTTTCCCATCTCCCCTCAGAGTACAGGACCCTGTTAAAGCCCCCACCCTCCAAATCCACCGCAGCTTGACATTCCACCAATTAGAGACCCACACTGTGAAAGGAAACTTTTTAGAAAAGGTAAGATCATGACCCTCATATAAATATAAAATGAATACACATTGAAGACTTTATGTAACTCATTAATCAAGGAAGAAGCCAGAAAGATGTCAGAAGTGGTTCCAAGGAGAATTCCAAGAACCCTGTGTCTAGGCAGGCAGGAAGCTGAGGGAAATGACAGACAGATGCCACGGGGCAATAATCAGTTGCAATCCACTGGGTGCAAATAATCAGTTGCATTCCACTGGGGGCAATTCATTTGCATGTCTGTGGACATGACTCACCAGTCTTCGTTTCCTGGGACTGGCCAACTGGCAAAAGTCGCTCAAAGACAAGGAAAGAAGAACGCCCCAAAGGCAGTGCTCCACGGGGCACTCCTTGATCTTTTTTGCCCATTCCAAAGCCTTTCACAATTTTTCCTGGGGTGTTAGGGAGACAGGGTTGGTTTAGTCGGATGGCTCCCCTCTAGCTCTGCAGTCAAGAGAAACGCAGAGAAGAGATGGGGATGGGGGAGGTCCCTGGCAGAGGAGGGACTGAGGGGGCTGCAGGCTCAGAGACCCCCTGGGGTGGGGGCTGCTTTGGCAAGAGGGAGGGGGGCTGGCGGAGGAGGAGGGAGCATCGAGGTCACGTCGTCCGGCTTTGGGGTTTTGCCTTGTTTGGCCTCGTGCCCTCACTTCTTCCCCTACAAAGACAAAGGGAACCTGCTCAGTAGTTCTCACTGTTGCGGAAGCTTCTCCCAGCTTCTCCCTGTGCCAGGCTCGGGCCGGGAAGAGGTGAGCTGGTCCCCGGGGGCTCTGGGGCAGCTGCTGGAGATGGGGGCTGCCTCTCGGGGAGAGACCCCTTGCTTAGTGAACAGAGAGGGCGCTGCAGCAGCTTCCAGGATCCAGCGCAAGGAGGTGGGGAGGGGAGGTGTCGGGGAGGCTTTCCTTTCTGAGGGTCCCAGCAGGAGAGCCCTGTGACTCCCTGCACCACCCTCCAAATGGGCCTTGGAGAGCCTGCCGGGAAGGAGCCTCCCGAGAGCAGAGGGCAGCTCCTGGGGGCGGCCGGGGACGGAGGAAGGGGATGGTTCAGCCCTGTCTGTCCCAGGGACAGCTGAGTGACCAGCAGCGAAAGGTCACCTGACTTCGGAGTCAGGGACATGCCAGCCAGCAGGGACACCACAGCATCAGGGGCCTCCGGCGAACCCCAAAGTGCAACAACATGGAGAAATCGCCATTTCCCAGACTTTCTCTTGGGGACAGCATTGCTTACAGTAGGAAGATGTTTGTTGATAGCGGCCCAGGGTGAGGGCCGAGTAGGGGGGTGAGATGCCCCAGGGAGTAAGTTTGAGGAACAATCATGGTGGGGTCCAGGTATCCCTGAGTTCAGCCTGTCCGTTTTCAGCCAGATAATGGAGAGGCTGAGGCCGCTGCCCCTGGTCGCCCTTCCTGCCCCTTCCCCCATACGGGGCTCAGCCTTGCCGCCGAGGAACTAACTGCTCAGCTGTAGAATGTCAGATCAGAGGGGCAACACTCCCTTAGCTGATGGTGCCAAATTACAAACGTGCCTGGGGCACTCCCAAAGTCTTGGTCTTACACTTGAGCCCTCTCTGTAACATTTCCCATAACTGGTTTTCCAGTGTTTGCATGCCTCCAGTGATGGAGAGATCAGTACCTGACCATGGCAGCCAACGCCATCTTAAGGTAGTTCTGACTGCTGGGATATTTTCTCGTGTACAAAGCTGGAATCTGTATTTCTAGAGCTTGCCCCTATTCATCTTAATTTTGTCACTTGGGGTCACACAGAACAAGGCTGTTTCTTTAGCAGAACAGCCTCTCAAAATTCTTGAAGAAAGGCTCTGTCCTTCCTGAGTTTGTCTCATCCTAACCACTTTCCAAGGAACTCACCTTCTCGGTCTGTTTATATGAATTTGCTTTAGCCTCAGTTCCTGGGGGGTGTGAGGAGGGTGTAGGATGAGTTACGACCCTTCCTCTTCAGGAGCCAATGCTTTTAATAACGAGCCCATGGACCATGCCAGCTTTCTTAGCCACATTTGCCGTTGACTCATGTAGCACCGGCCACTGGCCAAGACTTACAAAAAACAGAAGAAGGCAAAAACGAGGCAACAAAGCCACTGTCACCAATCAGGAGCACAGTGGCTTCTGAGATGAGGCAAATGAAAACTCTTAAGGATAAATCCAGTCCCGCCAAGCGAGATCTCTGAAGGGAAGCAGGAGAGCTTGTGTGAACGGGGACGAGGAGGAGGGAGATCTGACAGTGCCTTTTCCCTTTGTCTTGTTTTGGGTCCCCCAGAAGCAGACACTGACTCGAGAACTCGAGTCCAAGTGGCTTATTTGGGAGGTGACACTAGGAGTCCGCGGCAGGGAGCGGGAATGAGGCAGGATAAGGAAAAGAGCAAACAAAAGGGTGCTAAGTCTTACCACTGCAGGCAATTGGGGTGTCATGTGGTGGGATTTGGGTGTCATGTGCCGGGAGGTCTCGGGAGAGACTGCGGAAGACACGCTTCGGAGTCATCTGTCCCCAGGGGCGAGGAGCTGGGGTTCTGCTCGAGGGCTGGGTGAATTCCCCCCACGGGCAGAGGGGGGCTGGGGGCTGAGAGACCCAGGTGCTGGCAGCTGGAAGCCAGGTCGGGGAGCCCGGCCCCTCACCCCCACGCTCTCCCCAGCCCCCCATATAAAGCCGTGCCAGACCCTCCCCCGGCCCTCCTCTCTTCTCCCCCTCAGGTCCCTCTGGAGCTGGCGGGAGGTGGTGAATGTCCTCTTCTGTCCCCCTCCCGGTTTGCAAACGCACCATCATTTCAATCGCGGCTGGCGCAGGTGCCAGCCCTACCCCTTCCCCTGACCTCCCCAGAGCAGGGATGGAGGCTGGAGGATGCCACCCGCCTGGGAGGTGGGCAGAGTGCCCGGCTATGAAGGGCTGGGAGGGAGCTGTGGCGGCCACAGGCTGGGGCAGGAGCTCAGCCGCCATTTGCGGGGCTTTCGGGGCGGGTGCGGAGAAGAGGAGAGAAGAGAAGAGGGCCTCTGCAAGGGCGGCTCTCCCCCTGCCCTCCCCTCCCGGCTCCGTGAGTCAGAGGAAACCGGAGAGGGCATATAAAACGCCCACAGCTCCGCAGGGTTTCCTGGGGAGCCCTAGTGGCCGGGAGCGCAGGGCCTGGTGGATTTCTCCCGGGCGAGGGAGGGAGGGGCGAGGCCAGGCTCAGGCAGCCCCAGACTTGGCTCAAGGACCTTTTTAGGAGGAAACAGGGCAGGGCTCCAGGGTTGGGGCCTTGGGGGCTACGGAAACTCATGGAAGGGCTTGTAAAATCGGAGCCCCCAGCTCTGCACCCAGAGGGTGGGTGGGGGCGAGGCCTGGAGGGGGTGGGGGCCTCTGCCTCTGCATTTGGGTGATCCTTTCCTCTCCCTTCCCACTCAAGGATCTTCCTGAGTGGCCTTGCTTCTTTTCATGCCTGTGAATCCAAAAAGCAAGGTGGCTGGGCCTTCCAGGAGGGCAGAGGAGGGACACACACCCCAGCCAAGGAGGGAAACCGGCCAGGCCAGACCAGAAGGGTTTAAAGACAAGAGTAACAATTCCCAGGGAGGAGGAAAGAGGCTGTTCTCATTAAAATTTTTCCCTTTTGGCAGAAAAGAACTTTTCTGTAAAAACAATGAAAAAATCAGGGTGGAGTTTCCTTCCCTGAGTCACACGGCACCTCCAGGAGGACAGATCTGTGGCCCGGCTGCAGGGCCTGGCCCGGGGAGGGTCCCTGCACTGGGGCTGGGCCGGGTGGGTGAGCAGCGCGGGCCCACTCTGGGGGAGATCAGTGTGCCCTCCCCGGGCCTGGTGACCCATGAGAGGCCGGCAGGGTGCGCTGGTGGGGCGGGGGCTGGAAACTTCACGTGGGGAAGGGAACGCTGAGCACAGCTCGTGGTGTATCTGCTGCATTTGTCGTGTCTAGAACCCCAAAGGCGGGGACGGCTGGACACACCTTGTGGATCCTAAGGCCCACTTGGCTGGGTCCCGGCTTTCACTGCTGGCTCCCCACTAAGCTCCCTCAGCATTTGCTTCTTGCTTCTTGCTCAGCAACTCTCGACTCCTGCTGGGACAACCTGTTTGTGTCGGGCCTGGGAAATCCTCCAAGATGCGGCCAGGCCTCGCCAGCTATTTATCCAGGGCCCCAGCTACATGGGAATGCACACGCACCTGCCTACCTGCATCTCTCTTTGTCAGGGAAGAGACCCAGGCAGGGATAATGGGGAAAGTTCAGGGTAAAATCCTTCGACTGAAAGATGCTTCTGAGAATTGGGGGCTGGGTGGGCAGCTTGTGGTGGCCGAAGCCCAGGGATTGGGGCTGAGAGTGAAGAAGACTGGGCATTGTGGAAACAGTGGCTAGGAGGACAGAAGATGACCTTCGGCTTGCTGCTGAGTCAGAGCTAAGGAGGGACCCACCAAGGATGGGCCCCACCCCAGCACGAGACAGGGTGTGGGGGAGTCCAAGGACCCACAGCTCCAGCTGCACCAGGTTGGGGCGAATCCCCCCTCCCTCTGGCCTTTGCTTGGCCTCCACACTGCTGCCCCTCCGAGCCTAGAGGCTCATCAGCATCCTCTCCTTCCTGAGACTGTCAGTCCAGTGTCATGGGTGGCGGAAGCTTCTAGAAAGAGCTTTTGGAAGATGGGGTGCAGGCTATGCTCCTCTTAGTGACACATCAAACACACCCACTCAGGACAGTTACAGCACCCCTAAGAGAAAGGGGGATTCATCATCCAACTGAGATGAAAGGCCTTTGAAGGCTGCTTTAGTTTCCCAGCTGCCAACGCAAATACCATGCAATGGGTTGGCGTCAACAATGGGATTAAATTGGTTCATGGTTCTGAGGCCAGGGAAGTCCAAAATCAAGGCATCCACAAGGCCGGCTGCTGGAGAGCCTTGGGTTTTGGCTTTCCCATCACGTGGCAGTGCACATGACGTCATCTTCTCCTTTCTCCTCTGGGTTCTATTGACTTCCAGCTCCTGGCCGCTCTTGCGGCTGCTCCTTCTGGGTCCAATTCCCTTTGTTTATAAGGACTTCAGCTGGAGTGGATCAAGGCCCCCCTCATTCAGGCTGGGCACCCCTTAACTCATAACATCTTCGTAGGTCCTACTCAGAAATGGGTTCACACCCACAGGACCAGGGGCCTGAATGTGCCTTGTGTGGGGGACACGATTTAACTCCCAGCAGAGGTCAAGAGCAACCTTGAACTTTTACAGATGAGGAAACCAAGGCTCAGAGAGGGAACCTGGCTCGGGGTTCCCCTGCTTGATGGGAACGGGGATAAAGATCCGGGTCTCTGGGCTCCTGCACCTGTATTTTTCCCTTACACCCCTTGGTCTTCCTAGAGTAGGTGGGAATAGATGAGTGAAGACCAACACACATGCATGTGCACACACATATGCATACGCATACATATGCATGCAAACACACATGCACACAGATGTGCACGCACACAGTGCACACACATGCACACACAGATGCACATGCACACATGCACACACAGTGCACACACATGCATGTGCACACACACATATGCACACGCATACATATGCATGCACACACATGCACACAGATGTGCACGCACACAAACACACACAGTACACACACACATGCACACAGATGTGCATGCACACAAGCACACACACAGTGCACACACATGCACAGGTACACACAGATGCACACACAGATGCACACACATACATACACATGCCACAGATGTGCATGCACACAAGCGCACACACAGTGCACACACATGCATGGGTGCACACACATGCGCACACAGATGCACATGCAGCAAGCACACACAAGCACACACACAGTGCACACACATGCACACACAGATGCACATGCACACGCACAGTGCACACATACACACATGCACACACATGCATGCACACACACACACTTGCACGTGCACAGAGCCCGCCTTGCCTGGTCCCGTCTCTGGAGCCAAGTGACAGAGCAGGATGCCCAGGCAGAAGCCACCGGGGGCTGACGGTCCTGGGCGAGCTGGAAGCTGACTTGGGAAAGGAGGGGCCACGGCAGTCGGCAGTCGTGGCCTCCGCTAGAAGCCAAATTCTCCCCCAAACATTGTTCTTTGTTTTCATTAGGGAAGTTCTCAATTAAAATAATTACAGTGACAAAAAAAAAAAATCACAGAAGAGAGGGGGAAAGGAGTTCAGTTAAATGCAAATTTATTCAGAACAATGTTCTGAACTTGGCTCACCCCCTCTGAAATTACCCATTAACGATTACACGCTAATTAGCCACCTTTTTATTGTTTTAGAAAGGAAGAGATTCATTCTCCTTCAAACCAAATAAATACTCAGGAAATGATGCCTCCTTCTTCACTGGGGACGAAAATAGCCCACCCTTTGATAAAGCTGGGATGCAGCCGGATGATTCCTCTTTGCCAAGAGCTTTGCCTTAAAAAATAAACACAAGGCCTCCCTGCGGTCGCAGTTGATTCGTCTGGGGGGGGGGAGGTGGCGGCCGGTTGCCAAATCCTAGGCTCTCAGGATTGCTTGGAGGGTACCGGCGGCGGGGGCTCTTTCCCGGAGGCGAGGGCGAGGCGGGGGACTGGGCCCGGTCCCCGGCGTAGGCGTGCAAAGTATGGAGGGCGGCGAGAAAGGAACAGGCGGGACAGGGTTCTTTTAGGGTGAAGAAGCCAAGAGAGTTTATTAGGGGAGAGTACAAGCTTATATCGGGCGGTCTAGAGGGCGGGGTAGCTGTAGAGGTTAAAGGCTTGGATTGGTTCTGAGAGGGCGCGGAGGTTGATTGAAAAGGGGCGAGAGTTGCTCCGGTAACGGTGTCTGGCAACAATGTATGCGCACTGGTGGTGATGGGAGTTGCACTGGCAACGGGGAGTGTCCGGGCAAGATAAGGGGGTGGGGAAAAGGCGGTTCCCTCTGGCAAGCCTCCCCTAACAGTGGTATTTTGGGTGAGGAAATGGGGCCTGCCTCCGGCCTCACTTTCCCAGGCCCGGGGGGCTGCGGAGGGCGCTGTCGCCCGTGCCCACCACCCTCCCCAGGGGCTGATCAGGTCCCCCAGCCCAGGCCCGCCAAGTTGAAGCACATAATCAGTGTCCCGCACCTCCCCCTTTTCCACAGGGTAATTTGTCCCGAGCCCCGGAACTCTCCGGAGCCGCGTCCGCCCGGGGGTCGCCCTGGGGTCTGGGGTCCGGTGCTGCTGCCTTCAGTGTCGGCGTCATGGCTCCCGGGCTGCACACGCTGAGCAGGGCCATTCGGGCCGGTGGCCGTCCCTGTACCGAGGCGAAGCGGGAGGCGGCTGGGACCAGCCCGTGCGTCCATCAAGGGGAGTCTGTCAGGGTTCCCAGGATGCCGGCTTTCACCTCTGGAATTTGCATTTTTCCCACTATTTTGGCGTTCACACCTCATCCTTCAGATGCCCCTGCATGTCCAATGAGAGCACAGAAATCCTTTGCCAAGCCGTGGGTTCCAATTTTTGGTTCAGAAAATGTGATCAAGGTCATAGGGCATAGGGCAAGGGGGGCAGCAGTGATGGGGGGTTAGGGGTGTGGGGCACGGACCCCTGGCGGGAGGTGTGCTTTTCAGGCGCGGGTCTGTACAGCCAACAACCCACCACTTACCCCACCAGGACCCCTTCCGAGGCAAGGGCCTGCTGGGGATTCGGGGATCCCCGGGTTGCAGAAGAAGGCCTTGCTCCCTGGGCACATGGCTGTGAGCCGCTGGAGAGAACTGAGGCCGTGTCAGCGATGGGGCCTTACATCGGGGTTCATTTGTTGATTCATTCATTAACAACTGTGTATGGGGCATCGCACACAGACCCAGCCGTGCCAGGCACCGGTGGGGGGAAGAGAAGGAGTGTGGGCTGGGGGCGCCCCTCGGGGGTCTGGAGCCTGGTGGCCCACGTGCCCTACCAGTGACCCACAGAACTGCTTTGCTGGTGCCGAGCCCCGTGTGTGGCCGATGGGGACATTCCCTCGGAACTTTCCAGGACATGACGGGGACAACAGAGGGACTGAGCTGCCCAGGAGGCTACCACTGCCCCTGCCTTCATTTCCAGAAGCCTCTCCAGAGGGCAGAGGCCAAGCCCCACCCGGCCGGGAAGGCGTGGGACCTCCAGTGAGGGTTCCCGTGGTCGGGGTGGATTTGCACAGAGGCTTCCACGCAGGTGGACAGAACACCCAGAGGGCGGGGAGCGCCGTTGGCTTTGCCCCCAAGGAGGTAACATCCACCCGGGTGGGGAGAACACCTAACCCAGGAATGAGTCACCCAGGCAGGGCCCAAGGTTAGATTGTGCAAGCAGGGCGGGCTGCCTGTAGGCGGTGCCGCGAGGACAAGATCCGATGGGGGCATAGCGCCGCACATTCTCAAACGTCACTTCAGCATGAGCAGAGGGACGGCGCTGCTGGGGTCTGCTGGGATGGCTGCAGGAGCTGAGGGTTTGGCATTTTGTTGGAAAGGACAGAGCAGGGTTCAAACCATTACTGTCAAAGCTCTTCCTTCTTCTCGGCCCGAGAGACTTCCTGCTTGGTCCCCACCTTTGGACATTGTTGCCCCCCGCGAGCATCCAGAGTAGAGTTCAGTGGCCTGGGATGAGGAGGCCCTTGGGGCCTGGCCATGGGGACATTTCGCCCCAAGTTTGGGTGGTGGGAGGAATTCTTGCTGTGGCCGTGTCCACCTGTTCCTAAAGGAGAAACATGTCGTGTAGACGGCATCCCTCCCGCCTGGGACACGATGACACAGGCATGCAGGGGTCGGAAGTCAGACGGGTCCCCGAGCCCCAGCAGGGGTGGGGCCCAGGGCGATCGGCCCCGTCTTCCGCCCCTCCCCTCTGCCCCTGCCGCCCGGTGTTCCCGGAGGACATGTGTCCCGTGGGGAGCTGGAGGGAGATTGGCGTTGCCATTTTCGATGTGACTTATTGAGGTGCACGTTGCTGTTTCTAACTTCAGCTGCTTCCTTGTGGAAAGCTCACCTTAACTCCGCTGAGCCAGGGTGGCGAGGTGGGCTATGCCAGGGAGGGAAAAATGGAGAAGATGGTCCTCTCTGGAGGGCACCTGGCGAAGGGGGGCCCCACAGAGAACCCACTTTCCTGAGCAGAACAGGGCCGTTTGGCCTGGGGCTCTGGGCCTCCAGGGGAGCTGGCCTCCTGGGTGCTTACCGTGGGCTTCTCACATGACCCCAGTGCCATTGATGTGGGTCTCATCTCAGAGAGGTTCAGCGATTTGCCTGAGGCCACACAGCTAACCCAGGCAGGCTGGCCTCGGAGAGCTCCTGCCATTGACCACACCCTGTCTCCCTCACCCCGTGTTTGTGGGTCCCTCCTATTCGGTGTGCCCCACTGTGACCTCATTTCCTTCCTGCATACCTGCCCCTCCTCTGGGTTCCATCTTGGCTAATACAGTCGCTAAACCTTGTCTTGCCAGCTGAAAACCAGGAGGAGCCTCTGTCACATCCCTGGCCCAGGCACTCATCCCAGGGGCTGAGCCTGCGGGTTCTCTTTCTATCCCCCTGGCTCTCAGCCTCCCTTTAGGCCTCCTCACCTCTTGCCTGGGCTGTGGGCCCCGCTCCCTGCCTGGTCTCCTGGACTTCTGTCCTGCCTGCCTTTGCCAAATGCCAATCCCACCATGTTCTCACAGGCAGGCCAAAGGCCACACTCCCTGCAGGGTGGGCATCGGGCCTCATACCCCTGTCCCTCCCACCCCTCACTGTGCTTTACCCTGGGGCGAGTGCTCAAGAACCCGTAGTTCTCACAGTGTATGGGGCTGTATGACTCCATTCCTTAATCAGGTTTCCTCTGCCTGGAGTACCCACCCTCACACCTTGTCCGTCTGGCAAGCTCCTATTCATACCTCAAAACCCGGCCTCATGTACTTCCTCCAAGTTACCTTTCCCAATTCTCTCTCCATCTGGGGCTACTTCTTACTACTCTGAGCACATTCTGTTGCCATCCCTGGCACTCGTTATTGATCTGCTCCTTGGACTCTGAACCCCTGAAGGTAAAATTAGCTGCTGTAAGCATCTCTGTGTTTCTGGTTCTAGCACAGGGTCTAGCCCAAAGCCGGCCCTCATCAAACGCTGGTTGAATGCAATCACATGGGCTCGGTCTGCCCCCACCCCATTCTCCCTTAGCCACCACAGCTTGCAAACCTCTGGGAGCCCCCCTGCTTCTTTCCTGCACTGTCTGCCTTCTCTGGCTGAACGACCTGCTCTCTTGGTCCAGGAGCCCCCGGCCTGCTTCCCCACTTCTCTGCTCAGAGGTTTGGTCATGTGCGAGGTGAAAAACCGAGAGGCAGTTTTTGCTTTATAGAAAGGCCGTGTTCCAGCCAAGCTTGCTGGCGTGTGATTTTCTGCAAAGTAGAATAATTGGCCTGCGTTCCCATGGAAACGTTCCTTTCCTGGAAGACTTGGAGGGGGAGGCGGGAGCAGAGGGGCTGCGGCTCTGCACGCTGCAGGGCCCCTGCGGGGGTGGGTCAGGCGGCGATCGTGGTGCCCGCCTAACAGCTCACTTGGCTTTCATTCCGCGTCTCTGGCCGGGGCCTCCTGCTCGCTGCGCGCTCCCGCTCCCCGGCCTCGGGAATCTTCTCCGTGCTGAGCTTAAAGATCTCCCAGCCTCACACGCAGTTCCCTGAGCCAGCCATCTTTCCCTCCCCATTCACAGGCAAGATGATTTTAATGACGCCCGTATCTTACAAGACTCACCTGAACGGATTACAAAAGGCTTTTACAAAAGTGCTTTGTCCTGAGTTTCCCAGGAAATAGCCTTTGAGGGTTTATGACATTTTCATTCCCATTTTACAGTTGTGGGAACTGAGGCGTCCCCTGATTAGGTGCCCGGGAGCCCTGAGAGGTCGGGATCTGACGAGGTGCCCCAGGCATGGGCATGCAGTGGGGAGGGAAGGAGACCCCCGCCCCAGCTCCCCTCTCCCATCGGGAATTCCGGGGACACCGCCCCAGCTGCAGATGGGGAGGAGGAGAGGCTCTCCCAGGAGGGGGGCATTGCTTGCTGGTCATTCTAATGAGCTCTGCCGAGAATTTCCTCAGTGCCCTCCTCCTTCCCCACCGTCCAGAGAGCCCGGGGCCTCCGATAGAAACGATGCTTGAAGGAAGAAGAGTGGAGCCCTGGCTTCCCTTCGCTTATCCTTTGATCTGGGCAAGGCTCCCGTGGACTGTGCCAGAGGCGCTGTCACATCTGTTTGGAAAGGTGTGTGTATGTGTAACTGCGTGTGAACGTACGAGATGTGAGGGCTGGTGTGTGAGCGGATGTATCTGTGAGTGCTTGTGTGTGTGTGTGAAAGTATGTATGTGAGTGTGTGAGTGTGTAAAAGTGTGTGTATGCCTCCTCCTGCCCCTCCTCCCTTACCCTAAATATTACATGGACCAGACATTCCAGTGGGAGCCACTTTGAAAGGGTCCAATGCCTGAAACGTTCCGAACTTGTTTCCAAACTTCCGCTTCCTGGGCCATCTGCCTCCCTCCGGCCCAAGACTTGTTTTACCCATGAACTGGCTGGAGCTGACGAGATCAAGTGAGATCCTGCAACAGAGCTGCCCTGTGCCTGGTGGCCACCAACACCTGCCCACAGACCATGATTCTTTGGATGGTGGAAGACATTAACTTTATTGAGGTGGGTCTTTCCTGGTCATAAAAGGAAAGCAGCAAAACATCCGGACAGCTGGACAGCCCTTCAAGAGGCCAGAAATCTCAGTGTTGGAACACAGCATCCTGATACACCCCGCTGTGCTCAGCTGTACCCCAACGATGCTCTCCCCAGCTGGACTGGCTGTGGTCCAGGGCAAAGGGCAATCCCGACTTGGAATCCAGCTCCACATTTTACATGTCAGCTCTCCTTTGGGCAAGATTTGGTTTCTTCATCTGGAATTGCCATCTTAGACATTCCTTCGTTTGGGCCTCAAAAGCTGGCCCAAGAATTCCAGAGTTGCAAAGGATTCGATGGAGATGCAACCCCCAATGCTACGGCATGCCATCTGTCTGCAATGTGTCTGATCGTATTAGTTTCTAGTGGCTGCTATAACAAATTACCACCCACTTTGTGGCTTTAAACTACAGAAGCTTATTCTCTTACAGTTCTGGAGGTCAGAATCTGAAATCAGTTGCCCTGGGCTGAAATCAGGGTGTCTGCAGAATTGGTTCCTTCTGGAGGCTCCAGGGGGAATCTGTCTGTTGTTCTTACAGTCCTCTTGCCCACATTCCTTGGCTCATGGCCACATCACTCCAGTCTCTGCATCTTCTTCTCCATAGTCAAATCTCCCTCTGCCTCCCTTTTATGAGGACACTTGTAATTTACATTTAGGGCTCACCTGAACAATCCAAGATTACCTCTTCATCTCAAGATCTGTAACTTAAATCCCACCTGCAAGGTCCCTTTTGTCATATAAGGTCACACCACAGGTTCCAGGGATTAGGAAATGGATATCTTTGAGGGCTATTATTCAGCTGGCCACACTGACCAGTGCTTACGCAGCATCAATCTGGGGGTTTGCGGACATTTCATGAAGTATGGTAGAAGAACCCAGCCTTCAGAATCAGGCAAAGCTGGATTGTCACTTCTGCTTTTCCCACTCCACTTTTGCATGACACCTCACAGAGCTCAGTTTCCTCATCTGTAAAATGGGAATAGGAATGTCTAGTTTGAAGTGGGGTTCATAATATCAAGTGCCTGATTACACTGCTGGATGCAATAAATGGCAGCTCATAAGAGAGACTGCACAGGGCCTGGATTTCTTGTGTGGTGCACCATGGAGGCAGGTGTAGGAGAGTCTCCTCCTTTTGAGCACATGGGGTACGTGAGGCCATGTGATGGGCTTTGGCAATGAAATGGGAGCTGAAGCGATGCTTGCCACGTCCTGAAGGAAGTACTGAGTTGCCTGGCTGAGACTCACCAGCGCTACAGAGGAGCAAGATAGAGTCCTGTCCTGGAAGTCACCTGGCCCCAGTATACTTTAAATTAGTCAGAAATAAACCTGTGTTGTTTCCATTCTTTTCTTTCAACCTTTCTGGGATATGATAAGGAGCAGATAGTTAGATTTGAAAAACAAAACCAAAACAATCAAGTCTGATGATCTTTGTTCTTTAATTAGAGTATTTATTCCATTTATATTTAATGTGATATAACTACAGGTTTAAATCTACTGCTTTATTGTTGGCTTTATATTTGTGCATCTTATTCTATATTGTTTTTCTTTTCCTTTGTTGCCTTCTTTTGGATGGGTCAAGTAAAGGCTATTAATTTCATTTACTCCACCATTAATTTGTTACAGTATCTTTTACTGTTCCTTTAGTGGTTATCCTACTAGAGAGTACAACATTCATTCTTGATTTACTGAAGACTAAAAGTAGTACTTTTACCACTATTCAGACAATGACAGAACTTTAGCATGATTTTACACTATTTACTCACTCCTGTCTTTTATGCTGTAATTTCCTTGTAATTTAATTCCTTATATATTTCAACCCTACTCTTTGTAATATATTCCTTTAGTTTTATGTAGTCAAAATTCATTTAGATTTGCCAAAATATTTATGTTTTTCCGGTGTTTTCCCTTATTACCTGAATTTCAGTGCTTCTGACTGGGATTATATCCTTTTGTTTAAGGAACTCTTCTTTGTATATCTATCAGTGTGAGTCTATTAGTAACGAATTCTTTCAGTTTTTTTTTGGGGGGGGGATGAGTTGAGAGTCTGGACATGTCTTTATTTCATCCTCTTTTTTATTTCTTTAGTTTATTATAGGGGGAAAAGTGTTTGTTGCCTATTGCTAAATGAATAAAGCAAAAATGCAGAATTCCATAATATCAATGTAAAAGTATGTAAAAGACTACAAGAAATAAAAATTCAAATTCATAAAAAATTATGAGTATTTTAAATTTAATCTCTACACTTTCCTGTATTTTCTAAATTTCTTATAATACATCTTTTTTTGTAATAAAAAATCTTAGGTATGTTACATAAAAGATGTAAGAGTTATTGCTTAGAGAAGAGTCAGGGTTCTGCAATCTTACAAATGAAAGTTCCCTGTACTTAAAAAATACATAAATCATTCAGCACCTATTGGGTGTTTGGCAGTAAATATTTGCTCTTATTCAAGGATTTATCTTGTAAAAATTATATTTTGGCTTCCAGTTTATATGTAAACTATTTGTTGAAGTCTGACAGACATGTAGAACACGCATACAGAAAATTGCACACATTATCAACACAAAACTCAGTGAATTTTCACAAAGTGAGCATCCCCACACAGCTAGCACCCAGATCAAGAAACAGAACATTAATTACCAGAAGCTCCAGAAACCCTCAGGCCTTCACCATCACTACCACCCCAAAGGTAAGCACTACCCTGAGGTCTAACACCGTGGATGAAATGGAGTTTTGGACAGGTTTTTTTTTTGAACTGTATATAGAGGGAGTTTTACAGCAGGTACTCTTTCGTTTCTGTCTTTTTCATCAATGTTATATTTGAGAAAATCATCCATGCTGTTGTTTGTAGCCATAATTCATTCATTCTCACTGCTGGGTAGTATTCCAGTTTATATATATATCACAATTTATTTGCCTAGTCTATTGCTGATGGATATTTGGGTTTTTTCCAGTTTTTTATAGTAGTGGTATTTAACATCACTACGAATATCCTTGTATATAGCTCTAGGTGAACAAACATATGACTCCTATTGGTTCTATGCACATTTCCTTTTGAAGGATATTTTTATTTCTTATAGAATTCTTGGTTGGTAATTATTTTCTTTTAATATTTTAAAAATGTCATACCACTCCGTGCTTCTGTTGAAAAGTCAGTTGTCAGCCTGTTAGTCCTTTGAAGGTATTGTATTTTTTTTCCTCTGATTGCTTTTGATATTTTCTCTTTGTTTTTGCTTTGTCTTTGGTTTTTGGCAGGTTCATGACAATGTGCTAAGAAGTGTGTGTTTATATTCATCCTGCTTGGGGTTCTTCGTGATTCTTGAATCTGCGTCTTGATGCCTTTTGTCAGTTTTGGAACACTCTGAACTCTCTTCGGATACTGCTTCTGCAACCAACCATTGAGGGCCTTGGGACAAAAGTAGACCAGATGTCCAACTT
Organism: Choloepus didactylus; assembly: GCF_015220235.1. Lineage (NCBI taxonomy): Eukaryota > Metazoa > Chordata > Mammalia > Pilosa > Megalonychidae > Choloepus > Choloepus didactylus. The sequence continues at coordinate 71,923,050 of NC_051324.1, read as the reverse complement.
ACTTCTCTCTCTGCCTTCTTTGGTGTCTGGGATCTTGATCCCTCAAGGTTTGGCCTCCTAAATAGCCCATGGGATGGCTGAAACTCTGCTCAGTTTCTGTTTCTTAGGGTCTGTTTTCTGCTAAACTTCTCAGTCTCTCCGTCTAAGCCACTTATGAATTGACAAATGCCTCTGGAGGGAAAGTGATACGAATGTCACCATCTCCTCCAAATCCTTCTTCTCTCTGGGATCTTGGAGTGTTCAAGCTCTGCTGCCTTGAGAGCTCTCTGATAGCTTCACATTAAAAAGAACATCACCCAGCTTTTCGAGTTGCCCTCAGTGGGTGGACTGGCCTTTGCAAGCTAATCGGTCATATGGATAAGACCCGCCTGATTCAATTTGGCTGTACCTTAAGGAAGAATAACATCTTCCAAAGGTCCTATTTGCTAATGGGTTCACACCCAGAGGATTGCAGCAGATTCAGATCAAGAATGTATTTTTGTTGGATATTATCATTCAATGCACCATTGCTACCTTGCAGAAAATAGGAATATGCCCCTACAGCAGGAACGAAAAACCAAACCAAACCAAAGCACAACATTCTCCTCATAACAAAGTGAGGGGACACCTATGGCCTGGGAAAAAATGGGAAGCAACTCTTTCACAAAACATCCAGGCAGAAAAAAGCAATATTTTCAAATTATTATCTTGTATGTTTAAAAATATGTAAGTAAATCAATAAATTAAATATTATAGGTATCATTTGAGTATTTTATTCTGACCCTAAAAGATGTATATTCTAATTAGGCAAAAAACCTTTTCTGTGTTTGCCTTTCCATTTGGGTCACTTGATATTTGGGTTTGCCTTACATTTGAGCATTTGTAGTTGGTTTTTCACAATTTCTTTTGCTATTACAAATAATACTGAAATAAACATTCTCAAGCTTTGGTATATGAAGGTAAATTTGGAAAAGTGCTATGTCAGCAGATACGATGGCTTAAAATTTATATGTATATTGCCAAATTGCCCTCATAAAACTTATAACAATGTACACTCCTAAAGTACCGTATGACAGTCCCCGTGGGCAGCATTTTATTAAACTTGATGGTTTCCAAACTTTGCTCCCTGAGCTAAGAGGGGAGTGGGATGATTCCAGGTCCCAGGCGCTCCCAGGGGCGGGCAGGGGGCTGCTAGTGACTGGCCACCAGGTGCAGAGACAGAGGCAGCAGAGCCCAGATGAGGCCCCTGTCCAGGGCACGGCCCCCTTGAACCTGCCCACCTCTGCCAAGCGGCTCTGAGTGGGGACTGCGTTTGAGAGGAAACCTGGCCTTGCAGCCCCACTGCTCTGACTTGTTCTTAAAAAACTCCTGGACGTGCTGTATGAACAGGTGAGTTAAGAGCCCAATTGGCACAGGGGGAGGAGGCACTACTCTTTTTCAGGGTCATACCATGATGTGGATAGTTAAGAGAAGTCACCGGTGCTATGACTAGAAAGTCTGGCACACCTAAGTGCCCTCGGGCTCATAGGGCTGTGTGGGAAGAGGTGGCCCCTGCAGGTGGCCCAGGGCCTCACCAGTCCTGCATCAAGGGTGGCCTGGCCCCAGCCCCACTGCCCCATGGAACCCCACGGTCACTGCTGGTGGCCGCTTGCCCGCCGTGGGTTTTGTTGTTCTTTGCCTCCACCATCCACTGGTATGAAGCATCAGCTGTGGGTGGGGCATGTCCCAGTCTGGGTCTGGGGTGACCCTCCCTAAGGCCTGAGAACGATGCGATCCACACCCCCCCCCCCCCCGCCTGGGCTTCCAGCAGACGGGGTGCTGAAGAGCCAATAAAATCTTACAGCAGAAAAATTTCAGAAGGGGACACTCAGACTTCCTCAATCTGTGATTCGCTTGGAAGGTAAATGAGCTGGGAGAAGTGCACGTTTGCATCTGCGGGTGTGTGTGCGTGTGCATGTTCCGTGCAACCTTTTTTACTGAATGGCTTCTCTACTCCCTGCTGTTCTGGGGATGGGAAGGCAGATTTAAATAGAGTCTTTGCTCTCCAGCAGCACCCTGGGGGGCACAGGTTGGAGAGTAGATCAGTAATAAATGGCGCTGAAATTCAGCGGCTTAGGCCAGCATTTGTTATTTCTCGATTTTCTGTGGTCGGCTGGGCTGGTGTGGCTGAGCTGTCCTGCCGGCCTGTGGCTCGGCGGGGCTGGAGGGCCTCGATCGGTTCCACGCACAGTCTGGCGGCTGCAGGCGGGCTGGGCTGGCCCTCGGCTGGGACGGGGCATTTCTGCTCTACGCGGCCTCTCCTCCTGCAGGGCAGCCTGGCCTCCTCCCTCGGTGGCCTCAGGCTTCCAAAGCACACAAGCCCTTTTCAAGGCTCTGCCTGCATCTCATTCCCTCTTGTCCCAGTGGGCAAAGCAAACCACACTGCCAAGCCCAGCATCGGTGAAGGAGGGGGTCACCCAAGGACACAGGGAGGTGTGGACAAATTAGGACCATCACTTCAACAACCTACCCCAAACCCTTAGCAGACATTATAATACGGAACATTCTCACAGCCCACCATCTTAATAAAAAGAAACCCTCCATCACACAAAGGGTGGCCAAATCGGGAATGGACCTTTGGATAACTTTCAACCCTCTTTGTTTTTTTTTTTTTTTTTTTTTTTTTAATCATCATTTTATTGAGATAGATTCACATACCACGCAGTCATACAAAACAAATTGTACTTTCGATTGTTTACAGTACCATTACATAGTTGTACATTCATCACCTAAATCAATCCCTGACACCTTCATTAGCACACACACAAAAATAACAAGAATAATAATTAGAGTGAAAAAGAGCAATTGAAGTAAAAAAGAACACTGGGTACCTTTGTCTGTTTGTTTCCTTCCCCTACTTTTCTACACATCCATCCATAAACTAGACAAAGTGGTGTTTAGTCCTTATGGCTTTCCCAATCCCATTGTCACCCCTCATAAGCTACATTTTTATACAACTGTCTTCGAGATTCATGGGTTCTGTGTTGTAGTTTGATAGTTTCAGGTATCCACCACCAGCTACCCCAATTCTTTAGAACCTAAAAAGGGTTGTCTAAAGTGTGCATAAGAGTGCCCACCAGAGTGACCTCTCGGCTCCTTTTGGAATCTCTCTGCCACTGAAGCTTATTTCATTTCCTTTCACATCCCCCTTTTGGTCAAGAAGATGTTCTCCGTCCCACGGTGCCAGGTCTACATTCCTCCCTGGGAGTCATATTCCACGTTGCCAGGGAGATTCACTTCCCTGGGTGTCTGATCCCACGTAGGGGGGAGGGCAGTGATTTCACCTTTCAAGTTGGCTTAGCCAGAGAGAGAGGGCCACATCTGAGCAACAAAGAGGCATTCAGGAGGAGACTCTTAGGCACAAATACAGGGAGGCCTAGCCTCTCCTTTGCAGCAACCGTCTTCCCAAGGGTAAAACTTATGGTAGAGGGCTCAACCCATCAAACCACCAGTCCCCTATGTCTGTGGTCATGTTAGCAACCATGGAGGTGGGGTAGGCAAATACCCCTGCATTCTCCACAGGCTCCTCAAGGGGGCACTACATCTTTTTTTTTTTTTTTTTTTCCCTTGTTTGTCTTTTTTCTTTTTTTTTTTTTAACTTTCCCTTCTTTTTTCAAATCACCTGTATGAAAAAAAAAGTTAAAAAGAAAACAAACATACAATAAAAGAGCATTTCAAAGAGACCATAGCAAGGGAGTAAGAAAAAGACAACTAACCTAAGATAACTGCTTAACTTCCAACATGTTCCTACTTTACCCCAAGAAAGTTACATAATATAGCAACATTTCAGTGAACTTGTTCCTACTACAACCATCAGAAATTAACAGACCATAGTCATTTCTGGGCATCCCCAGAACGTTAAATAGCTTATCTGTTCTTCCTGGATTATTGTTCCCCCTTCCTTAATTGCTCTCTACTGCTAGTTCCCCTACATTCTACATTATAAACCATTTGTTTTACATTTTTCAAAGTTCACATTAGTGGTAGCATATAATATTTCTCTTTTTGTGCCTGGCTTATTTCGCTCAGCATTATGTCTTCAAGGTTCATCCATGTTGTCATATGTTTCACCAGATCGTTCCTTCTTACTGCCACGTAGTATTCCATCGTGTGTATATACCACATTTTATTTATCCACTCATCTGTTGAAGGACATTTGGGTTGTTTCCATCTCTTGGCAATTGTGAATAATGCTGCTATGAACATTGGCGTGCAGATATCTGTTCGTGTCACTGCTTTCCGATCTTCCGGGTATATACCGAGGAGTGCAATCGCTGGATCGAATGGTAGCTCTATATCTAGTTTTCTAAGGAACTGCCAGACTGACTTCCAGAGTGGCTGAACCATTATACAGTCCCACCAACAATGAATAAGAGTTCCAATTTCTCCACATCCCCTCCAGCATTTGTAGTTTCCTGTTTGTTTAATGGCAGCCATTCTAACCGGTGTTAGATGGTATCTCATTGTGGTCTTAATTTGCATCTCTCTAATAGCTAGTGAAGCTGAACATTTTTTCATGTGTTTCTTGGTCATTTGTATTTCCTCTTCAGAGAACTGTCTTTTCATATCTTTTGCCCATTTTATAATTGGGCTGTCTGTACTATTGTCATTGAGTTGTAGGATTTCTTTGTATATGCAAGATATCAGTCTTTTGTCAGATACATGGTTTCCAAAAATTTTTTCCCATTGAGTTGGCTGCCTCTTTACCTTTTTGAGAAATTCCTTTGAGGTGCAGAAACTTCTAAGCTTGAGGAGTTCCCATTTGTCTATTTTCTCTTTTGTTGCTTGTGCTTTGGGTGTAAAGTCTAGGAAGTGGCCTCCTAATACAAGGTCTTGAAGATGTTTTCCTACATTATCTTCTAGGAGTTTTATGGTACTTTCTTTTATATTGAGATCTTTGGTCCATTTTGAGTTAATTTTTGTGTAGGGGGTGAGGTAGGGGTCCTCTTTCATTCTTTTGGATATGGATATCCAACTCTCCCAGCCCCATTTGTTGAAAAGACCATTATGGCTCAGTTCGGTGACTTTGGGGGCCTTATCAAAGATCAGTCGGCCATAGATCTGAGGGTCTATCTCTGAATTCTCAATTCGATTCCATTGATCTATATGTCTATCTTTGTGCCAGTACCATGCTGTCTTGGCAACTGTGGCTTTATAATAAGCTTCAAAGTCAGGGAGTGTAAGTCCTCCCACTTCGTTTTTCTTTTTTAGAGTGTCTTTAGCAATTCGAGGCATCTTCCCTTTCCAAATAAATTTGATAACTAGCTTTTCCAAGTCTGCAAAGTAGGTTGTTGGAATTTTGATTGGGATTGCATTGAATCTGTAGATGAGTTTGGGTAGAATTGACATCTTAATGACATTTAGCCTTCCTATCCATGAACATGGAATATTTTTCCATCTTTTAAGGTCCCCTTCTATTTCTTTTAGTAGAGTTATGTAGTTTTCTTTGTATAGGTCTTTTACATCTTTGGTTAAGTTGATTCCTAGGTACTTGATTTTTTTAGTTGCTATTGAAAATGGTATCTTTTTCTTGAGTGTCTCTTCAGTTTGTTCATTTCTAGCATATAGAAACATTACTGACTTATGTGCATTAATCTTGTATCCCGCTACTTTGCTAAATTTGTTTATTAGCTCTAGTAGGTGTATCGTCGATTTCTCAGGGTTTTCTAGATATAAGATCATATCATCTGCAAACAATGACAGTTTTACTTCTTCTTTTCCAATTTGGATGCCTTTTATTTCTTTGTCTTGCCGGATTGCCCTGGCTAGCACTTCCAGCACAATGTTGAATAACAGTGGTGACAGCGGGCATCCTTGTCTTGTTCCTGATCTTAGAGGGAAGGCTTTCAGTCTCTCACCATTGAGTACTATGCTGGCTGTGGGTTTTTCATATATGCTCTTTATCATGTTGAGGAAGTTTCCTTCAATTCCTACCTTTAGAAGTGTTTTTATCAAAAAGGGATGTTGGATTTTGTCAAATGCTTTTTCAGCATCTATTGAGATGATCAATTGATTTTTCCCTTTCGAGTTTTTAATGTGTTGTAATACATTGATTGTTTTTCTGATGTTGAACCATCCTTGCATGCCTGGAATGAACCCCACTTGGTCATGGTGTATGATTTTTTTAATGTGTCTTTGGATTCGATTTGCAAGTATTTTGTTGAGGATTTTTGCATCTATATTCATTAGGGAGATTGGCCGGTAGTTTTCCTTTTTTGTAGCATCTTTGCCTGGTTTTGGTATTAGATTGATGTTAGCTTCATAAAATGAGTTAGGTAGTGTTCCATTTTTTTCAATGTTTTGAAAGAGTTTGAGTAAGATTGGTGTCAGTTCTTTCTGGAAAGTTTGGTAGAATTCCCCTGTGAAGCCATCTGGCCCTGGGCATTTATTTGTGGGAAGATTTTTGATGACTGATTGGATCTCTTTGCTTGTGATGGGTTGGTTGAGGTCTTCTATTTCTTCTCTGGTCAGTCTAGGTTGTTCATATGTTTCCAGGAAATTGTCCATTTCTTCTACATTATCCAGTTTGTTGCCATACAGTTGTTCATAATATCCTCTTATAATTTTTTTAATTTCTTCAGGATCTGCAGTTATGTCACCTTTTTCATTCATTATTTTGTTTATATGGGTCTTCTCTCTTTTTGATTTTGTCAGTCTAGCTAGGGGCTTGTCAATCTTGTTGATCTTCTCAAAGAACCAACTTTTGGTGATATTTATCCTTTCTATTGTTTTTTTGTTCTTTATGTCATTTATTTCTGCTTTAATCCTTGTTATTTCTTTTCTTGTACTTGGTTTAGGATTGGTTTGCTGTTCATTTTCTAGCTTCTTCAGTTGATCCATTAGTTCTTTGATTTTGGCTCTTTCTTCCTTTTTAATATATGCGTTTAGTGCTATAAATTTCCCCCTTAGCACTGCTTTTGCTGCATCCCATAGGTTTTGGTATGTTGTGTTCTCATTTTCATTCGTCTCTATATATTTAGCAATTTCTCTTGCTATTTCTTCTTTAACCCACTGATTGTTTAGGAGTGTGTTGTTTAACCTCCAGGTATTTGTGAATTTTCTAAGTCTCTGATGGTTATTGACTTCTAATTGTATTCCATTGTGGTCAGAGAATGTGCTTTGAATAATTTCAATCTTTTTAAATTTATTGAGGCTTGTTTTATGTCCCAGCATATGATCTATTCTGGAGAAAGTTCCGTGAGCACTAGAAAAGTATGTGTATCCTGGTGATTTGGGATGTAATGTCCTGTAGATGTCTGTTAAATCTAATTCATTTATCAGATTGTTTAGGTTTTCAATTTCCTTATTGGTCTTCTGTCTGGTTGATCTATCTATAGGGGAGAGTGATGTGTTGAAGTCTCCCACAATTATTGTGGAAACATCAATTGCTTCCTTTAGTTTTGCCAATGTTTCTCTCATGTATTTTGTGGCACCTTGATTGGGTGCATAGACATTTACGATTTTTATTTCTTCTTGCTGAATTGCCCCTTTTATTAGTATGTAGTGGCCTTCTTTGTCTCTCAAAACATCCCTGCATTTGAAGTCTATTTTATCTGAGATTAATATTGCTACACCTGCTTTCTTTTGGCTGTAGCTTGCATGAAATATTTTTTTCCATCCTTTCACTTTCAATTTCTTTGTGTCCCTGTGTCTAAGATGAGTCTCTTGTATGCAACATATTGATGGTTCATTTTTTTTGATCCATTCTGCGAATCTATATCTTTTAATTGGGGAGTTTAATCCATTTACATTCAACGTTAAAACCGTGAAGGCATTTCTTGAATCGGCCATCTTATCCTTTGGATTATGTTTGCCATATTTTTCCCTCTCTCTATTAATATCCTTTATTGTACCCATACCGAATCTCTTTAGTACTGAACCTTTCTCCAAGTCTCTCTGTCCTGTCTTTGTTTCTCTGTCTGTAGGGCTCCCTTTAGTATCTCCAGTAGGGCAGGTCTCTTGTTAGCAAATTCTCTCAGCATTTCTTTGTCTGTGAAAAATTTAAGCTCTCCCTCAAATTTGAAGGAGAGCTTTGCTGGATAAAGTATTCTTGGCTGGAAATTCCTCTCTCTCAGAATTTTAAATATATCGTGCCATTGCCTTCTCGCCTCCATGGTGGCTGCTGAGTAGTCACTACTTAGTCTTATGCTGTTTCCTTTGTATGTGGTGAATTGCTTTTCTCTTGCTGCTTTCAGAACTTGCTCCTTCTCTTCTATGTTTGACAGTGTGATCAGTATATGTCTCGGAGTGGGTTTTTTTTGATTTATTCTATTTGGAGTTCGCTGAGCATTTATGATTTGTGTATTTATGTTGTTTAGAAGATTTGGGAAGTTTTCCCCAACAATTTCTTTGAATACTCTTCCTAGACCTTTACCCTTTTCTTCCCCTTCTGGGACACCAATGAGTCTTATATTCGGACGCTTCATATTATCTATCATATCCCTGAGGTCCATTTCGAGTTTTTCAATTTTTTTCCCCATTCTTTCTTTTATGCTTTCATTTTCCATTCTGTCATCTTCCAGGTCACTGATTCGTTGTTCAACTTCCTCTAGTCTTGTACTATGAGTGTCCAGAATCTTTTTAATTTGGTCAACAGTTTCTTTAATTTCCATAAGATCATCCATTTTTTTATTTAGTCTTGCAATGTCTTCTTTATGCTCTTCTAGGGTCTTCTTGATTTCCTTCATATCCCGTACTAGGGTCTCATTGTTCATCTTTAGTTCTTTGAGTAGCTGCTCTAGGTGTGTCTCTTCTGGTCTTTTGATTTGGGTGCTTGGGCTTGGGTTATCCATATCGTCTGGTTTTTTCATATGCTTTATAATTTTCTGTTGTTTTTGGCCTCGTGGCATTTGCTGTCCTTGATAGGGTTCTTTTAGGGTTTGTAGACCAGTTGAAGTCCTTATCTCTAATTTATCAGATCTACAGCTTCGTGGAGTACACTTTCTCTAACTAACCAGCAGGTGGCGTCCACGAGCCACCTGTTCTCCACAAGCCAGATCTCCCCTGCTTAGCCTTTTTGGTGAGTGGGGGAGTGAGTCTTGTGGGCCCAATAGGTGTCCCAAGCTTGCGTGTGTAGTTGGTGTTGCCTGCCCTGTATGTGGGGCGTGTTTCTGGGCAGTCGGGGAGGGGGGGTGGCCCTAACAATCAAATCTCCCTGATGATCCTAGAGTTTTAAAGCTACTGCAATAGTCTAATCCTTCAGTTCAGTCCTGCCACAGTTTGTCTCTGCCACTGACCCACAAGTCTTTGGTATTGGCGTATGGCTCCTGAGACTTGCAAGTGGGCCCCTCTTCCAGGCTGTGCACCCCGGGTCCTCTGTTGAGGGATGACTGTGCTATGTCACAGGTGAGTGCCGTCCCCCCAGGGCAGTTCTGGGCTGCTGGGCTGTGTTGGGAGGCTCCCAGTCTGCTCAAATGATGGCTGAATGGGGCTCTGTTAATTCACACTGCTCCCCCTTCCCAGCTCTGGGACATTCAGCTGAGGTTGCAGGGAAGGCTAATGTCCACGCCCAGTTTTGTGGTGTGTGCCTGTTATTTGAAGCACTTCCGTCACACTGGGTTGTCTGGGGCAGCTCTGGGCTATGGGGCTGGCGATGGGCAGGAGTGTTTCCTGTCCACCAGGATGGTGGCTGTGAGCGGACACCCCCCTTTTCTTGGGAAGTTGTGTTGTTTAGTGAATTTTCTCAGCCACTGGATTATTGCCTTTTGTCTCAGAGCTCTCTTAGTTCTGCTCTTGACTTGACGTGCCCAAATTTCAATTCTTTGAAGCTTTCTGTATTGAGCTTCTTAGAGTAATTGTTTTAGAAAAAGCAAAAAGGATTTAAAAAAAAAAAAAAAAAAAAAAAAAAAAACGGCCCTCCTCAGAGATCTAATGGGTTATTGAAATGCTAATAGACAAAGCAACCAGGGCCATTAAGGAAAGGTGCCCTGGGCAGAGAGATCAGCCTTGCTTCGGGATTTGCATATGCGCCTCAAGGCCTGATCTCCGCCCTTCCCCTTTCTGTGTTCACCAGAACTCCAAAAATCCTCTGCTTTTACTTTGGAGCTTCTCGTGTTGTTTTCCTTCTATGCCCGTCTCCTCTCTGCTGGGCTGGCTGCTCTCAGAGTCTCTGGTGTCTGGCCTCAGTCTATCTATGGTTGGAGTTTGAATCAGTAGAATGAGTTTCCGATGAGAGCAGCCACTGCAATTCTCCCTTCTCCTTCCTGGAGCTGACAGCCCCTCCTCCCCCGGGACTGAGCCTGGCAGGGAGGGGCGCGGGTCCCCTGGCCGCAAAAACTTACAGATTTCGCTGATCTCAGCAGTTCCACGTTTTCATGAGTGTTGTATGAAGTATGCCCAAAGACAGATTGCTCTGTGGTGTCCAGTCCACGCAGTTCCTGGCTTTTTACCTACTTTCCTGGAGGAGTAACTAAAACATACAGCTCACCAGTCTGCCATCTTGCCCCGCCTCCCCAACCCTCTTTGATTCAACCAGTCTCCAACATGGAAAGAAAGCTTTGCACTCAGAGGTTTAGTGATGGGTTTTTCTCTGTTGCACTCTTGTCCCTTCCTCACACACACACACAAACACACACCAGGGCTTGGCTGCAGGATAAGGGACTTCTTGGGAGTTGTCAAGAGAGAGCTGGGCACCCAGGTTGGATCAGGGAGGCTGTGGCCAGAGCTCCTAAAGGGGCGTGTGTGTGGTGTTGGGGTACATACGAGTGCCTTCTGCCAGCTCTTTAGCTGGATAGTTGAGCCGTTAAGTGTGATTCTGTGCGAAGAGCTCTCTTCGAGCATTTTCCGTGTATTTGGAGGCATCTGGGAGGAGTCATTTGATAGGTGCCCTGGGGATTGGGCATCCCTCCCGTGCAGAGGGGTCACCTCTGAGTTGTCCCGCTGTCCATCGCTACCGGACACAGAAGAGAATAGAGGGGGCAAGCCCGGGGCTGGCATGGGGCACCCCAGCAGCCGGCTCTGACCCGATGCCCAGATGCTGTCACTTCTGTCCCTCTGGGCTGGGGGCAATGGGCCATCTGTCCCAGCTCTTCCGTCATAACGGGGCAGGGCTTTGTGGGTTCCCTCATAATTTCTGGCACCATCTGTGTGTCTTGGAGGGGTGGGGGTGGGGATACTCGGCTCTCCTCCATGTAGGGGCTGAAGTGACTATTCTGCAAAACGGGTTCCCAAACAACGCCCAGGGCCTCTGGTGGTGCCCTGAGTGGACGTGGCTCTCGGAGACTGGGTACAAGAAGGATGTGGCTACGTTGGTTTAACCATGGCCCTGACATCTGAACGGTCGGTCCCTGGTTCATCACCAAGCAGCGGTCAAGTTCCCACGTGGGGAGTTCTGTGCTAGGTGCCGGCTAGAGCCCAGCTCCCGGCTCCAGGAACACACCAGTGGAAGAGGGAGGCAGCGGGACTCCGGAGACTGGGTTTAATCCCTGGCTCCTCCACTTCCTTTCCTTAGAACTTGAGTAAATCGCTCCATCTTTCTGAGAATATTTCCTCACCCATAAAGTGAGAGACCTCCACAGGGTTGTTATAAGGCTGAAGTCGGGTGATGGAGGGTGTCTTGCAAACACTCTCCATTGTGCCTCGAGAGCCGAGACCCTGCTTGTCTGTGGATGGCGTCATGGCATTGCACTCAGCTGCTGGGAGCTTCCCTCCTGGAGGGGGTCTACGCTTGGGCAGTGCCCACCCAGCCCTGCTCCATAAAGTGGGCCGGGCCGGTGGGAGCATCTGCTCTGAATGTGCCTCCCCTCCCCCCACCAACTTTGCATTTTCGGAATCAAACAAAATATTTTTCAGATTATTTGCTCCTTCTGATGACACGTGCTGCTGCCTCTTCTTTTCTACCCCCATCTGGTATGTATAATTAAGAGGTCACCATGTACATTCAGGTTTTGGAAACACTTTGAAACAGCAATCATCCTTTAAATAATAGAGCTAAATGGCCCCAAAGAGAGAAAAACACAAGTGAAGAGATAGGGCCAAAAAGGAGAGTAAGATGGAAAAGACAAGGCAGGGGCAGGGAAGAGAAAGGGTGGGACATGTGTAATTGGGACAATTATAAAGCAGGGAGACTCGGCCATTGAAGCACTTCCTTCCCAGGGTATCTCCGGAACCAACCCTGCTTGCATCAGCCACCTCTAGCCATTGCTGTAGCCACATCGAGGCTATTAAAACAGGAATAAACATTTATCATCTTGCACAGTTCCTGTGGGTCATGAATCGAGTTGCAGCTCAGCTGGGTGGTTCTGGGTCAGGGATCTCAGGAGATGGCAGCTGAGCTGTCGGCCAGGGCTGCCACCACCCGAAGGCTTGGCTGGGGCCCAAGGATTCACTTCCAAGACGGCTCATCTGTACAGCAAGTCAGTCCCTCAGTCCTTCAGTCCTGCCCACCCGGGCCCCCTGCAGGGCTCCCCGAGTGTCCTCATGAGACGGCAGCCGACTTCCCCCAGAGAGGATCCAAGACAGAGGAAGGTGGATGCGGCAGCATCTTTATGGCCTGGCCTGGAAGCCACACGCCACTGGGGAAAAGAGGCCCAGGAGGCGTCTGTGGGCTGTGGACGTTCCGGGGCAATGGGGAGCTGGTCGGCGTGGCAGGCATCTGTCAACCCTTGCTGGTGAGTGCCCGTGGCTCTGTCTCTCCTTCATGTACAGGACAGAGGCCTGGGGCCCTGGGCCTGACCTGAGCAGTCTGTCCTTAAGGGGGGACTCCCGGGGAGGGGCTCAGCTGCAGACCGACACCTCTGCCAACAGCTTGCCCCAAGGAGGGGGCAGAATGGACCCCAAAATAGATACTCACCTACCCTGGCCTGGGCCCCTGACCAGGCAGGTCCTTGGCACTGTGCTTGGATCTAGAAGGGGATGGCAGGACAGACAGCTGACCTGCCCAAACCACCTGCCTTGCTCACCTGGCCTAGCTTGTGCTGTTGGGAGATCCCCACCCACCCACCCCCAACTGCCGACTCAGCCACGTGCTGCCCCAAAGTCCTTGGGAACCTTTACTATTAGCAAGTCGCCTCCTGGAGCCAGCCTTGGGGCCCGGGGTGTTGGCATCTGAGCCCAGCCTCCAGGGAGTCCATTTCTGCCATGTCCTGGTGCCCTTGCTCCTTATTTTGGGGCTCCCACTTCAGACCCCAGTTTGCAATCCAGCTCCCTACAGCAGAGTCTGCAGCCCTGCCCCTTGCCCACCCCTGCCCCCCATGTTGCTGCTGGGGGCCGTGCTGCTGGCTGGACCCTGGGTCACCCAAACAGGTGTCCCTGGCATGAGGGCTCTGTGAGCTACAGGACTTGAGGCTTCCGGTGACACACAGACTCTGACTGCGGGACCTGCTCAGACTCCTCTGAGATGGAAACGAGCCAGAGTGGGGTCCAGCTCGCCAGCCTCCCTGGGCCATCTGTGCTGGGCGCTGCCCCGTGACCAGATCATCTCTGCTTTCCCCGGACTCACACTGAGGACCCAGCATGCACTGCAGCCAAGCTCTCCCAGGACTTGGCAAGGTCCTTCCTCTGTGCCACCACCCACGTGACATTCTGCCATGCTGGGTCTTACACACCTGGGCTCTCAGCATAGCAGATGCAAAGCCCCCCAGAGCCCCCACATGCCCGGTGCACCATCTCCACTGCATTCCAGCTGATCCCCCTCTCCACCCCAAAGACCCTTCCCAAGTCCTTTACTCCATATGGACCACAGCTGGGTTGAAGGATTTGCCGGAAGGCTGTGTGTTTCGGGAAGGGGACACCCCAGGGTGAGACGACCCTGCAGCTGGAATGAAGACAGCGATTGGAAGTCAACCCTAATTCACCAACGCCTTGGCTGCTGAGAAAATTCTCTAGAAGGCTTTCTTCTTTCCAGCCGCTGCTTCCCGGGTGGGGACTTGCAGCGTTTGCATTTCAGCCAACCAGCCTGAGGCACCCAGGAAGGAGGCGGCAGGACACCCAGGTTTGGGGTGAGGATGGGGAAGCATGGGCTCTACCCTCCAGAGGGCAGAGAATGGCCCTGCGGAGAAAGGCCGCCTCTGAATTTGGAGGTGCAAATACAATAATAACAATATACGTTAATAAATGGTGCTGCTTATCGAGGCCTTTGCTGAGCCAGGCCTGGGCTGGCTGTTTTTTTGCAAACTCAGCTCCTTTATCTTATGTCACCCTAGGAAGGGAGGTGTCTGCCAGTGCCCCCTTCAGACCATGTGCTGCGGATTCCAGCATCATCACAAGGGCTGCCTTTTTTTTTTTTTAATTTAATTTATTTTTATTTTTAAAAATACTTTATTTATCAAAAAAAAAAAGAAAAAGAAAAATTTCCAGACAAAATAAAACAAAGGAATAGGAAAAAAACAAATATCCTGAAATAATGTCATTGCTTCTAATATACTCCTAGCTTTTTTTTTTTTTTAATTCAGTTTTGTTGACATATATTCACATACCACACAATCATCTATGGTGTACAATCAACTGTTCATGGTAACATCTTATAGTTGTGCATTCATCACCCCAATATATTTTTGAACATTTTCCTTACACTAGAAAGAACCAGAATAAGAATAAAAAATAAAAATAAAAGAACACCTAACTCATCCCCCCCATCCCACCCTAGTTTTCATCTAGTTTTTGACCCCATTTTTCTACTTTTCCATCCATACACCGAATAAGGGGAGTGTGATCCACAAGGTTTTCACAATCACACTGTCACCCCTTGTAATCTATATTGTTACACAATTGTGTTCAAGAGTCAAGGTTACTGGGTTGGAGTTTGGTAGTTTCAGGTATTTACTTCTAGCTATTCCAATGCATTAAAGCCTAAAAAGTGTGATCTATATAGTGCATAAGAATGTCCACCAGAGTGACCTCTCGACTCTGTTTGGAATCTCGCAGCCACTGAAGTTTTATTTCATTTCATTTCACATCCCCCTTTTGGTCAAGAAGGTGTTCTCTATCCCACGATGCCGGGTCTAGATTCATCCCTGGGAGTCACATCCTGCGTTGCCAGGGAGATTTACACCCCTGGGGGTCGGGGTGATCACCTGCCAAGGTGGCTCAGTTAGAGAGAGAGAGAGGCCACATCTGAGCAACAGAGGCACTGAGGTGGAGAGTCTTAGGCACAATTATAAGCAGGTTTATCCTCTCCTTTGCAGTAATGAGCTTCATAAGGGTAAGTCCCATGACAGAGGGCTTGGCATACCAAGTCGTCAGTCCCCAGTGTTTGTGAGAACATCCACAACAGTCCAGGGGAGGAAGCCCAACACCTCCAAGGCGCTGCCTCTTGGCTCCAGGAGCTGCCCTTGAAGCAAACGCAGACCAGCCTGGCAGAGCCTGGAGGACTGACTGCCCCCGGGTCCCAGGGCAAGGCCGCTGGGCTTGAGGACCGCTGGGGCCATCAGGGGGGAAGGGGCAGTGGGGGGAGCCCCTCTTACTTATCTTGGATGAGGCCCCGCCCCAGTTATCCAACCATCAGCCAGCTCTCTGCTGGTGCCCGGTTCTGAAGAGCTCCTGGGGGCAGCGGGGACATCCCAAAAGGAAATGGCTCAACCTTCCAAAGCAAATGGAGAGGCATCGTCACCCCCGAGGTACTCTGCCCTGAAGATGCCCTTGGTCGCACCGGAACCCCTTTCTCTTCTGCTCTTCTGCAGCTGGATGCCAGCTCCGGGCTCCCTCCCCACCCCGAGCCTGGCAGACCTCGGAGCTGGCCTGATTCCAGAAAGCAAAACGTCCAGGCCGTGTCCTCCTTCCTTTCTGCTCACCAGAAGCAGCGTGACTCATGGGTTTGTATTTTTAGCAACACAGAGGAATCTGCTACATGGAAAAGAATGCTAGGGGACACTTGCACAATTAATGGAGCAAGAGCAGTTAATTTTGATCCAACCCGCAGGGATGGGGGCGGCGAAGGCGGAGCTCTCTGATCCAGGAGAGGAAAGAGAATCACGGGGTGGGTGGGTGGCATTGGCCGTGCCCCCGGGATGAAGGTGCCAAGTTTCCTGGGCAGCAAAGTAGAACTGCCTTCCCCGGGGGCTGCTGGCATGTTTCTGGGCCCCGGGCTGCTCTAGTGGAGAGGGGAGGGTGGGCTCCCCGATGCTGGATCCCGGGCCCCCTGGGAGTCGTGCCCACTCCATTTACTTGTTTCTTCATTGTCGTGATCGGTGTCATCTCATCATCCATGAGAGCCTGGTGCATCCGAGTCACCTTGCCGAACCGCCGAGCACATGATCTCGTTGCATTTCTCCTTCACAACAGCCCAGGGAAGTAGCTGCTAAAATTATCCCAGTTTTGCAGACAACAGAGGACCGGAGGGATTGGGTCTGGTCTTCAGAGGCAGATGATCTGAAAACGGGGGGCTCCCAGGGCTCTCCCCACCCCACCCCCGCCTCAGTCACGGCCGTGGCTCAGCTGTGTAAGGACTCGTATGGCCAGAGGAAAGGGGGGACATTCCTGGAGCTCGGCCCGTGCCCCCCAACCCCACTCCTCTATTTTTTTCTTTGAAGTAGATGCTTTTAAAATGAAGGCAGAGATTTCTTGTGAGTCATTACTTAATTGATGCAAGTCAGTTGAAAATGTCTGTGGACCCGGAGGAATTGGGGCTCAAGTCAGGAATAAACAGGTGGGGGAGAGGGAGGGACACCCAGCCCTTGTCCTGTCCCTGTGCTTGCTGCCCCGTGACCTCGGGGGAGCCCTGCTTTGCGCGTGTCACCCTGTTGGTTTCCCGTGGTGGCCGTGACAAGTTAGCTCAAACGTGGTGGCTTAAAACCACAGGGTTTGTTCTTGCACCATCTGGGGCCTAAAGTCTGGGATGAGCAGGTGCTGCTGCCTCGGGGGGCTCTGCCTTAGCCCCTCCCACTTTGGGGGCTACAGGCCGCCCTTGCCTGGTGACCACCTCCCCAGCCGCGGCCTCCCCTTCTGACCAGACCCCCTCTGTTCGTCCCCTGTAAGGACCCTTGCTACTGGATGCAGGGCTTCCCAGGGGATCGAGAAAGACCCACCTTAACTCAAGACTCTTGCCTTAACTGCATCCACAGAGACCCTCTGTCCAAACCAGGTCATGGTCTCAGGTTTCGGGGACCAGGAAAGGGATGTATCCTTGGGGGTGACCTCTTGACTCGCTGCACACCCCCCCGCTCCCTGAATCGCGTGGAGGCCCCACTTGGTCACCCACAGTGAGCCTGCGAAGTGCTGACCCGATGGGAGCCGCTGCGGCCCCCTCTTTACCAGCCTGGTCCAGGGGCTCTTCCGGGAGGAGGATTTGTCCAAGAAGGGCTCCAATTTGGAAGTTAGTTTCCCTACCTAATCCTTTGATGATCGTGAAGGGAATTGGCCAAGGAAGGGTAAAGCCCGTCTTCCCTGCTTATCTCACAGGGTTGATGAGATGACAGAATGCAATGAAAGGCAGGAAAACACTCAGGGAAATTAAAAAGCATGATGCAAAGGTCATGCATTCTAAGTCCCACTTCCCTGGGATCTGGACCCTGATGCGGGAAAGGGCCCAAACCCCCTGAGACGGACTTGTCATCCCTAACACGTCAGCTCCCTCTACTTCTGGGAGGAGAAGCAGGAGACTTCTCAGGGTGACCGTCAGGCAGAGAGGGAGCTCCTTGTGTCCTCTGCCTTTGTCAGTTCAGAGCTCTGGCTTCCCCACACCCTTGGGGGGCCCTGGAGGACAATCTTGAACCCCCCGGGACACACACCGAGGGGGCAGCCCTTGTCTGGAGATGCCCCATCAGAACCATCAGCAGCATTTGAGCGAGACGGTGGAGGCAGGAGCTGCTGGCCGGTCAGCGGCCACGTGGGGGGAGCTGGGGTGGGGTGTCTGGAGACCCCGGCCCCTCTGCCTTCCCCGCCACCCGCCCCCTCACCCATCTTGGTGGTTCCTCCTTCCTGAACTCCCTCGCTGTGTCCAGCCTCTGTATCCACATTACCTTCCTCTCCCTGCAGCTTCAGCAGCTCACACTGGTCGCAGTGAAATTGTCCTGCCCTTCAGTGAAAAAAATTTTTGTGACTGTAATATTAGCATAGCAACATTATGTTTTTTTTTGAGAAAAACCCCCAAAATACAAAAACAAAATCGCCCTTGAACCCTCTGTCCTAACGCCACCGTTTCCCCCTTAGCCTGGTTCCTTCCCGTCTCACCTGCATCTCACTGTCACACGGTCTCCTGGCTGCCTGGTTTTGGTTCCTTGTGTTTTTATCAAATTAGACTTTTTTAAAGACTGATTTTAGAAGCAGCTCTCTGGTCTCCCACACAGATCCTTAGTTCTCAAGGCCCTCCTTGCTCTGTCTCCCTAAGGGAACCCCCTCCCACCTTATACCTGCTCCTTCCCCACCCAGCCGGGTGGCTCACCGCTCTGGGGACACGGCCCCTCTCTGGCCAGGACTGTGGCTGCCCCACTGCCAACTTCCCTGTTTCTTATCATTCAAGAAAGTTGAATCCATTTTTAATCCTTTTTTATTTTTCCAACATTTTATCATGAAGATCTTTAGATGAACCCATTTAAGATCCGTCTTTTCTCTTCACCCCGTGGTTTGCTCCCCAAGGACTGGATGTTCCTGCAGGGAGTGCTGGGTTTTGCACGGCAGGTTCACCCACCTCAGGTGTTGTCCACGGTGACAGGCATCCTCTCAATTCAAAGGGGATCCCCCCACCCCAGGGCCATATGAGGTCAAAGAAATAACATTTACTGAGCACCTGTAATATGCAAAGGACTGTGCCAGGTGCCAGGGGTGCAAGACAAGGCCTTAGCCGCCCAAAATCCATAGACCTGAGGGCACAACAGGTCTGCACCAAACTGAAAGCGAGGATCTCAACAGAAGGGACGTGTGGGAAACGAAGGGGCAATGACAGTCAGGGAGGGGGGACGTCTCCGCACGGAGGTGACATCTGAACTGGCCGTGAACAGGTGTTTGCTGGTCTAGCACGGCCGAGGTGAGCCTTCCAAGTCTGTCTAGGAGATACCTTCTGAGCATGCGAGGCACACTACAGGGCTCTGCGCTCACCTGGGTCAGAAGGCTGCAGGTGGGTGAGGATGTGGGCCGGGGAGCAGGACCCTGGAGCCTGAGTCAGGGTCGGCTGGAGAAGCGTCTCGGCTGCCAAGCGAAGGATTTTGCATCATAGTCCCTGAAGTGAAACCACTGAGGGTTTCTAGGGGCAGACAGTTTGGGTTCAGAAAATCACTTTGCAGCCACAACCTGGTGGATGGGACGACAGTGTAGGGGAGGGGGCCAGAGGCCCACGAGGGGGGATTGCAATAGCCCAGGGAAGATGCTGGAAGCCTGGGCCTCAGCGGGAGGGCCGAGGAGGCAGGGAGGCTCTGAGACGTGCCTGGGAGGGCACTGCCACAGCTCACAGACAGACTGATGGACCCCGAGTGCCTCCGAAGAGAGAACTATGGGGCGGCCTGAGATCTTGAGTTGGGGATCTGGGGAAGGAGCCAATTTGGGGAATTGAATCTATCGAATTTGGTGGACGAGTGGGGGATCCAGGTGGAAACATACAAAAGGAGATAAAATACAGGCCTGTTGAGGGCATTTTAAGTCATTGAAACACGATGCCAATGTTCAATGTCACGCACGCAAGTAGCTGTGAACGCAGCATGCGGTGATCGGTTCTCCATCAGCAGGCACTTTGATATGTGTTCGTTGGTGCACCTTGAGGCATCAGGTGAACGGGATGGGGAGCCTGGGATGGTGGTGGGGGGACAGGGATTTTGGAGGGAGATGGTGGAGGTGAACAGCAGAGAGAAAGAAGCACACAACACTTGTCTGCTGGGGGTTGGAGGATGAGGGCAGAGGGGCAAATGCACATTGCCTGCTTCCTTCCCTCTTAGACCTGCCTAGTGCAGCCATGTGCTCAGGCACACACACATGCACAGTGCACACACATGTACACATATGCACACACGTGTGCACTCTCAGCAGGTGAGAACTTGCAGCTTTGAGAAGAGCCACAGAGAGCTGGCAGGTGTCCCCTGCCCACCCAATCTAAGTAGGCTTTCTGAGAGTCATGGGCACCCTCTCCTCCTCCGCCTTCCACTTCAGCCATTTTCTCCGAAACACGGGCTCCTCTACTCCCACTTGCCGGTGGGGGGGCAAGAGTCCCCCAAGAAAAAGGAACCTCCAACGTTTCTCCAAAGATAGACCTGGGTGGTCCCTGAACTGCAGGCTCCTTCCATCTCGCCAGGAAGAGGATCTTCTCAACAATGAGAACTATTTCCGTCTTAACAGCTGTCTGCAGCTTGAGCCAAAGTCCAATGCCGCCAGGCTGCAGGGACGTCCTGCTTCACCGACACAGTAGGAGGTGGGCGCAGGGGTCAGCGCTTGGCACGTCAATGAGAGAAGCAGACCTTTGGGGAAGGTCGCTGGTTTGTCCAAAGGACTGTGAGGCTTTCTAGGATCTTCTTGTCTGTCTTCACCCTCCCAGTAACCGGGTGGGGGGTCCCTTCCCCTCACTTTTCCCCGCTGGAGCCTCCTCTTCTGCATTGTTTTGTTTCTTCCAAGCCCCTGTGCTGGCCTTCCATTATGGAAAGTGCTGGTTATGTCCAGGCGCCTTAGAAAGGCAGCGAACGGCTCCCTGGCTACAGTCCTCTCTGCTTGTTTCCCTGGCAACCAGATGCAGGGAAAACAGAACCTGTCAGATGGAAAATGTCAGTTACAGCAGGTCTGGGGAGAGCAGGGAAGAAAGGGTGGGTGCAAAGGGAGGAGGGGGGCGGGGGGGGGAGGGGATGGGGGGCTGGTGGGGACGGGGCGGGGGCCTACTCTCCTGCCCGCCCCAGGCTCAGGCCCTCACCTGAGCGCGTGGCAGGCCCTGGAGGTGGCCCCTGCCAGCCAGGGGAGGGGGCATCGGAGGGGAGGGGTTGGGAGGAGACTGCCCGGCTGTGTCGGCCTGGCCCCTGCCCAGCTGATCACCCCACTGCTTTAGAGGCCATTTGGTCTGGGCGGGAGAAACACTGCCACCCTAGAGAATTCTCAAACTGAGTGTTTGAAGCTCGGGTTCTGGACAGGAGCAAGGAGGGGGGAATGTCAGGAAGAAAAAGAGATCACACCTGGAACCTGCCCCCTCCACCCTCCGTATTGATCCCTGCCCCTGGCTTTGCAATGATCGATAGAGCGATAAGGCCTCTGCCTAAAAGAGAAACTGCCCTTCCAATTGGCTGGGAAAGAGATTCCGACAGAGCGTCCAGATTAATCAAGACAGTCCCTCGCAGGACTGCAGGGGACCCGAGACAAGAGGAGGAGGTTCACCGCACAGCCCCAAACGTTACGGTGATGGAGAGGCATTTGGCTAATGGGGCTGGATGCCAAGGAGGTGTGCACCTGGGAGCCGGGAGCGTGCACGTGCACGTGTGTGCTTGTGTGTGCTAGGCATGCGTGTTCCCTGCACTCTCCTGCTACCATCCTCAGAAATTCCCAGAGCCCCCGCCGTCTCCCGGGCCCAGAGGCCCTGAGCGGGATGGGGGAAGCCAGGCTCCTGTCCGCTGATGGCTGGGCCCCCATCGCGTGCTTGGGGTGCTGTTCAGAGCTCATTTCAAACTGATGAAACAACCTGGTGTGTGCACGAGTGTGTGCGTGTGTGTGTGGCAGGCTCAAATACAGAAGGTGCCGGAAGTGTGTTCTTAAGAGACGGGATGAGTTTAAGCCCTGGGGTGAGAGAAGGATCCAGGAACGGGGCAAGGGAGAATTTACCAGCAGGGAGTGGTATCAGGTATTTGGTTCGGTTTTCTAGAGGGACACGGGGGCTCCCACAGGGGCGGCCAGGTGTGGCTGTGCCCCGAGGCTTTTTCTGACCCCGAGCTCCTCTGATTCTTGGCCCTGCGGTGCCTGAAGACCTGACCCCCGGCTTCCCGGGTGGGGGGAGGCTGTGGAGGGCGGGGGCAGGGTCCTGCCACGAAGCCCGAGTTTCCACGTGGTGTGTGTGTGTGTGTGTGTGTGTGTGTGTGTGTGTGTTGGGGACGGGCCTGAAATGTAGCACACTGGGGCCTCAGGCCCTGGCCAGGGACAAGTTCAAGGGAATCTCCTCTCTCCTGGTGTCCAGGGCAAACTCAAAAACCGTATGGCCGCTGTGATACCCAGTCCCGGTTCAGCATCCTTGGAAGGAAACAAACAAACCCTCCAGATAGAAAACAAAAATATGGCAATGCAACAACACAACCAGGTACAACAGACTCCGCACTTCCTGACTTGACGATTTGGCAGCAGCAGGAAAAGAAGCCTGAAATCTACGATTTCCCCTGGCCTCCCAGTTCTAAGCCCACGTCCAGGGCTTTTCCTTTCTTTCTTTTTTCTGCCCCTTCTCCCGTCTCTTTTTCTGGGCCCAGGGACTCACCAAGGACCCGAAGTGGTGGACATGGTCTGGCCACAGAGTGGTGATGACGTGGGGGCCTGTCCGCCCCACGCGGTCCCCGAGTGTCATGGAGAAAACTGGTGACGGCCGTGAATCCTGCTCCCCGCGTCTCACGTAAAGACTGTGTGGCCCTTCATCAAGGTCGGACATCCTTAAACTGACATTCTTCATCTCCATGGACAATTACCTTCCCCTGGAAGTTGGGAAACATCCCGGCTGCAATTACATCTTGTGCAAGAAAATGAGGGAAATAAAAAGGGAGTTGTTATTTTATGAATATGGTCTCTGGTAGTTGGCTAAGGAGTAATCGTTATTCCCACTGCTCCTGCGTTTTACTATTTTATTGAGTTAACTCTCGATTATCCACGTGAGCCAAGGAGACAATTTTATTCCCCCAGATGTTAGGTCTTATTATTTTATTATTATTGGTTTGGGTTCCCTCCACCCCCAGGCTCCATTTGGGGCATGAGAAACAGACATATGGCTCGCAAGTTTCCTAAGTCTCCCCTTTAGAGTGATGTGCAGAAGGTTTACATCCTCTGTTTGGCTCCTGCCTCCTGGGGTGGGAGTGGTTATTTCATCACCCGCTCTCCCCAGCAGCCGCGTTTTATTTTTTTGTGGTAAAATACACATAATGTAAAAATTTCATTTTGAAATGAACGCTTCAGTGGCATTTAATGCATTCGCAACTTTGGGCAACCACCATCTCTATCTAGTTTCAGAGCTCTTTCATCACCCCAAAAGGAAACCCCGTATCTGTCAAGCAGCCCCGCACCACTCTCTCCTCCCTTGGCCCCTTGCAACTGCTAATCTGCTTTCTTTTTCTATGGATTTACCTAATCTGCATATTGTATATAAATTGGATTATAAAATATATGGCCTTTTGTGTTTGGCTTTTCTCACTTGGCATGATATTTTCAAGCTCATCCATGTTGCAGCATGTATCGGAGCTTCACTCTTTTTTTTTTTTTTTTTAATCTTCATTTTATTGAGATATATTCACATACCACGCAGTCATACAAAACAAATCATACATTCAATTGTTCACAGTACCATTACATAGTTGTGCATTAATCACCTAAATCAATCCCTGATACCTTCATTAGCACACACCCAAAAATAACAAGAATAATAATTAAAGTGAAAAAGAGCAATTGAAGTAAAAAAGAACACTGGGTACCTTTGTCTGTTTGTTTCCTTCTCCTATTTTTCTACTCCTCCATCCATAAACTAGACAAAGTGGAGTGTGGTCCTTATGGCTTTCCCAATCCCATTGTCACCCCTCATAAACTACATTTTTATACAACTGTCTTCGAGATTCATGGGTTCTGGGTTGTAGTTTGATAGTTTCAGGTATCCACCACCAGCTACCCCAATTCTTTAGAACCTAAAAAGGGTTGTCTAAAGTGTGCGTAAGAGTGCCCACCAGAGTGACCTCTCGGCTCCTTTTGGAATCTCTCTGCTACTGAAGCTTATTTCATTTCCTTTCACATCCCCCTTTTGGTCAAGAAGATGTTCTCCGTCCCACGATGCCAGGTCTACATTCCTCCCCGGGAGTCATATTCCACGTTGCCAGGGAGATTCACTCCCCTGGGTGTCTGATCCCACGTAGGGGGGAGGGCAGTGATTTCACCTTTCGAGTTGGCTTAGCTAGAGAGGGCCACATCAAGGAGCTTCACTCTTTTTATTCTTGAATAATATTCCATTGCAGGGATATACTGCATTTTGTTTATCTGTCCATCCATTGATGGACAGTTGGTCTGTTTCCACCTTTTAGCTTTGTGAATAGTGCTGCTATGCTCACATGCGTACAAATTTTGTCTGAACACCTGTTTTCAATCATCTGGGGTGTATCTCTGGAGTAGAATTGCTGGGGTGTATCTCTGGAGTAGAATAGATAATTCTATGTTTAACTGATCAAGAAAACATCAAACTGCTGTCCACAGTGGCTGTACCATTTTACATTCTCACCCACGATGGATGAGGGTTCCAATTTCTCCATATCCTTGCCAATAGTTGTCAGCTGGATTTCTTTGCTCAGTAAACTCTTTATCATATCAGAAATAGGATTTTCAAGGTCACACTCTTGCCATTCACCTGGCTTTTGACCTAGGTGCTGTGTTGAAAGTTTGACTCTGTGGTCCCTCTCCACTGGGGCAATAAGCGGGGTTGGGTAGCAGAGTGTTGCAAATGCCCTCTAAGCTGGAGACCACAGAGGCAGGCTCATCTGGGAGAATCACCGGGCTTGAGGCTCTGTGCAGGCTCGGGGAGGGCTTGGGCTTTGGAGTTGGAACCCCCATCTGTCGTTAGCTGCTTGACCTGAGCTGAGCGTTACCTTCCTCATTGGCTAAATGTTACCCCATCCGTACCCCCTGCACCCATCCCTGCTTGCTAGAACATCTCCAACTCACTGTCTGGGTGGCACCCACTGGGCAGAGGTGTAGGAGGACACATGTTCACGAGATAATGCTTCTGGGAGCAGCCCTCGACTGACGATGCCCAAGGAGCTGGTGAGAAATACCCCAACTCCCTCTCCCCGGGGTGGGAGACTCCGAAGCGTGTTCTTTAGTGTCTCCCAGGGCTCCCCAGCAGGATGGGGCTCCAGGTGCCCTTCGCGGTAAGTGTGTCAGTACCATGTCTTTCTCAGCTGCCTTCCCATCCCTGTCTCACTTCCCCAAAGCTTGTGTTCAAATCCTTGCCTGAGAGTCTGCTTTCTGGGGACCCACCCAATGGGGATGAGGGCATCCACCCGGGCCGTTGTTGTAAAGTTGAAACGACTCCGTGCTTGTAGAGCGCTGGGTGCAGATCTGTCGTATGGCAATCACCTGGTGGATTGTCAGCAGGCATCGTCACTGTTAAATAGATAGCAGAGAAATTTGTAATTATCTGTCTGTTTTTTTTTTTGGGGGGGGGCATCTTCCCAGGGGCAAAATGGGCCAGAAACAAATATGGAGGTAGTTTAATTTAGAGCTCAGTTTATGGGCTGTTAAAGGCGTAAAACAACGCACATGATTCAAAACCTTGGGCCTTCGTCCGAGGAGTACAGCACGCGTCTTTGGTGGTGGGTTGGCTTCCCCTCTGAATTGCATTTTTCCCAAGGCCCAGCAGCAGGAGAGTGGGCTTCATCTGTGAGTGCACACACTCAGATGGGGTGGGGAGGCCCCTGGATGCGACTGTGCTGCTCTGGAAGCAGAAATGGGCTTGGGATAAGCCACAAAGTGGATTATCAGTCGTGGAAAATTGAGAGGTAGCTGTGCTCATTTTTAAGTACCCAGTTGGGACAATCGCTGGAGGAAGTTGGTGCAGGGAGAGGGGAGAGGAGAAACCCGGATGCTGCTGGTGAATGGGAACCAGGTCAGGGCGGGAGGGGCTCAGCCAGTCCTCGGCTGCTCGGTTCCAGAATGGGGGGGAGCTGCTCGCTGGAGCTGACTGCAGGCGGGACGCATCTCAGCCCATCTCCCGAACACTCCGCAGCCTTGAAGAGCGAGGCCCGACCCTTATCTGTCAGAGCACGTCCTCGGGGCCTGGATTAAATGCCTCTGCCCTCTAAAGATGGGATAATTTTAACTGGGAGCCTCCAGGCAGGCTCCCCAAATTCCATTTTCCTGTGAGGTTTTCCTCCCAAGAGGACAGCATGTACAATTGGCTCAGGAGGGAAGTTATACAATCAAAGCAGAGCAACAAAAGTGTCTACAGCTACAGAGTTTTCAATCCTGGCTGTTTGGGGGTGGGGGGTAGGGGTGGAAGGGGGCGGAGAGGTGTAGAGTGTCAAGGAATTGACCAGCAGTGCCAACTCCTAGCCGGCCAGAGCTCAGGAACTGCTCACAAATTACTCCAGGCAAAACTAAAGAGGAGCCCGTTCCTACAGCAACCCCCTGCACCCCAACTTGCCACTCTCATCTAAATCTATCAAAGGTGGAAGAGCTCTGAGCCCCTGCCTTCCAGCCAGCTGCCAACACTTCCCATCCCTGGTGTGTGTGTGCCGCTCACAGTGAGACAGAGAAACGGGTGCCCAACTCGACTCCCCTCCTGGTCCCCAGCTCCGGTCCCACGCTCAGGCTTGGCAGGACCCTCCCTGGCTCTGCCCATTTGCCGGACATCCCCACTCATCACTGCCAGCCCTGTGGGTCCTCGCTGGTAACGAACTCGTCCTCAGTCTCTCCAGCTGCCCCCAGTGGGCAAGGGGATGGACTGTGTGCGTGTGTGTGTGTGTGTGTGTGCACGTGCACCAGTGTGTGTGGGAGGGGTAGTGCGGGTGACTGAGCTTGTACCTCGGCTTGCTAGGCCTGGGCCAGGGGACCTGATCACCCCCTGGGGAGGGTAGTAGGTACGGGCGTGAGTGCCCTCTGCAGCCCCCCCGAGCCTGGGGAGCGAGGTCAAGGCAGCTCCCTTTTCCTCACCCAAAATGCCACTGGCAGGGGAGGCTTGCCGGAGGAAACCGCCTTTCTCCCGACCGCCCTTTCCCCACTTCCTTATCTTACCCGCACACTCCCCTGTGCCAAGGCAACTCCTGCCACCGCCAGCGCGCATGCACCGTGGCCAGAACAACTCCCGCCCGCTGCAACGGCTCCTGCGTTCTCTCAGAACCAATCCTAGCCCCTATCCCTTCAGTATTGCCATTTAAGGCTGCTTCACCTCCTTTCCAGCCCTGCCCTTCTTACCAGCCTATATGTCCTGTAATCACCCCTGAATAAATCTCCCGGCGCATTAAGCTCACCCAGGAGGCAAAAGAAGCCATTGCCGCAATTAACAACGCACTTGCTGCCTGCTGTCTCAACAGGTTCAGCACTAGAGAGGGCAATCTTATAGCACTCATCCTCCCTACGCCCGGCACACCCATGGGCTGCCTGTGGCAGGAAGGCCCTCTACTTTGGGCGCATCCCGCTAAAAGTCGACTTAGGAAGATTTGCCCCGCAGTACGGCTCTGGATCAGCCTAGCTTCAGATCTAGTTACCTTGGCTGTTCATGTATTCGGAGAGCCGCCAGAGAAAATTGTTTGGCCCCTAGACACGGGCCAAACCCGCCTGCTTATACGTGACAACCCGGACATGCAAATCCTTTTAGAAGGATTTCAGGGGGAATTCAGCTGCCACTATCCTAGCCATTGGCTGTTACAGGGACTCGCCAAGCTTCCCTTCCGCAGCCCCTTCCATCCTTTCCCCTCCTCTGCACCCATCCCGGGTGCCAATACCGTCTTTACTGACGCCTCCAAAACCCGTTTCGCCTTCCTCTCTTATTCGCAGAACCATCCGGAACCCCGCCTATTCAGTTATGTCAACCTTCATTCGGTCCAAGTGGGGGAAATTCTGGCAGTGTCGTACGCACTAAACGCCCACTGCAGCCACCCAGTAAACATTTTCACTGACAGCCTCTACACGTATCAGGTCTGCCGAGTCCTTGCATTTTCCACCTTTTTCCCTGGGAACTCGGCCATCGATAAAGCACTTTCTAACCTCAGAAGCATCTTAGAGCATAGACAAGATCCTTGGTTCGTTAGCCACATTCGTAGTCACTCAAGCCTTCCAGGGCCCTTGGCTAATGGCAACAGTATAGTAGACCAAGCGGTCTCAGCTCAGACTACCCAAGCTATGCTAACCCACACAGCGGCCCCTCTGGGGGACGCTGTTAACCAGGCCAAGTTATTGCATTCCAGGTTTCACTTTTCGGCTACGTCGTTACATCATCTATGTGACCTTCCTTTAAATACCTGTAAACATCTTGTCCGCAATTGTACAACTTGTGCACCCTTTGCGCCACTTGGCCCCTTACAACCTCAAGAAGTCAACCCACGAGGCTTAAAACCAAATTCTAGATGGCAAATGGATGTAACTCATGTTCCGTCCTTTGGGCGCCTCAAGTATGTACATGTAATGATTGACACCTTTTCAGCTATGTGTTATGCAGTCCCCCTCGCCGGGGAAACGGCCAAATGTTGTATCAAAGCCCTGAGACAAGGAATTCTCTTCATGGGAGTCCCCTGGGACCTAAAAACGGACAATGGGCCTGCCTATCGCAGTGCCTCTTTTGCGGCTTTTCTTCAATTATATAACATCACCCATCATTTCGGCATCCCCTATAATCCACAGGGGCAAGCCATTGTAGAAGCAATCCATCGCCGCTTAAAAATACAGATTGAAAAAGAAAGGGCAATGCTCCCCCAGGCAACTCCAGGGGACCTTGTTATAGCAGCCCTTATTCACCTTAATCTACTCACATTCAATAAGGAAGGGCTTTCGCCCCTACATAAACATTGGGGGCCCTCGTATAGGCCCACCCAGGCCCCGATGGTTTACTGGAAGGACCCGGAGAATAATACCTGGAAAGGTCCCTCCCCACTTCTCGCCCAGGGGCGCGGGTTTGCTTGTGTTTTCCCAGATGATGCAGCACAACCAATATGGATCCCAGGAAGGGCAATCCGGCCCGCCACCAGCAACCACGCGTTCAACGAGACGGGAACGCCGTCGTCTCCGCAGCCTGGTGCACCAGATGACAACAGTACACCTGGGCCTGAACCCCAGTCCGAGCAGAGCGCAGCAGCGGCGAGAAATTAGAAAAATTATACGCCTCTATAAACAGGCAAAACACCATGTCATACACCCTCTCAACCCTCACCCAAGCATAACCTCCCTTCTAATGGTCATGTTAGTTCTTGCCTCTTCTACCCAGGGCGATCCCCACCAGCCTTGGAAGTGGACCCTTGCGCGTTGGAAAGACTCCACAATAATTTTTTCCAACACCACAGCGGGATCTCCCTCCTTCGTCTTTTATGCCATTGATCTGCTTGTCCCTCCTAATCCAAAACTTCCTAGTTATCCAGGCAGCCTAAATATTCAGGATTATTATATGTGTCCAGCTTCAAATCCTGGAAAATCATACTGCAAATCCCCAACAAACTATTACTGCCCGTACTGGGGGTGTGAAACATTAGCCACTGGCTGGAAACCTTCTGTCCCTGACAAATTTCTAAACCTCGCAGTAATCCCGTATTCTTGCCAAAATTCAGGCTATCGCTATTTCAACAGGTACCCTTGTCCTAAAAGACTAATGCTCACCATACAAAACCCTGCCGATACGTCTTGGCTCTTGGGTAAAACTTGGGGCTTCCGAATTTGGCTATCGGGGTTTGATCGGGGAACCCTTATATTCATAAGAAAGGAGGCAATAAACCAACCAAAGAAAAATACTGTTATAAAAAGGCCCTTTAACATTGGTCCCAACAAGGTCATTAACCCTCTTTTTCCACAGCCCTCCAGCCGCACCTTAGCTCCGGCTAAACGTACTTCAACTACATCTCAAACCCCACCACCCCAGCTTCCTCTGCCCCCTTCTCGTTATTCCTCTCCCCTCCTCAGCCTCATCCAAGCCGCCTTTGCCTCAGTGAACTCCTCCAACCCCAATTTTACCTCATCCTGCTGGCTCTGCCTCTCCACCTCTTCCTCACTATACGAGCCCGTTGCCTCCAACCTCTCCTTTTCAGAAAGCACAGAAAACAACCCCTTGGAATGCATTTGGAATACCTCTGCCGTCCCCCTGACCTTTCATTCAGTCTCCTATACGGGAAAGTGCGTCCGCCCTCGCTCCAGTAACTCTCCCGACCTCACTGCCTGTGCCAGCTACTCATCTCCCAGCAGCTCGGCAAAATTTCTCATTCCTCATAACTCCTCCCAATGGCTCTGCTCCTCTACAGGACTTACCCCCTGTCTCAGCACGAATATCATCAGTGAATATAAAGAAACTTGCCTCCTAATTGTCCTTATCCCTAGGGTCTTATACCACAGCGAAGAAGACTTCTTCCTCCGTCTGGAAAAAACTGCAGCTCCTGCCCTTCTGCAAAAGCGAGAGCCCATCACCGTCCTCACAATTGCCTCCCTCCTAGGTCTTGCCGGCACTAGCACCGGAATCGCTGCACTAGCCAGTCAAGGCTCTGCCCTATCTCACCTCAGGGCGGCTGTTGACGAAGACATTCATCACTTACAAAACGCTATTCACCATCTAAAAAATTCTGTCAATTCCCTCTCTGAGGTAGTGCTCCAAAACCGCTGAGGTCTTGACCTTCTCCTCCTCAAAGAAGGAGGCCTCTGCGCCGCCCTAGGAGAAGAGTGCTGTGTTTATGTCAATTCCACAGGTCTCGTCGAGGACAGCCTGAAAAGGGTCCGAGAAGGACTGGAAAAGCGTAAAAGAGATCGTGAAGCCACCAGTTATTGGTCCAGTTTTTTCACTCCCATCCTCCCATACATCCTTCCTTTTCTTGGCCCCTTATTAATAATTATTCTAGCTCTCATCTTAGGACCCTGCCTCATTCGCAAAATTGTCCAGCTTGTAAGAAAACAAACGGATGCCATTTTTTCCTCGTTCGTGCAAATCCAGTATCAGCAACTCGCCACCTCTGACACCCCCCACTCCAAGATGACAGCCAACCCTCCGCGACCTCAACGCCACCGGTCGACTCGCCAACCGCGAGGCCCTTCTCAATCACCTGAACATCGCTCTCACCTCGAGTTCCAGCTTCTCTGAACCCCTGAACTTTAAACCCCTCACCTTCGCCCAGCCCGCTGCAGCGAAGCCATTGTCAAGCGCCCGGGCACCACACCAACACTGAGCTCCAGCCTCGCTGGGCCACCGTCAACCTCTTTTTCCCTTCCCTAACCTCCCCCTTCCCTCACCCGTAGTGGGCCTCTCCGGTAAAGCCTCTTCCTCTAATTAGAAAAGAAAGGGGAATTGCGGGTGACGGAGCTTGTACCTCGGCTTGCCAGGCCTGGGCCAGGGGACCTGATCACCCCCTGGGGAGGGTAGTAGGTACGGGCGTGAGTGCCCTCTGCAGCCCCCCCGAGCCTGGGGAGCGAGGTCAAGGCAGCTCCCTTTTCCTCACCCAAAATGCCACTGGCAGGGGAGGCTTGCCGGAGGAAACCGCCTTTCTCCCGACCGCCCTTTCCCCACTTCCTTATCTTACCCGCACACTCCCCTGTGCCAAGGCAACTCCTGCCACCGCCAGCGCGCATGCACCGTGGCCAGAACAACTCCCGCCCGCTGCAACGGCTCCTGCGTTCTCTCAGAACCAATCCTAGCCCCTATCCCTTCAGTATTGCCATTTAAGGCTGCTTCACCTCCTTTCCAGCCCTGCCCTTCTTACCAGCCTATATATCCTGTAATCACCCCTGAATAAATCTCTTTGGCGCATACTCCTACTGGATGAAGAGTGTCTTGTCCTTATCGCCGCCCTCCTCACCTTGCACGCCTCCCGCCGAGGACCCGGCCAAGTCCTCCGCCTCGCCCTCGCCTCCGGGAAAGAGCCCCCGCCGCCGGTACCCTTTAAGCAGCCCCGAGAGCTGAGGGCTCAGCTACCGGCCGCCCCTCCCCCTAGAAGCAGTAACCGCGACCGCAGGGTAGACATGGAAACCCCGCCCTGCCAGAATCCAAGAAGGACCAGAACTCAGGGCTGGGTCAGAAAGCAGGGGGTGGTGGAAAGAGCAGAGTGCCCAGATGTTTGTCCTTTCAGGGTGCTCCTGGTTCTTCCCAATTTGTGTGTGCCAGGCTGAACTCAATGAGTTTTAAAACCAAGGAATAGATTTCGGTTTCTCTGGGCTCCTGCTGGTGGATCCCCCAGTGTCCGAGGTGGTGCTTTGGGGCATTTGCAGCCGGTCTCTCTGTGGGCCGTGGGTGCCAACAAGTCTGCGCTCGCTGCTGGCAGTGGGTGTCCTGGAGTGCAGGGCTGGGTTTTCTCCACACTTTCCCTGAGTTCTTTACATAAATACCCGCTTCACGGCAGTCACCTTCTCCATCACAGGGACCCATCAAACGAGCCAGTTGAGCCCATAAATTATTGCACAAACCGTTCCAAACAATAAAGGCAATTTTACTTACTGAACCATTAAATTTACATACTTAAATTAGACCCAACCAGACGTCGCAGGGGGATGTCTCGGGGCCAGGCAAGCAATGAGTTTCGGGAAGTGCCGCCTCGTGTTTCCCCACCTTTCACATGAAGTTAATGAGGTGCTGCAATTTAATCATCATTACCATCACATCTTTATTTCATTCCTTAGCCGGGCTTGACCTGCTGCCTTGTGCAGTCCGGGCGTAACCCGTCTGCCCCGGGAGGGAGCCGGGCTCAGCCGGGAAGCCCCGGGCGGCCGCTGGCCCAGGGACTCACGTGAGCAGGAAGTAGTTTCTTCCTCCTTCTTTCCCCTCCCAAGCCTGTGGCTTTCTCTTCTCTAGAGGTCAGAACCCACATTCGGGAGACACACAGCTCCCCCTCTTTCTTGACCCAGATGTTGACTTGGACACCAAGCCTGGCCCATTGCGTCTTCCAGATTCTTCTTGGCTCCATCTCTCTTCTCTATTTCTAACACTGGTGCTCAAGCCCAGGCCTCAAGCGTTGTCCCTGTGGAGCTAGTCCTTCTGTGCCTGCTGATGGAGTGGCTCAGAGAGAGTGTAACTCTGATTTGATGTCCCCCAGCCCAGAGCCCCTCAGTGGCGTCCCTTTGCCTGGAAGAGGACAGCCAAATTCCCGAGGCTGGCATGCAAGGCTGCCCCTGCACCCTCCCCACCAGCCCCCATCTAATTCCAGCCTTGTCTCCCACCTTGACCGTTACTGCCCACTGACTGTATTGCCCCCCGCCCCTGACCCCTCCACCCCACACTTGCCCACAGATGGCCTGCTCCTTCCTTGGTGACTTGGCTTGTGTCACGCCCTGGCCTACGGAGGCCCTCCCGCCTCTATGTGTCCTTGAACTCCTCTCCTCCGTGGGCATTTCCAAATCCTCAGGTCGGGCCTTCTATTCCCCAGGTACCCACCAGCACAGCTGTGTGTCTCAGGGAGAGTTGCATTAATCTCTGACCCCTCAGTGCTGGCCGGAGTACAGGGATGCTCAAAAATGCCCGCCAGGCAAATTAATCAGGGCGAGGAGGGGGCAGCCCGCACCCCCCGCTTACTCTTCCCCCTCGATTTGCCCCGAAAGTGTATGAAGTAGACCCAGGAGAGCTCTGCAGAACCCTGATGGAGAAGCACCAGAGGTCATGGGCTGGCAACCGGTGGTTTCCAGGAGCTTCCATGACAAGGGTGGAAGCCGAGTTGTAGTTGAACGAAGCCCGGACACCACCAGAATGTGTTTAGGAGATTCTTTGGTGGAACAGTATCTGCCTCTTGGGGGTTTTGAAACCCCGTCGTTTCGAAAAGGGGCGCGGGACAGGTTTGAGTGCCAGGCTGGGGGTGTGAGGTGGGATTTGGCATCGCCTGGTCAGGCATCCCGGGTTGTTTGGGAGTGGAGGCCTGTCGGCTCCCTGCCAAGGTGGTGGTTCTGGAGCCTCCAGCGTCTCAGATGCAGTTTGTTAAGACGAAATGTTCAGCCTCAGCAGAAGCCCCATGAAAGAGCTGTTTGTCAGCTCGGGGATTACAAAGACACCTTAACATAAGGGCCCATTGAGGGTCTGCAGAGGATGCTGAAAACCCAGGCTCCTTCCCCGGAGCCCTCGGGGAGAGCCCGGCCCAGGGGGGCACAGGGCCAGGCTGATGATAACAGAGAGACGGTGCCCGGCCAGTGGGCAGGAAGCCCGTGGGGGATGGCAGGGGTCCCCAGACGTCACCAAAAGGCACTCACATAAGCCTCAGGACGAATGGCTGCATACCCTGGTATGAAAACCAGGTAAGAAATGGCATTTTTGTCACGGGCAGTGTTCCACGTATGGTAAAGGTCATATGTGATAAGAGCATTATTCGCACTTCTTGGGCAAACACGCTGAACCATGTAGAGCACAGCTCCTTGCAGATCAGCCACCCACCTCCTGCCCGCAGAGGGGCCACCGCGGGATTCTTTGCCCAAAGGGACGAAAGCCGGAGGTGACGGCTCCACGTGGTGCTTCAGGAGAAGCAGGAGCTGGCCTCCGGCCTCTGGCCTCTGGCGGAGTCGGGGGCACAGCCCGGGAGAGCCGACAGGGCTGCCAGGGAAAGAAACTTCTTCTGATCATTGGCAGCTGCTCTTGCCAGCTCTGATTGCCTCCTTCTTGGGCTGGGCGTCGGGAGGGAGAGGGCTTGGCCCTCTGACACGTGTGGTCCCGAGGGAAATCAGAGTGGGTTCTGCCAGCTAATGAGGATGAGGTGAATGAAAGAATGACCTTGGAGGCCCGAAGGCAGAGGAGCCGGCATCTGGTCTACCTGCCTCATTGGAAGCCTAACTGTGAAATGCCTTGATTTGGGGGCTGTGGGCGTCACCTGCCATACAAGGTGAGCCCTGCTCTCAGGGCACGAATCAGACTAACTTTAGATGGGAGAATGGCCTCGCATTCACCAAGACCCGTGTAAATGTGCAAAGGGGGGATGGCGTGGGGGTCACGCAGCTTGGATGCAGCTGCATTCTCCTCTCTCCTGACACCATCACCCACTGACCCCCTGACAATTGCACCCACACAGCGTTGGACCTCCTTTTACGGCCTCCCCATTGTCTCCCTGCTGCCCAGCTCATGGCCTCCTGCCCATGCTCCACCCTGCGACAAATTTCCAAAAACTGAATCTAACTATGGACCCCTCTGTGCCATCAGTCCTAGTGAAGACTTTACGGGGCATGTGGCTATCAGCAGTGGGGAGGGTGCTGACAAATGTCTGACGGCCGCTGGCTCTCTGAAAAACCGACATGCGTTTATTATAAATTTTACTGGTATAGAGGATGTGTGGCACAGACTGACAAATAATAATCAAATACCCAATATTTCTTACAGTAGATTCCATATAGCCAATTTATACTCCCAGAAGGCCTTCTTTGAGTTTTGCTGCACTCTCGTAACTGTAGCCAACTTGCGACTGCAATTCAACCACGATCTGACAATCTTTTTCTGATTCTCACAATGTGCCAGCAACAAACCCGACAGACACACTTTACAGTTGAATGCATTATTAAGATTTTCTCCTTCACTTGCTTAAGTCTAGGCAATAAAAAATAGCCATATAAACCAAGCTCTGATTTGTAGTTTGCCAATTTCCATTGTGCAAAAACTCCTACTATAGCTGATTCCAAGCAATCAAGATGACATCACTGAATGTGGAGTTGGAAGTTGGGAAGGGACAGGCAGTAGCCACCATTATATGGTAAATAGTTCCTCCACATAAATACAAGAAATATAAATAACCTCATGAGCACAGCTAAGAATAAAATGTAGTAAAACAATTAGGAAGTGAAGCACTTGGGTTATTTATCACCATTGTTTTTAATAACATTTATTTAACTGTAAGCCCATATAATTTAATATTTAATAATGGCTGTATTTAACAAACAGTTTGCAAAATTCCTGAAAATTTAATAATCAGAGCTTGCACGTGGGTACAAGCAGGCTCCTGCACACAACTGCCCAGGCCTCTGGAAGCCCCCCCTGGCCCCCTCTCCAAATTTGCTGCAAGCTACTTGCTCCATGCTCGGCTCAGACTGGATGTCTCTGAACTGTCCCACTTTTCCGAACTTCTACAGACACTGTCTCCTCTGCTGGGGACACCCCTCCCCTTGTCCCATTTGCCCAGCACCTCTGATTCCACATCCTCCCCTCCCCTCCCCTCTCCTCCCCTCTCCTCTCCCTTCTTACTGCTTGTAGTCCCCAACCTGGAGCCTGGGGTTTAATTACTCACATCACTATCTTACTCCAGTTGCAGCAAATAACACCGCTGCCCGGTATTCATAATTGTCGCCAAGACTCCTCGACATTAACCGCCATGCTCCCAAGGCCCTCGCCCAGCAGCCGGGGTGGGGGCAGCGTGCCGACGGAGAATCTGCAGCGTTGGCCGGCCAGCCCCCCGACTCAGGCACCCACGTAGCCGCCCCTTAGCTGCCATCCGGTCCTGGACCCAGAAATGGCATTTGCATGGTTTTGTGGCTCCCTCAGCTTTTCTCATTCAACAAAGACGTAAATCCTAGGGGAGAGCAGCGAAAGCGACCGGTGGATTGAGGGAAAGGAATTAGGGAGATGCTTTAGAAGACGGGGATTTCCTATTCCCTCTTCCTGGATTGGTTAAAGGGTCTTTGGATTTGTACCCCACGATGCTTGAAAGGAGCAAACGGACATTGGAAAGAGAAATGTTTATTAATGAAAGCGTACAGAGCATGCTCCAGTCCCGGGATGACAGGCGACAGGGAACTAACCGGTTCATTCATTCATTCATTCATTCATTCACCCTACCCTCGAGTGCCTCAAGTTAGGCCCCGAGAAGGCCGCTGAGATGAACCAGATGTTCTGCCTGCCCTGCAGACACGG
This sequence comes from Choloepus didactylus, assembly GCF_015220235.1. Lineage (NCBI taxonomy): Eukaryota > Metazoa > Chordata > Mammalia > Pilosa > Megalonychidae > Choloepus > Choloepus didactylus. The sequence continues at coordinate 71,886,488 of NC_051324.1, read as the reverse complement.
GTACCCGCTCCCCACTTTTCCAGGGGTGGAGAGTGGGGGGATCAACCTGGGCAGTGGAGGATACAGGAAACCCTCACAGGAATAATTACACTAAGTTCTGACCTCCCTCTGGATGTTAATTATGTGACTTATGCCACTAAGTCCATTTTCCAGACGGGGACACCCCCCTGGAGTGAGGCCACACCTCTGAAGTCCCAGGCAAGACAATGCCTGCCTGCCTGGGGAGCAGAGGCCGTGTCCCCGAAAGGTGCAGCCCAAAGGGCGAAGGGGCTCAGCAGAAGTTTACTCGCCGGGCCAAGGGCCCTTATGGAGGGAAGAAGATGCCCGCTTGGCTTGGCTTCCTCTCAGCCCCAGATAAGACGTTGGCCCGAACAACAGCAGGAAGGACTTAGGTTAGACAATAGGAAGGCTTCACAGCCAAGCCTCAGAGCAGATGGTCTAGGGAAGCTGTAGATACTCCTTGGCTGCCTTGGAAAAGGGGCAGAGGGAATGGCCCCCAAGACCCTTTCTGCCCTGGAGGCTGCTTCTGATGCAGAACCGCGGGGCGGGGGTGGTCCAGCCATGGCCCTGCGTTTCTCATTTCGGGACCCAGATCCAGGTACGTGAGAATGTGCATGTGTGTTTGTGAGTGGTGGGAGGGTGGGCTCTGTTCTCACGGGTGTGGATCTGAATGGGCCCACGTTGGCGTGGAGGGCTGTACCACGCGTGGACAAGAGACGTGAGAAGGAGCCTCTCCCTGCGGCGTCCCCCAGGTTCCTCCAAAGCAGCCTGAGGCGCAGGTCCAGGCCTTTCTTCTCCACCTCCTCACCTGTCCTTCTGGGCTTGTCCTCCTTCTCCTGCCTCCCACTGGGTCTGGGCCCACGGTCTCTGTACCGGGTCTGGAGGCCACCTGCTCTCCCCTGGTGGACGCAGCCTCCTCCCCGGGCTTCCTGGCCTTGGCCTTGTGGCTTGCCACGACGCGGCCTCCGCTTTCTTGGTTCCCTCCCGTTCTCAGCCCCGCAGCCACCTGCCCTCCTTGGTGCCACCGCAGGCCTGGCAGTCCCCGAGCGTGCCTGGCTGTTCCTCGCCTTCAGGACTTTATATCATGGTGCCTGTTACAAAACACCAATTGTGCCAGACAAGGTGAAACGGGCACAGGTGACCTCATTCAAACCATATGCTCTAGGGGACGAGAGAGGGGCCAGAAGGCCATCGCGATGGGAGTGCCCAGAACCAAATCTGGCCTCGACTCCCCTGAAGCAGAGGGCGGAAGGCTTTTAAGGACTGGGGTGGGCTGGTGGGGAGCTCCGGAGGACGTCGTGGGGCGGGCTGATCACAGGGCACTGTCAGAGTTAACGCATTCTACCTGGACTCTGCAAGGCCAGGCCGGGCGAGGCCAGGGGCTAGAGCCGGGGAGAAGCTGCCGTGGAATCAGGCTAGGGCCGCCTTGGTCGGGAACGCAGAGTGCTGGGTAGGGGGAGTGGGGGGGGTCTCGATCTGAGCTGTTTTCCAGGACCGTGGGCTTCCAGTGCCACTGCACGGTGACACCAGGAAAGCGTTCTCTCTACTCCTCTCACCTGGCCAGCCCCTTTCCATCCTCAAACCCTGCCCTGTCCACCCTGGCTCAGGCAGCCTTCCCGGTGCTCCGTCCACCCCAGAAGAAGAGGTGCCCCGTCTCCAGGTTCCTTGCCTAGATGACCCGCTGTGCCGTGCTTGATGTGATGTCCTGGAGGGCCGCCTGGGTCCTCACCTTTGCATCCCCATCAGTCAGGGCAGTGCCCGGCACGCAGGAGGCCGGCGCCACAGGCTTTCTGAGCAAACTGAACGGGACTGTAGGCTTTTGGGGAGCAGGGACCTTGTCTTCTTCATCTTTGCCTCCAGCACAGGAGGGGGGTCCAGGATGGCCGCCCCACAAGTGAACGGATGGCTGGGTGGATGAACACCCGGGTCTGGGGATGCTGCGCGGGCGTGCGAGTGTGTGCACACGTAAGGAGGGGCTGCGTGGAGACGGTGCCGGAGGCAGGCGTGTGTGTGCACGTTCACTGGCTTTGGCTTGGCTAAGCTGGCTCGGAGGTGCTCTGCCTGGTGAGGTGAGGTCCTGGCATCTTTGGAGGCTGGAAATTCCCGAAGCTGCATGAACTGTTCTTGCTAATTAGCAGGAAGCATCAAACAGGGGGAGTGTTTGTCTCCTCCTTGCTGGATTTTGTCCTGCTAGTCAGAATTGTGTGAGCTGCTGCTGCTCAACCAGGTTAGGAAAACCTTTGCATGAGTACCTGGGAGCCGCCCCAGAAGCCGGTTATTATTTTAATGAGGTCCTACCATTGAGGAGACCTGTTTGGGGGCTTACTTCAGGCGAGTGTGTGTGTGTGTGTGTATGTGTGTTATGCGTGTGTGTTGTACGTACATGTTCGCACGCTGTAGGAAGGCTCTGATGGAAAGATGGGAGGTTTCAATGCTCATTAAACACCAACCACCCCACTTCCCAGCCCGGAAAGCAAAGAGGGAGCCGGATCTCTCTGGAGCCCCCAGGAATGAGACTGAGGTGTGGAAGGCATTGTCTCCCAGCCACCGGGTCACCCCCTGCCCCTTCTCTCCTCCTTTCCCACAGTGACTTCTTGTTACCTTGGACCCACGGTGTCCCGGTGAAGGGGAGCGTAGCGGAAACCCAAATCATAAAAGACTGCAGCAGGGAGGCGTGAGCAGAGCGAGAACGGAGGGAGGATGGAGGGGAACGGCTTGCAGGGTGCTTTCAGGGAACCACAGACCCCCTGGCGCCTGCCTCAACCTCCCCCGGTGGATGCTGGTTCTGATGAGGACAGAGCATGAGGGCCGACGCCAGGCTGGGCCCCACTCCTGTCCCTCCAGGAGCCCCACGTCCCATCCCGGGGACCAGCTCCTCTGTGGAGTGACTCCCACTTTCTGCCTGAAATCCCCCACTGCCTCTCCCCCGACCACTAAGGCCTTCACCATGCACACACAGGTGCATACGTACACATGCACACACACACACACTCATGCACACACAAATGCACACACATGTGTGCACACACACATACGCATGCAGCTTCAGCTTCAGAGGCCGGGCACAGGGAAGCCCACGCATCGGAAAACCTCCGGAAAGCCCTGGATGTCAACTTTGCCTGATTTTCTAATTTCATCTCTTACAAGCTTTCAGGACAGTAACATGATTAAGTTCTTCACACAATTTATTAGCATCATGTTGGAAACCCAGTAGTATATTACACTGCTTGAGTAATCCAATTAGCAAAATGTATTTATTTAGTGGGAATATTAGCCGCCGATCCCACACCAAGCCCAGTGCCAGCCCTCGATGCCTCCCCGGTAGGAAGGGGCTTTCAATGATGTGGGAAAACACGAGGGGGAATGAGGCAGCCCCACTTGGGGTGGGAAGGGGAGGGGGTGCAGGGCAGCCAGAGGTACCCCCACTTTGGCCGAGGGACACCTGTGACAGGGTAAGCCACGGGGGAGTCACAGAGGTGTGTTCTGAGGCCGGAAGTCCCCGGAGCTGCCAGGGAAAGCACAGAGTCAGCCCCGCGTTCCAACTCGAGCTTGCACTGGCTTCCCTCTCTGCAAATCTGGTGTAAGTTCTAGAACTTTCTTGCCTCCCGTTTTGCTTGTTATCTGTGAAATGGAGACTGGAAACTCCACCTGGAGGGTTTCTGTGAAAACCTGACGCGGCCAGGCAGGAGGGCCTTCCAGGGGCACAGGGCGGCCCGGGCCCTCCCCTCTGCCCCCATCCCGATCCCTGCCCCCTCCCGTACCCTCCTGGGAGCCTGGGAGACTTCGGGTCATTTTGGCCACCCCCCTGCCCTGCATTCTCAAATGCGGGGTGCATGCCTCCCTGGGGCCCGTGTGAACCTGCCCTTCCGACTGTCCTTGGCTCCCCGTGGAGCTCGGGGCAGGGGCTACACCTTGGGCTTTGGAAGGAGCTCCTGCTGCACCCGGCCCCGGGCTCGGAGCAAACCTCAGCCCCGAGGAGCCAGCGTTTACCTTGTTGGGTGGAAGGAGGCGGCGATTTAAACACAAGACGCATCCTGTTAACACTTGAGGCTCTGAATCGAGGAGGCGCTGCAGAGAAAGCGACTCTGGCAAAGTCACACGGCCTCAACTGCCCTGAGCAGCCCCTCTCTCTCCAAGGGGACGGAGGGCCCAGGCCCAGGGGCTCCTGGGGACACCGTGGTGGAGGCCCCCCGCCAGGCAGGACAACAGGAGCCAGGCAAGGGGCCGCCGGCCCATGTCCACTCCAGGATCAACCCCTTGGGGAACCCATCTCCCCAGATCCCCAGAACCCCCCCAACCACCAACCCAGGGCTCCGCCTCACCTCTCCAGGATGCATTTTCAGGACACCCCCCTCCACCCAGGCCCTGCGCCCTCCCGACTGACCTCTGCCTTCCACGTCGGGGACAGGCGGTTGCTGGAGACGCCGCCCCCATACCCCCACCCGCGGGCCTCACTGCCATCGCCCCGAAGCAAGCGGGTCCTCCTCCAGCCGTCTAACTGCCTCCGGTATCAGATTTGACGCCAGGCGCTTTCTTCTTCCTGCCTGCGGCTTCACAACTCTCATTGTTGCTGATTTTGACTAAAAGAGAAAAAAGAACTCGCCCGTGTTAGTGCCACCCTGTGAGGGAGGTGGAGGGCTCTGGGCGAACGGGAGGTGCCAGGGCTTGGGGACAGCAGCCCTCACGGACGTGGTTGCAGGGATCCTCCGGGGGAGGCCTGGGTGCTGCAGGCGAGATCCTGGGGTGTGGGGGGCAGGAGCGTCCTCCCTCCCACCTGCAGGAGCAACTAGGGGGTCCCGGTGGCGGGAGGGCGCAGGGAGCGTTTCACAGCAGAGTCTGTCTCCCACCCCCAGCCAAGGGGACCCAAGGGGGCCTGGGCCACGTGGGGAATGTCCCGCCTGGCAGGATGTGAGGAGCCTGCAAGGACCCGGGACACAGAGAGGCTTAGTGTGAGCGAGGGTGGGTGGGGGTGGGCGCAGGGGGCCCCCTCATCCCCGCCAGCAAAGACGCTCTCTCCAAGGGCAGGAGAGCCCGAGTGGCCCCTGTGCCACCAGGACGCAGCTCTGAGAAGGGGAGGGGAGAGGAGGGGGGAGAGCCACGAGGGGAGGGAGGCACCTGCTGGAAGCGCTGGGTGGGGTGAGCGTCCTGCTCCCTTCCCCCTCCCCCCGCTGCCCCCACCTGCTCAGGTGACGTCCCTCCTGCCCCAGAGCTTATGAACGGCTGGAGAGAACCTTCTTCCATTTCCCTGGTGTCCCACCTGTTGGCATCTGACTTCCCTCAAGCCTGGAGAGGACACAGAGAAACCCAGGGGCTGCCCTCGGGGGGCCACTGCCCCTAGGACCTCGAATCCCAGGCTGGTGGGTTTGAGAGGACACCCAGCCGCTGTCTCCGGGAGGCCACGCAGGGAGGCCACCGGCATCTCCGAGCACCCAAGGGGCCTGGGCGTCTGAGCCGCTCACTCCGTGCCGCCCCAGGCCTGCCCTCTCTGTCAACACGGCCCACCCTCCCGGCTCCCAGGCTGTCCACACAGGCCTGCCTCTCTTCCTTACCCTTTCTGGAATCTTCCGGGCCGCCATTCACGGTCCCTGCTGGATTGTCCCACAAACTCAAGTGGCCTCCACCTTCCCACACCCCTCCTTAGGACCGTGCCCTCTCCCCAGGGAGTGGGACATGCAGCCACGGGGGTGCAGGGTTCTGGGGGTGTCCTTTCCCAACAGCCTCCTCGGCAGTGGTTCTCACTGACCCAGGCCGTCTTCCTCACCCTCCAGATGATGCAGTTTTGAAACCGCAGACCTGATCGCCTCGCTTGCGGATGCTTCCCTGCCTCCCTGCCGCGTGCTCGGGGATGCTGGCCAGGCCTGCGCCGGGGCCTCCGAGGGCCTCATTTCGTCTTTCCGGAATCCCCCTTGAGGCATGAACCATTGTCTCCATCTTGCAGACGAAGAAGCCGGGACCCTAGTGGTTCCTCCAATTGCCCCAGGCCTCCCCGTGTTTGCTTCCTCACCCCCACCCCCCAGTTCCTGAGTCCTGAGCCCCCTAGTCCAGCCCCCCGGTTTGTGAAGGACCCGACTCCCCCAGGACACGGCCATGTCCACCTTCAGCCTCAGAGGGCCCGAGTGCTGGGCACGGTGTCAGGGCTGCCCAGGGGTTCTGTCAGGGGCCTGTGCTGGGATGGCATTGGGGGTTGGGGTGGGGGGTTGGGGTGGGGGCTACCTGACTAGCCTGCCTCTTGGGGCCTCAGCCACCAAGTCCTGGGGAGCCCTCAAAGCTCCCCTCCCTGAGCTCAGGCCACCTGTGGCCCTCAGCCAGGCCCCCATTTGGGGCTCCAGAGCTGCACCCCCTCTCTTTGGGATATCCTGAGAGAGGGGCTGTTCTCTGACACCCTCTCCCCAACAGAACCCCTAAGGCTTCCTGTCCTTCACTGTACAGGTGGGGAAACCAAGGCTCCGACAGGGAAGGACCTGTCCGTTGGGTCATGCAGTGACCGCCCCCCATGCAGAGCCTCCCACAGGACAGAGACCCGGGCTCCCAGGAGCAAACTTTCCTCCCGTGGGGACAAGGCGGACAGGTGCTGTGAGCCGATCCATGGATGGGGTGGGGGGGAGTGGCAGGGGCAGGGGGCCGGAGGGATTGTGACAGGGGCAGACGCGGGCGAGGGGCCGCCTGGAGCTCAGGAAGAGAAGCTTGGCCGGGGGGCTCCGTCCCTGTGGCCGTGCTGTCCTGCTCACTGGCCCTGTGGACTCGTGCAAGCCTCGCGCTGGGTGCCCCCCGCGGCCCTCTAGGACAGCAAGGAGCAGGGGCTCAGAGCACGCAGCAGCTCTTGTGGGGTCGCATTCTCATCGTTTAATTTGGGTGCCTGACGATGCTTTCCGGAGCCCCGTGATGACCAACACACCCCGATTTTTCAGTTTCAGAAACGTGTTGACGGTGCAGTGCAGGCTTCCTCCAGAGGACTGCAGCAGGGTGGCGGCACCCCTCTGTGCCCCCCGGGTCCTGGGTGCCCCCGGCCGCCCCCCGAGCTGGCTGCATTTGCAGGGCAGGGATGTGCCAAGTGGCCATCGCACCCCGAGTTGGTTTGCCAGCCGAGGGCCAAGGCGGGAATTGCTTCTCTCTTTTCCAAACCCATCCCTGTGGGAGCAAATCGCCCCATCCCGGGACCGCCAGCCCCGGTTCCCTGTGACATCACGTTCCCAGCTGTGTAAAGTGGAGGCCGCCTGGCAGCCCTGGACCCCTGAGGGCCTCTACCCCAGCGGCGAGAGCAAGCCCACCCATGGGGAGAGGAGGAGGGGTGTCTGTCCTCGGGCCTCCTCTGGAATCATGTGGGGCTGCCTTGCTGGAAAACGATCCTGGAGGAGGGCAAGGTGGGCCGCCCCTTTCCTGGGAGCCCTGCCTACTGGGGGGGGGGGGGTCTTTTCCCTGGGGGGTTGGGGCATCTTGGGTAGAGCCGGGTGTCTGGGTCCCTGCGCTGTCAGCCACTGGGGCTCAGCGGAAGTGTGGCAGCGTTGCCCACCCCCTGGGGCTCAGGCACAGCTGCCTCCTGGTGCCCCCAGTCCAGGATCCCAGGTACCCCTCCCCGGTGGGCCCTGGGAAGCAGCGTCTCCTGTTGTGTTTAGATGCTGCTTCCCAGCACGACAGCCAGCTCCCAGGCCTGGGTCACCGTCCTCGCAGGGAGCCGGTCCTGCCTGTGGGATTTGCCGAGCCCAGGCTGGCACTTTCCTGCTTTGCCAAGCCAGGGCATGCCGAGGGTGTGGGGAGGGCAGATTCCAGTGCCCAGAATCCTGGCAGCTGGTGCCAGGCAAGACCCACCTGCCCCCTCTGCTGTTGGCCCTTCTGCCTCTTCCTGTGGAGGGGGAGCAGAGATGGCACCCGGGGTTTGTCCACTCTGTAACCAGGATGCCCAGTGTCGGCCATGGCAGCACCGTAGCTGATCCCGGGGGCCCCAGGGTCATTCTGGCTGGCTGAGCACATAGGGGCAGACGGAGAGACAATGGCCGCGGTGCCACAGCCGTGTTTGCCCTGGTGCCGCCTGCTCAGCTCGTGGCTTTTTGCTTCCCCGCTCCTGATGGGCTTGCCCTTTCCCAGCATCTTGTCCTTGCTGGCCCTGTCTCTCCTGCCACCCTGTCCCAGGGGCTGCAGACCTGCTGTTGGGAATTGTGCTTGGAACCTTTTGGAACATCAGATCCCTGAGGCCAGGTCCAGCTCTGCTCCTTCACGGCTGCAATCCAGCATCTAGAAGAGCCCCGGCTCCACGTAAGGTCTTGGCACACATTTGCCAAATAGATGAGGGACCCACGAGGCCCTGACAGCCCGGTCCAGCCCCACAGTTGGCAATGGCCATGTTTGGGCACTTCCTACAGGAGTGGAAGCCTGGCTTCTGGGAGGGCCTGAGTTGCTGAGCAGAGAGGCTGGGTGGGGACCGGGGTGAAGGCAGATGTGGAGGATTCCAGAAAGACCAGATCAGTGCTGGCCCCGTTTATTGTGTGCACCCCCCTCCTGCTGGGGGTGGAGGCCGACCCAGCAGAGCAGTCGGGGCTGGGTGGGTACAGGGGCAGCGTGGTGTAGTGGTTACAGCCACAGGCTTTGCAGGGACCCAGTCAGGGGTCCACATCGCTGTGTGGCCTTGGGGAAATCACTTGCCTGCACCGTGCCTCAGTTTCCCCGTCTGTGAAAAGAGGAACAACAGAAACAACCACCACCACCCTCCCAGAGCCGTTCCATGGATTCTGCTTGATGGTGCATGAGATGTGCTTTAAATGGTGCCTGGCACATGGTAAGTTTTTAAGGCATTTTAGTTAGGAGTTGCTAGTAATAGTAATAGCAAATTTCAGATGAGTCGAAAAGCCCCAGAAAACAAGATGTGGGTTTTGCACCCGATTGCTGCACTCGGATGTATGATTGTGAGCCATTAGCTTGCCCCTGTGGCCCTGGGTGGTCTGCCCGTCGGGTGGAAGGCGGGGGCCAGGGCAGGCGGTCACCGGAGCCGAGTGTCCTGTGACTTCCCGGTGTTTCATGACGAGACGCCGTGCGTGTCCAATGAACAATCACGTCCCACACTCACAAGCTGCCCAGTGATCGTGATCGTCTCGTCTCAGGTTGGAAATCCACACCCAGGGAGCCAAGCGATCCGCCCGGCCAGAGAGGGCCGGCACCCACGTCGCTGACCCACCCAGGGCTCCTCGTCCGTCCCGCTCCTCCAGGGCCACGAGGGCTGTTGGTTTTGACTCAGTGGCTGAGAGCAGGGTTGGCACGGACAGTCCACAGTACCATGTGCAAGGCACTGCCCCGAGGAAGGGGCTGTGTCGGAGTTTAAGTCAGAATGTTCTGGAACTTGCCATCACGTTCACATCGTGTCCATGGGTCCAGTGCCCGAGAGTTTACAAAGTACTTTCACATCCTTATTTCATCTGTTCTTCTCAGAAGCCTGTGACATCCTCATCCCATTTTACAGATGACAAATGAGGCTCAGAGAGGGAGGATTTGCCCAAAGTCCCAGAACCAGCAACTTGTGAAGTCAGGACTTTGACCCAAAGGCACCCTTTTGGCGCCCTGTGGCGTGGTCAGGGCCCGAGAGTCACTGAGTTTCTGCTTCTCTGGGAAGACACCCCCTCCCAGGCAGAAGTCATGTCCTGCTCCCCATCACGGCACAGGGAATGCTGGGAGAATCCCTGTCAGGTGCGGAGGCACCTCCCCTCACCATGGTTGTCCCAGAAAGGGAGCCATCTCCCCATGCACGGTCCCCGGGAATAACTGCTGAAAGGCCTAATTTTGGAGGTAACCACCGTCACAAACCTTCCATTACTTTAATTAAAGTCTCATCCGTCATTGGCGAGCTGCTCCCTGCAGGAAAGGGGTGGGCGCACGGCAGCTAGTGTACCTGTCAGAGAAGCAGGGGCGTGTTTGCACCACCCCCACCCCACAGCACCCCCAAACCACCCCCCAATGCCCCTTCCCTCCCCCACGGCCCTCCCCCTCCAAACCCCCTCCCCTGCCCCAAGCACAAAATGTGCCACCCCTGAGCCACGAGGTGAAGTGTTGGGGGGAGCTGAAGTGGCTTCTGGTGAGTTGGGGTGTGTCTGACTCGGGGGAGAGCTGGCGGGACCCCAAGCAGACATGTCAGTGTTGGGGTATCCGGGGATGGATCTGCCCCAACGAGGGAAACAATTGCCCCCATTTTTTGACCACTTACAACGCATGAGGCTTTTATATATCTCAGCCCCTCTAATCGCACAACAACGCCACAAGGTAGTCAACAATTCCTGCTTCACAGGATCCACGTCCTGTCTCATCCCTGAATCCGGGCCAGGCTCTGCGCCCAGAGCCACAAACGCAGGAGGTGGGCACCCCATTGGCAGCCCAGAGAGGTTGAGGAACTAGCCCTCCGTCACACAGCAGGCCAGGCTCGGGCTGCTCCCAGCTGATGGCGGAGACTGTGCTCTGATCGGTGCGTCCTCACGCTTCCCCTGGTTCGGTCTCGAGTGGGCCTGTTTCTGGGGTCTCTGTTTGCTGGGGTTTGAATCGTGCCCCCCACAAAAATCCTGTTCAGGTCCCAACCCCAGGTCCTGTGGGGGTGAACCTGTTCATAAACAGGGCCTTTGAAGATGTGGTGAGTTAAGGTGTGGCCTGAACTGAATGGAGTGAGGGGAGCTTCATCCAACAAGGCCGAAGACCCCAAAGCAGACGGAACTGGGCACAAAGGGGAAGCTGCAGGGAGCAGCCAGGAGCCGGAAATCAACGAAACCCAGAAGAGAGAAGAGAATTCGCTGCCATGGGCTTTGCCACGTGATGGAAAAGCCAAGCACCCCCGAGGATTGCCGGCCAGTCAGAAGAGACTGACCCTGGGAGGAAACAAACCTTCTAGTCCAGCCTCCAAAACTGTGAGCCAACAAATTCCCGTTGTGAAGCGGACCCATTGTTTCAGCAGCTGGGAGACTAAAACCACCACTCTCAAGGAACCCGGCTTTGAGAATGGGCTCTCGCCCCCATTCTGGTTTCTGCCCACTGGCCGGCGTGTAACACGGTATCAGCTAGGATCACTGGGGCCTTAGGAGAAGAGGAAACTGCCCCCTTCCTTTCCTGTGCTCAGAAGTCAGATCCCCTGCCCCTGCCTACTGGGGACCGTTGGGGCTTCATCCTCAGAGTCCTTTCTGCTCCAGGAGTGTCTGATGCCAGTTCAGGCTGTGATGACTTTGCTGGCCACCCAGGCGGTCCCTTTGCCACCCTGCAGGGCCCTAAGTGTGGAAATCAGCCCGTTCTGCAGATCTCACCAAGCTCGCCCAGCGAAGGCTGGCCAAACTGCACCACTGACTCACTGTCTCCCAACCAAGCTCCCAGCTTGTGCATTTGCACGTGGCAGAGCCGGCTTCCAGAATTCAGAAGGACGCTAGTCACTCAGCAGCAGCAACATGTTTGACAGGGCACCGGACTCTGTCCTCAGGCAGTTTCCAGTCTCCCTAAAAGGGGACCACAGGGCCCTTCTAAGTCCAGCCCTTATGTTAAAGACGGGGAGCCTGAGGGTCACGGCTCCGGACGTCCTGTGCGCCTCTCTCTCTGCACACTCACGAGCTTTGACCCTCCTTGCTGCCAGCTATCAGAGGTGAGCCTGCCGCTCACTGATAAACAGTCTAGTTTTCAGATAAGCAGAAGCAGGGACATAAACAATGCTTGACTTCGAGTTACGGTGGGGTCTTCAGACCTCCTGTCCCGTCGGCTCCTGCTCCGAGACCTTCTGTGGCTCCCACTGACTTTCCAAGTAAGTGTCTGCACCTCCCTATCTCAACGTCACTCTGAGTGACATGAGGCTGGGTGAAAAGAATGGGGTTGGGGTTCAGGGTCAACTGAGTTCGATTCTGGGCCCTATCGCTTCTAAGCTTATGAAAACTTGGGCAAGTTCCTTCACGTCTCCAAGCCTCCGTTTCCTCTTCTGTAAAATGGAGGCAGGGAGGTGGGAATAGTGAATTAGAGTCTCTTTCAGAAGGTGGCCACACGGATCAAATGCGATAATTCATAGAAAGCAGTAGGCGCTCAACAAATGTCAGTTATTGCAGCATGGTGCTCAGTAGGTGCTTCATGAATGCTGTGGTGTGACTTCTGAGGGCACTTTCTCATGCAGCTCTACTCCTCTGAGGATGTGGTGCCACAGGTCACAAGGCGGGGTGTGAGGGATTGGGTGTGGGGTCCACGGCCCCCACCTCTAGCCCTCATCCGGGAGTGGGGCTCGCTGCCTTCTTCCCTGGGAATTGTGCGTGTCCCACGCCAGGCCTGTCCCGGGTTCTGGGTCAAAGCCTGGCTGCTTATCAATGGCCCTGATATTTTCTGGAACCCGGGCCCAGGTGCTGGGAGCCGGCAGGGGCCGGCTGTTCTCCTGCTCCTCCCTGCACCCAGACGCCAGGCTGTGTGGGTGCCAAGAAGGCGGAAGCTTCCACTGAATTCTCCACGCCAAGGCTGGCCCATCCCCTAGGGCTGCGTCCAGCAGGTGCCGGGATGACCCCAGCTTGCTCGTGGTCTCTGCAGCCTGGCTCGCTGCTCTCTTAAGCAGCCCCAACCATCACATCCAGACAAATCCAGCAGCTCCAACCGTCCCCAGGCCCCCAGCCCTCTGGCCAGGCTACGAGAATCTCTAGGATGAGGGGTCTCTGGCCACTGACTGCTGCGTGTGGGAGTTTCCTGCCAGCTGCAACCTGCTCAACCCACACCCCTGCAGCAGGCCAGGATCTTTCTTAGCCCCAACTCTCCTGCCCCAATTTTTATCCTGCTCACCCCCACGCTTTTTTAAGATTTTTTTTTTTTGAGGCATAAGTGATATACAATAAAATTGACCAAATTTGTGTGTATAGTTTGATGAGTTTTGGCAAATGCATAGTCATAGAAGCATAATCATGAAGTGGAACATCTCCATCACCCCCACATATATTCCCTCGTGGCTCTGTAGTCAAGCCCTCTCCCCCATCCCCAGCCCCTGGGATTCTCCAGCAGGCTGGGAGGAAGGTAGTCTTGTTATCCTCCTTTTGCAGATCAGCATCCTAAAGCTCAGAGAGATTAAGTCACTTGCCCAAGGTCACCGGCTAGTGAGTAGCAGGGCCAAGGTCAAACCCAGACCCCACAGCCTGGCCTCGAAATCCAGGTGGCGTCTGCCTGCGCCTCACTGCACACCAGGCGCCCATTAGGGAGCACGTCTCTGGGGTAGCAGAGGCTGATTTGAAGTGGGCTGTGGAGCAAGACAAACCTGAGGTCACGCCATCGCCAGGGTGTGACGTGGAGGGTCGTGCACGGCTGAGGCAAGCTGGGTCCCCCACGACTGCCTGCCCAATTCTGGGGTGGGTGGGGGGCTCCACGGAGGGGCAGATTCCCAGCCGCTGCCTCGCATGTGCTTAACTTTCTTTTAAGTGGCCACAAGAGATGCCATTTCCTGTCACGGAATCTGGCTCCATCCAACCGTCCCTGCAAATGGCCCATCAGCTCAGCCCATCCACAGGCAGCAAGAGAAATGAATCAGGGAAGAGAGTGGGTAGGGATTTTTTTTTTCTTCCTGGGGTTAAACATCTCAGTTTGAGGTAAAACAAATACCTTGTTGGAGCTTATCACCTCCAGCTGGGCCATAGAAAGGCCCATTTAATCGAGATCATTTAACAGTGAATCATGCTAACAAGATGACTGAGCTGGGCTAATTCTGCACTTGTTGAAGGCCAGTCTCTGGGGGAGGACAGGAAACATGCAGGCTGGGTCCAGGATCAGGGGAGAGGGCCCCGGGGCAGGGGGTGACTGCTGGGACCCCTCTCGGATCATCTGAGACAGAGCGGGTCACACTGCTGTCCTCTCCCCTTAGCAGACTAGCAGGGGCTTGTCTGGGGTCTCCATCAGGGCATAAGAAGGAACAGTCCCCATAGCACGCTGATGAGAATCAAACCAGGATTCACCAGCCCGGACCAAGAACCCTCCCCTGAAAAAGCGGGTGCCAGGGGCCCACCCTTCTGGGGTTCATGATGGTTCTGGCTAACGCAGTCGTTGTCCACCTTCATGAGTCTTGACTGTCACTGTGTCCTCCTCCAGCTCCAGTCCCTCCTACAAACTGCGCACATGTCCTCCGTGTGGACTTCCTGTTCCTAGGGATTCCACAATCCCAGAAAGGGGAGGAGAGGAAAGGGAAAAGAGAGAGGGAGGAGAGCCTCCTGAGTGGCCACTTACCCCACAATATGTGTAGCAAAAACACAGAATTTAAGGGAAAAATAGTTCTATGATAGTATTGGGGACATCATTACACTACTTTCAAAACTGATAGAACATGTAGACAGAAGAACAATAAGGAAATAGAGGACTCAAACACCATCTTTAATTAAACCTAATAGATGTATATGGGACAAACACTTCATCCAGCAATGGCAGAATACGCATTCTTCTCAAGTGCACATGGATCATTTTCCAGGGTAGACCATATGTTAGGTAACAAATCAAATCCTAATACATTAAAAAATATTGAAATCATACAAAGTATCTTCTCAGACCATAAATGGAATAAAGCTAGAAATCAGTAATAGAAATAAAATTGGAAAACTATCAAGTATGTGGAAATTAAACAGTACACTATTAAATAACTATAGGTCAAAGAAGAACTCACAAGGGAGATTAGGAAATATCTTGAGATGGATGAAAACAAAAGCGTAACATATCAAAAACGTATGGGATGCTGTGAATGCTGTGTTCAGAGGGAAACTTATAGCTCTAATGCCTCCATTTAAAAAGAAAGATCACAAGTAGATAACTAAACCACACACTTAAAGAAACTAGAATAAGAAGAGCAAATTGGACCCAAGTTAGTAGAAGGAAAGAGATATTAAAGATTAGAGCAGAGATAAATGAAATAGAGAATAGAAAAACAATAGAGAGAACCAACAAAACCAAACGCTGGTTTTTTGAAAAGATTAATAAAATTGACAACTCTTTAGCTAGACTGACAAAGAGAAATAGAGAACACAAATAACTAAAATCAGGAAAGTGGTTTGTTGCTACTGAACTTACAGAAATAAAAAGGATTATTAAAGGGTATTATGAACAATTATATGTCAACAAATAAGTAAACCTAGATGACACAGAAAAATCACTAGAAACATAAAAATTGCCTACACTGACACAAGAAGGAATAGAAAATCTCAACAGACCTATTACAAGTAAAGAGATCAAATCAGTAATTAAAAACCTCCCAACAAAGAACCCTCCTTGGATTGGATGGTTTCAGTGCTGAATTCTAACCAAACATTTAAAGAAGATTCAACACCAATCCTTCTCACACTCTTCCAAAAAGTAGATGAGGGATTGTTTTCTAACTCATTCTATAAGGCCACAATTACCCTGACACCAAAGCAAAATAAAGTTAACAGAAGAAAAGAAAATTATAGACCAAATCCCTTATGAATATACATGCAAAAAGCCTTAGCAAAATACTGGCAAACTGAATCCAACAGGATATTGCAAGGATTATACGCCATGACCAAGTGGGATTTATTCCAGGAAGGCAGGATGATTCAACGTAATCAATCAATGAAATATACCACATTTACAGAATGAAGGAATAAAAGCACTTGGTCATCTCAGTTGATGCAGAAAAGGAATTTGACAAAATCCAACATCCTTTCATGATAAAAAACACTAAAAAAAAACTAGGAATAGAAGAGAACTTCCCCAACATGATAAAGGGCATTTATGAAAAACCCATAGCAAATAGCATGCTCAATGATGAAATTCCGAAAGCTTTCCCCCTAAAATCAGTAACAAGGTAAGGGTGCCCACCGTTACCACTTTATTTAACCTTGTACTGGAAGTTCTAGCCAGAGCAATCAGTCAAGAGAAAGAAAGAAACACCATCCAAACTGTAAGGAAAAAGTCATCGTATCCCTATTCACAGGTGACATGATCATATATAGAGAGAATTCCCAAGAATCCTGAAGAAAGCTACTAGAACTAATAAATGAATTCTGCAAAGTTGCAGGATGCAGGTTAAACCTGTAGATTCAGTTGTGTTTCTTACACCCATAATGAACAACCTGAAAAGGAAGTCAAGGAAACAATTCCATTTACAACATCATCCAGAAGAAAGAACTTAATGAAGGAGGTGAAAAACTTGTACACTTAAAATAACAAAACATTGCTGAAAGAAATTAAAGAAGACCTAAATAAATGGAAAGACAACCTGTGTTCATGGATTAGAAAACTTACTATTAAGATGTCAATACTGCCTAAAGCGATCTACAAATTCAGTGCAATCCCTACCAAAATTTCAGCAGCCTTTTTTGCAGAACTGGAAAAGCTGATCCTCAATTCCCAATTATATGGAATTGCAAGAATGAAAACAATTTTGAAGAACAACAAAGTTGGCGGACTCACACTTCCTGATTTCAAAAGCTGCCACAAAGCTACAGTAATTAAAACTGTGTGGTATTGGGCTAATTGTTGACATATAGACAAATAGAATAGAATTGAGAGTCCAGAAACAAATCTACACCTCTTTGGCCAGTTGATTTTTGACAAGGCTGCCAGGTCCATTCACTTGGGGAGAATCACCTCTTCAACAAATGGTGCTGGGACAACTGGAAATCCACATGCAAAAGAAAGTATGAGGACCCCTGCCTCTCACCATACACAAAAATTAATTCAAAGTGGATCAATGATTTAGATATAAAAGCTAATATTATGAAACTCTTGCAAGAAAACATAGGAAAATACTGTCAGGACCTGGCAGTAGGCAAGGGATTTGCAGACTTTACACCAAAAGCACAAGCAACAAAAGAAAAAATAGATAAAATGGACATCACCCAAATTAAAAAACTTCTTTGTATCAAAAGACATTATTGAGAAAGCAAAAAGACAACCTACAGAATGGAAGAAAATATTTGGAAACCATCTATCTGACAAGATTTTAATATCTAGAGTATATAAAGAATTCATATAACTCAACAATATAAAGATAAACAACACAATAAAGAAAAATGGGTGGAGAATTTGAATAGACATTCTCCAAAGAAGGTATTCAATTGGCCAATAAGAATATGAAAAGATGCTCAACATCATTAGCCATTAAAGAAATGCAAGTTAAAACTACAATGAGATAGCACCTCCCACACACAAAGATGGCAATCATGAAAACAACTGAAAACAGCAAGAATTGGTGAGGATGCAGAGAAACAGGAGCCCTCTTACGTTGTTGGAGATGTAAAATGCTGTAGCCACTATAGTAAACAGTGTGGCAGTCCTCAGAAAGTTAAATATAGAATTTCTGTATGATCCAGTGATTCCACTCCTAGATACATACACAAAATAATTGAAAGCAGGGACTCAGACAGATATTTGTACACTGGTGTTCATCAAAGCATTATTAACAGTAGTCAAAAGGCAGAAGCAACCAAAGTGACCATCAGCAGATGAATGCACAGACAAAATGTGGTCCATCCACACAATGGAATATTATTCAACCGTAAAAAGGAGAGAAGTGCTGGTATGTGCTACAACTTGGATGTACCTTGAAGACATCGTTGCGTGAAATAAGCCAGACACAAAAGGACAAATATTGTATGAGTAATTTTATATTAAATACTTAGAATAAGCAAATTCATGGAGACAGAAAGCAGAATAGTGGTTACTAGGGGTGAGAGCAGGAGGGACTGGGGAGTTCTTGCTAAATTGAGTAAGAATTTCAGTTTGGGATGATGAAAACATGATGGAAACAGATAGCGGTGAAAGTAACACAGTCTTGACACTGAACTTAATGCCAAAGAATTGTCCACTTAAAATGGTAAAAAAGAAAAAAGACCCCAAATTATGTGAATATTACATTGTTATTCTTTACATTAATATAATTTATCTTCACATTGTTATTTCATATCGGACCTTAGTAAACAATAAAACATCAATTAAAGAAGAAACATAAAAATAGTATCCGAGAAGGGCAATGCTTTAATTCACTAGCACCTGTTAACACCATAGTGAGAATTAGGAAGTCGGGCCACCCCTGTCCCTCAGCGGAGACTCAGAAGGTGGGGAAGCTCTACTAGCTGTCAGCCTCGTGTCAGCTAGGGACCCTTTAGGATGGACCCTATTAACCTTCTGAAAACTCCTATCTTCCAAGGAACTCAGTCTGGGAAACTCTGGCTTAGTGAGCGGTCATTGACCCTGAGCTGTGACGACCGCCAGCTGCCGTCTGAACGTTCGCCATAAAGGACCCCTGCTCACACTGGTAGCGTGGAGTTGGCCGTGGTGGGGGTATTTACACCACAGGAATTGGCAGGTGCTACAAACCTAGAGAGTGGTTGCTAAACATTTACTGGCCCACGCTGGGTGGGCCTGAGGAGGTTTTTTTCCAGTTAGAGAGGAGTGTCACAGCTGCTGCAGAGGGTGCGCTGGGTTGCTTTCCCCCCTCTTTCTCCTTGCACAGAGCTTGTCTTCTTCTTTGAGCTGCTTTCCTCTTCAATGTCAGCGTTTAACTGTTGACACAGTCCACACTGCTTGAAATTGGCTTGAGATTACTCAACTCCCAGCCAATACCAGAAACTTATTTTAAAAAAGAAATACTTGTAAACGGAACATAAGAAGGGTCCCACACAGAGGTATATAGTGGGGTTTCCTTACACAGTGAATGGGAGACAGATCCTAGTCAGTACCACTGATGACAAAATTTGGCTCTGCAGGGTTTTCATCCATTGCTCTCCTTGGGCCAAACTTCCTGGAAGGTGGAGGCTCCAGAGGGTCCTGGAAGGGTGAGTGGGGAGGGGTCCCAACGTGTTCTGCTCTCTTTCCGAACTTCTCCGGTGTGAGTCAGTTACTCCGCGAGCCAGACCCAGCTGCACACAGTGACGCTGCCAGTGCTTCATTGACACAGTTGCATTAAAGATTCAGGATATAAATTTGAACAAGGATTAGCCATTCCCAGAACAAACAGCCCCCACTGCCACTTCTCCCTGCATTCCCCCTCCTCATGGCCTTGCCCAGTACACTCAGGGATAGAGGCCGGCCATCTCCTCCCTTCTCTCTTCTCCTCCCCATCTCAGCCACCTGTCATCCAAGAACATCCAGGGCTGGTGCATCCTGGCCTGAATATAAGGTCACGTGTTGGGAGAGGCACTGGGGCCTGGATCCAACCTGTGGAGCAGGTAATGGCCAGGGGAGTCCTCTCAGGTTTGCTGTCTGCTCCCTGAACTGGAGAGAGCAAGACCTGGCCCTCTATAACCCCTGAGTTGACATCAGTAGGGTCTGAAAGCCGACACTGGCCAGGGGTGAACCCCAGTTACCCTCACTGGCCTCTTTCTCCACATGGACAAGTCAAAGAGGTTATGGAACTAGCATCTCCACCCTGGTCTGGGTCTCCAGAAAATACACATGTGTGAGAAAGCCTGAAGGAAGAGGGAGATTGGGTTGGTTCCATCCGAGAGGCATTCTCCAAACCCAAGCTGCTGGGGAGCTTCGGAAAGGTGCACTGGGGGAATTGAGGTCTTTCGTGGACAGGAATGGTGCTTCACCGTCCCCCAGGGGCCAGGCAGGGAGAGGTGGGAGGGTGCAGGTCACCTGGGGAAGGCCGCAGGGTGGACGGCCAGTGATGGCTGAGCTCCAGGTAACCACGGTCATGGAGACAGAGTCCAGCGCCATCCAGGACACCTGGCTCTGTGAGAGGAGAGGGTCGTGCAGATTTGTACATGACTTTAACATCTAATGTTAAAATTAAAAAACACAGTATAGGCCCAACAAAACTGTCTGTGGGCTGGCTTCTTCCTCCC
Source organism: Choloepus didactylus (assembly GCF_015220235.1). Lineage (NCBI taxonomy): Eukaryota > Metazoa > Chordata > Mammalia > Pilosa > Megalonychidae > Choloepus > Choloepus didactylus. Next base: position 71,866,734 of record NC_051324.1, on the reverse strand, counting down.
CACCCCAGCAGCTGGTGGGGTGGTGGGAGCAGAGTGGGGCGAAGAGGGTAGAGAAAGGAGGACCAGGGAGAAGAAGGGCTGCGAGCCAGGGTGCAGCTTCTCTGCTCCTAGTTTCTCGAGCCAGGTTTCTTCCAGGGTGGTTTGATTTTGCCTTTCTCCAGCTGCCTTTGATCCTCTGAGGTTGCCAGGCTTAGTTACTATTTTATTTATGGGCCCTGACAAGGGGAGAATGGTTTCAAAAGCTGCAGTCTGAAGAGAGGCTCCCTCTAAGCTGTTGTCAAGTCAATTTCCATGGTCTCCAGGGCAGAAGTGGGAAACTGTGCGTGGGGCAGAGGTGCTGTGGAGGGAGGGTTCCCCAGATGCTCTCAGGGCTGCTTTGGGCTGGGACAATCTACTCCCATTTGCTGACACCAGGCTGCAAAAGCTAGGAACTAGCTCTCCCCAGTAAATGCTGTCACCCCCTCAGCCATCTATCCATCCATCCATCTATCCTTCATTCACCCACCCACCTGTCCATCCATCCGTCCACCCATGCATTCATCCAAACAGGCACCCTCTCATCCATCCATCCCTCAATCTATCCATCTGTCTAGCCACCCCCCCACCCCCACCCACCCATGCACACCAGAATCATTTACCGGGCGTTTATCATGTGCCGGGGCTGTGCTGGTTGCTGGGGGGACAACGACAGCCAGGCAGTGGTCCCTGTCCTCAGAGACGGTGTTCTTTGTTCCCCTTCTTATTGTGCACACAGCTAGGGTGCACCAAGTGGGAGGACACTGAGGCCGGGGGTACCCAGTCCGTTTTTTGGGACAGCAGGTGTGAAGACGGCTTCACAGGAGGGGTGACATACCTACCGGGTTTTGAAGTTTGTGCAGGTTTTGGCCAGACAGAGGAAAGGGAAGAGGAGAGCATGGAGAGTGGCAGGGGCTTCCACCCCAGCCCAGTGCAGGCTCAGGGCAAAGAATTAAGCAGAAAAGCCAAAGGGCTTCCTTTGTGCTCTTCTGGGGAGAACGTTGAGCAGAGGACCTGGTGTTGTGGCCTTGCTCATGATCTGTCCCTGCAGGCCGCAAATCGTGCTGGCAGGTGGCAGGGAGTGGAAGGGGGGTGGACATCAAGACAGGCTGCCCTAGAGTGGGCTATAAAAAAGTTTATACCCTGATCATTGCTAGGCAGAGAGAACCCATTTTACCCATAGCTGAAATTTTTGTTCCTTCCAACCAAATGCCCAAAGCAATTTTCGCATCCTCACAACACTGCTTACCAGTAAATAGACACTAAACTGGTGTTCAGAGAGGTTTAGTAACTAGCCCACAGCCACACAGCTCCTGTCCGCTCTCAGGTTCACGATCTTTCTTTGCCAGTGCTGTGTCTCACTAAGAGTCCTTGGGTTGCCTGCTGGGCAGGACAAATTTGGAGAAGGTCCTGGTTTCGGGTCCCAAATGGCCCTTGGGAATGAATAGAAAGCAGTAACTCCGTGTTCCCAAAGTCGAGCTCTTTGCTCTCCCACCGCACGGAGCCGTCAGCCCAGCCCAGCCCCTGCGGCAGCTCTGCCCAGGCGGCAGCCCACACCGCGGGCTTCGGAAACCCTCACCCCTCCTCAGAAGCTCGCGCTGCAAGGCTCTGACCTCTTCTCCATTTTTGCTGACGGTTCCCTTGCGTGTAATTATTTTGCCAAGCTGCTGTTAATGACGTGCCCGCTGCATTTAGTCTGCTCATCAGTATTGTCGGGCCAGGCTCATCCCTCCTTGCTTTCCTCCTCCGGAGTCTCCGCGTCATCAGCACGTCTGGGCTCCGCTCCTCACTCACGGTGCCTGGGCCCCTGCTCACCTGCGCTGGCTGCGGGGCCCCAGCAGCTCCCGTCTCCCAGCCCAGGACACTGGGGCTGTTTCCCTGGAAAACAGGAGGAGGAAGGGGGGAGGGGGGAGGGGAGGAAGGGGGAGGAGGAGAAGAGATGGATGAGGAAGAAGAGGTAGGCTCATGTTTACCAGCTCCCCTTGCCTCGTTCCCCCCTCACCCTCTTTTCTTTTCTGTGCTTCCTCCAAAGCCATGGAAGGCGGCACCCACGACGGCTCCCAGAGGGGGAGCGGTGGCCTGGGGTTGGAAGGCTGCAGGGAGAGAAAGGCCACCCCAGGGGAGATGCAGCCCCAACATTCTCCCTCCCTGTAGGCTTTTTGGGAAAAGGTAGAAACCAGTCCTTCTGGTTTGCTGTTCTCTGGAGGTGGGCAGGTGTGTGTGGGGGCTGTCAGGAATCCCTGGAGACTGGAGTTATATTCCCAGCTCTCCCATTATCATAATTTGTGACCTTCAATAAATCTCTGGGTCTTGGTTTGCTCGTCTATAAAACAAAAGGATTAGACCAGATCAGGGGTTGGCAGACTTTTTCTGCAGAAGGCAAATATTTCTGCTTTGCGGGCCGTGAGGTCTCTGTCACGGTTTCTGGGCCCTGCCCGGGTGTGGCAAGAGGAGCCGCGGACGGTGCTAGGACCTTTATTTCTGCACGGGCGTCCCGTCGGATTTGGCCCTGGGTCCCTGCTGACCTCTGGTCTCCACCGTCAGCTTTAAAATGGTTTTGTGGTTGCTCATTTGCGGTGGCGCCCTGTGTAGAATCAAATTGTGCTCGAGACCCACTATATAAATAGACAAAAACTAAGCAGAGGGGGTGGGAACCTCCTGCTGTGGCACCCACCCCTCCCCCTCCCACCCGCCACGGCTCTTTGGAATAGAGTTGGCAACCCTGGGGCGTAAGTGGTCTCGGACGGTCCACGAGTGCTCACCCGCCTGTCGCCCATTTCGCCCTGTGCCAGGCTCCGAGCCAGGGGCTGAGAGGGGCCCTGAGCCTCACACCAGGAGCTTAGAGTTGGGGGCACTTTTGAACCAATTTGAATTATATATCTATAACCCACAGAAATTTATTTTAAATAAATGCATACATAACTCATTAAAATAGTATAAATACTGTCTGACCTCAATTTTGCTTAAAAAGCAATCTATCCAGGACTGGCTACGTAATCTGTGGGGCTCAGCACAAAATGAAAATGGAGGCCCCCTTTTTCAAAAATGATTTTTAAAAAGAATTTCGAGATGAGGTTGGCAGAGCGTGAAGCCGGACGTGGGCCTCTGAGCGTGGGGATCTGGGACACCGAGGTGTCCCTGCTCCGTGGAGTCGGCACTGCAGCCTATACAGGTGCCCCCCAAAGTGCGAAAGGGACACCTCCAGGCAGGCTGGGAGGGTTTGCATTGTCTTCTTCATGCTCTTCTCTGTGTTCTAAATTCTCCACTATCACATGTGCTGCTCTGGATGTAGAAGAGAAGGACACTCGATGTTTTAAATGCTAAAATGACACAAACCACAGCCCGGCCCCCTCTGTGGCTGGCCCTGGGGTGAACTGACGGGAAATGAGCAGAGAGAAGCCCAGGGCCCAGGACCAGGCCCAGCCCCCAACCAAGGCCTCCGTGTCCCAGTTTCCCTCTCTTAAAGGCCACTGTCCCCCTCCAGGGAGGGTCCCAGGCCCCCTGACCTTCAAAGGGGGTGCCCACCACCCCTCCTGGCTCCAGAAGATTCGGGGATGAAGACGGAGGGTGAACTCAACGTCCACACATTTATCGAATCCTTTAAGGGGGAACGGGGACTTGACAAGGATACAGTCTTTGTATCCAAAGGTCTGGGTGGCACCTGAAAATTACCCTGTGCTCCCGTGCAATGTCAGGGACACACAACACCATGTACATGAAGAAAGATCCAAGAAGCCATTCTCTAATGCACAAATGGGCCATTGAGCAGAATTAGGGATGCTTAGGGGTAGGGCTCTGATCTTTTCAGGGAAACATCCCACTTGTCCACAGGGCACCCGGGGTGTGCTGGAAAGAGCCAGAATATCAGGATCTACGGCATCACCAGTGTTCCTGAGCCCCCAGGCCCTGGCCAGTCTGCTGTGGCCTCCCCCTCGATCCCTGTCCCTCCGTCCATCAGTCTGGGAGCCCCCGGAGCACAGATGGAGCCCCAGCCAGTTTGCTCACCAGGCCTAATCCGGGGCCATCCTCCTCATCCAAAAGCCACTTCTGAGCACGGCTGGTACCTGTCAGGTAGCTGCTTGACGATGTCAGACCACCATCCACCCTTCTCTGACATTCTGGAACCTTCCCTCCTCTGTACCACTTTTACCTCTAGTCGTGAGTGAGGTTTCTGACAGTGGGGTTGGCCAGGGGAATCCCTCCTCCCCCCTAACCGGGGTGTTGCTAGGGGTTGTTGCAATCATCGTGTCTGCAAGCCTCCGCTCAGAGAGGGGAGCAGTGATCGGGAAATCCAAAATAGTCATTCACCTGTGAGGGGCTGGAGGGACCCTCTCAGCCAGCCTCCTTCTTTTCTATTGAGGTAAAATCCATAAGATATAATTAACCTTTTTAAAGTAAACTATCTGGCGGCATTTAGTACTTTCACAATGTTGTGCAGCCATCACCGCCATCTAGTCTCTAACATTTCCCCAAATGTCACCCCAAACAGAAACCCGAACCCATTAGCATGCGTTCCCCATTTCCCCCTTCCCCAGCCCCTCCAACCACTCATCTACTTCCCATATCGATGGATGTTCTTATTTTGGACTTTTCATATAAATGGAATCATACAATACGTGACCTTTTGTGTCTGGCTTCTTTGACTTCCCATAATCCAGCCCACCCCCCTTTTTTACAGACACAAAGCTGACAGCCTGCGGGGGCACGTGATCCGCCCAAGCTCACGCTCGTGGCAGCGAAGGAGGCAGCCAGGGCTGACGGCAGCAAAGTCGAAATGAAGTAGAGAAGATAACACAGTCGTCCAGAACCTGAAACCACGCCATGTACTTATAAATGGGCTGCCTATCATACGTCTCATTCAACAAGCATTGATTGAGTGACTGCTGAATGCAAAGCAAACCTGCCAAGCTGGGAGAATCCCTTCTTTCCAGACAGCTACAGTTTAGTTGGTTTCAAGCACCGACTTGGGTGTAACATAGATGTGTTTGAGTGCCCTTTCCACTTACTAGCAGTGAGATAGACATGTTATTTCACCTCTCCAAGGCTTTGTTCCTTACTGTTTAAATGATTGCACCAACAGACCTGTTTTATGGGTAATGATGAGGGGTGAAAGAGATAATGCACGGAAAGTAACAGGTGCAGGAAGTCTGGGATACCTGTGTTATGACATCACTGTGTCATTATAAAGGAGTGAAGCTGCTCCCCTGGGGGTCTCCATCCATATCGGTGTGTCCAGCCACATGAGCGAGCCTTGTACCTGCTTGCAAGCCCAAAGCTCCAGCTCTGAGGTCAGCTTGTAAAGCAGAGGGGGCTTCCTGCTTGGAGGCCAGGGGTGGAGGGTGGGGCGGGGAGAGCTGGGTGACAGTAGCAGGCTCCAGTATTGGCATTTGTCACCATTTCCAAGAAGAGGAAGAGGGCGGTCAGGCTGGGCTCATCCGAGTCCCTGCCTCTTGGTTCCCCAGGGTACCCATTACAAACCATCCCCAACTACCTGCTCCTGATGGAAAAGACCGGAACACTGGCCCTCCTTTGGAGAGACATTTCTCCCTGATAGTCAAGGACCCTAGATTCACGGCAATTACTGATTAAAACTGTGTCTGTCTGCTACATGCCTGCAAATGGGTGTAAATCATGTGCAGCCATAAACCCACTGGCACCCGCTCAGCTCCAGCTCCCTGGTTTCTCCCCAAGCAGGCCAGGCTGCTTAGTCTCCACTGGCACAGAGAGACAAGCCCTGCCTTTATGTTTGGAGGAGCTGGAATAGCTTAATTTTATTTATTTTTATTCAACCATTGCAGCACGTTCCCTCTAGTCAGAGGCAGAGCCAGAGCTTGATGCAGGCACTATTTATACTTAGTTTTTATTTACCCAGGGAAGTCCTGGGAGATACAATAACTCATTTGGAGAGACACCCCCAGTGGCAACACCCCATTACTCAGAGCCCTAAATGAGCTTTGCACAGACAATGTGTGCAGAGCGCAGGACGGGACCCTCCGCTGGCGGGAGGGGGCAGACAGCCGGGGCCAGCTGCCTCTGCCTCTGCGCATGGGCTGGCTGGGGCTTCCGGCTTTGATGGCAGAAAAATACAAGCCAGACTCCTTTCCCTCCAGCCTGCCGTGAGGGCCCGGGTACCCCAAACACCAGCCTGCCAGCCTTCCCGCCAGCCAGCTCCCCTCCGTTTAGCCTTTCCTGGGCATCCAGCCAACGGCTTGCACTGCAACCTGCACAGGTGACCCATACCTGGCCGCCTGGGTCGACTGCTGGCTGTAGGTCTTACCCCTTTGTGGGGTGGCCCTCCCCACTTCGGGGTCCAGGTTGCAGTGGGGGCTGGGGGCTGCAACCGTACCTGCTGCCTCACCTGCTCTCCGGCCCTCGGCCCACCCCACTATGCTCAACTGCCGCAGAGGACCCTGGGATGTGCCCCTTGGCCAGCCTTCCTCTCTCTCTTACTCCCTGGGGAAGCACAGGCGGGAGGTTTCTGAGCAGAGGCAGCGAGGAGGGGCGTGGGAGGTGGGCATAGTGTGTGCTGCCACACTGCAGGGGGCAGGCAGCCAGACGCGCGGCGGTCAGCGTCCTCCCTGTCCACCGTCTACGTGAGGACACACGAGCACGGGAAGGGGGCCGGGGGAAGGCGGGAGAATTTGACTTCACTGGGGTCATGTGGAAATGAAGGAGAGTGGCTCTCTTGAGCCCCAGTGGAGACGGACTTGGTCCTTTCCTTCCCTCTGCTCCGATAAAGCCAGGCCAGAGTGGCTGGGAAGTGACAAGATCCAATATTCATTAGCGCCTCCTGCAAGCTGCAGTGAGACAGCTCGTTACGGGGGGCTTCACCTCCACCCCCACCCCCACAATGGTTATTTACATAATCACCTGACCTGGAGGTTACCTTTCATTAACAAACACGTGTGAAAACACAGAAGCAGCTGGTGACATCTCATAAATATATATTGTTAACCCCGGTGTAGACGGCTTACTTTCACTTACTCAAAAAAGAGGGGGCCTCCTGCTTTGCATAGCCATTAGGGGCCCACTGGACGGCCCGGATGAGGGCCTCTAGACTGCGCACTCACCCGAGAAGACACGCCTCCTCGTTTGAGCCTGGGGTTCAACGTTTAATTAATGCCCTCACCCGGGTCCTCCCCCACTCACTCCCCCTGGGGTGCTGGAGCTCTGGGAGCCACGACGGGCATTTCAGGCCAATTTGTTAAGCACTTGCTGGCACACTCACCCCCTGTCCCCGGCCACAGGATTTGGTGGGAGAACCAGGGATGTGCACATTCCATTCTAGAATTTATACACTTTGGCGCGGAGAGAATCACATCACAGGAGACTCTGCTAGTCCCACCTGTCTCCTTGTTTCTGGGGGTGTCCCCTTCTTTTCTCCAGGGTCCTAGCTCAGTGTGTCCAGGGAGTGGGTCTGGGAGCTTTGGAACATTCCAAGAGGTTAGTGTCCACGTGTAGCATGGGGGTGGGGCAAGAAGTCTTGGGCTGGCCATCAAGCCAGGTGCCCCCAGAAGGCAGGAGGAGGCTACTTAGGAGAGGGGTCCAGGCTGGGACAGGTGAAATTCCAGGGGACAGAGCTAAGGAGGGATGGGGGCCCTCTCCCATTCCAACCCAACAGCTCCTCACCTTGAAAAGCGAGAATTGACCCACGGACCCTTGAGCAGCCTGCTGACCGACTGATGGAAGCTTCCCTGGGGCTGGCAAGGGGCCTCCCTCGGAGGGCTCTACCTGAGGGCTGGCCCTAAGCCCTGGACACCCAGACCCTTGACTTATCAGCCCCCAGTCATTTCCTGGCTGTTGTTTCGAGTCAGATACCTCATCTCTTGTGGTGTCGCCAACTACACTCACAAACTGACATCCAAGACCAGAAGGCCAATTTATTCATTTATACTTAGAGAGGGGACAACTGGCCAGGCCCCACTGTTGCTGCCAGCAGGCCAGAGTTTTTCCCCTGTAGGCAAATTCCATGGACCATCCTCTAAATTGGCTAACATTCATTAAGTACTGACTATTAATTAGTTAGCAACTGCTGTGTAACAAATTGTACTAACACTCAGTAGCTTAAGATAACAAATATTTATTACCTGATGCAGTTTCTGACAGTGAGAAATCCAGGAGCAGTTTAGCTGGGTGGTTCTGACTCAAGGTCTCCATGGGGTTACAGTCAAGTTTTTAGTCAAAGGTAAATCTAAAAGTTTAATTGGGGCAGAAGGATCTGCTTCAAAGTTGGCTCACTGTGCCAGTTTGGATGTATTATGTCCCCCAAACGCCATGTTCTTTGAAGCAATCCTGTGGAGGCAGACGTGTTAGGTTGGAATCCTTTGATTGTTTCCACGGAGATATGACTCAGTCAACTGTGGGCAAGACCTTTGGATAATTTCCATGAGGTGTTACTCCACCCATTCAGGGTGGGTCTTAATTAAATCACTGGAGCTATATAAAAGAGCTGACAAACAGAAGAAACAGTGCTTCAGCTTAGAGAAACCTTTTTGAAGATGGCCGTTGAAAGCTGACACTGACATTTTAGAGAACACCATTTTGAAAAGCAACCTGGGAGCAAGCAGATGCCAGCCACGTGCCTTCCCAGCTAACACAGATTTTCCAGATGCCATTGGCCTTCCTTCAGTGAAGACATACTTGTGTTGATGGCTTCATTTGGACATTTTCATGGCCTTCAGATTGTAACTTTGTAACCAAATAAACCCCCTTTGTAAAAGCCAATCCATTTCTGGTATTTTGCATAACGGCAGCATTAGCAAACCGGAACACTTGCTGATATGGCTGTTGGTTGGAGGCCTCAGTTCCTTGACATGTGGCCCTCCATAAGGCTGCTTGAGTGTCCTTACAAAATGGCAGCTGGCTTCCCCCAGGTTGAGTGATCCAAGAAAGAGATCGCTGTGATTTTAGGGCCCAGACTGGGAAGTGGCACACCATCACTTCTGCCATACTGTATGCATTAGAAGTGAGTCACAAAGTTCAGCTCACATTTAGGAGGAGGGGATATAAACTCCATGTCTTAAAGCAAAGATCCTCAAAGAAGTTGTGGACCTATTTTAGAACCATGACACCACCTGATTGGTCTCTGGAACTTTGGGTATCTATGTGACACCAGAAACTCAGAGCTAGAGCTCAGCAGATATGAATGTCATATTAGCTCATATAGTAACTGTTCAAAAAAAAAGCTGAAAAAGAGCCCAGACTTCAATTAGAGATATGAATGAAGCAGATATGGTGCCAAATCGAGCCAAAGGGTAAAGGTTGAAACTGACTGTGTCTTAAAACTTCAACTTCCATGTGAGACCAAGGGAAGAGATGTCTATTTGGTGCAGGATCTATATTTTCTAAGCAGTATAACTTCTACAGTCGGTTTGTTCAAACACCACGATTGCATGGAACTTTGAATAGGAAGTGAGATATGGTAGGTTTGTATAGGTTAGAGTGAAATAGTGACACACCCCAAAGTAATTTGGGCAGAGAATGAAAATATATATGCAGGGCCCCCCTGAGAAGCTGGGGGGAAATGCAGAAGTGTTGGACTTCCTCACCTGGACTGTTGCTGATGTTCTCACAAAATTGAGGACTGGCAGTGTGATATGCTGAGCCCTTGATCTTGGGGCATGCCCTTATGGAGCTCATTACTGCAAAGGAGAGGCTGAACTTGCATATAATTGTGCCTAAGAGTCTGCTCTGAGTACCTCTTTGTTGTGGCCCTCTCTCTCTCTCTCTAGCTAAGCCACCTTGGCAGGTGAACTCACTGCCCTCCCCCCTACATGGGACCTGACTCCCAGGGGTGTAAATCTCCCTGGCAATGCAGAATATGACTCCCAGGGATGAATCTGGACCCAGCATTGTGGGATTGAAAACATCTTCTTGACCAAAAGGGAAATGCAAAATGAAATGAAATAAAGTTTCAGTGGCTGGGAACTTTCAAATGGAGTCGAGAGGTCACTCTGGTGGACATTCTTATGCATGCATATAGATATCCCTTTTTAGGTTCTAATGTATTGGAATAGCTGGAAGGAAATACCTGAAACTGTCAAACTCCAACCCAGTAGCCTGGACTCTTGAAGACGACTGTATAACAATGTAGCTTACAAGAGGTGACAGTGTGATTGTGAAAACCTTGTGGATCACACTCCCTTTATCCAGTATATGGATGGATGAGTAGAAAAATGGGGACAAAAACTAAATGAAAAATAGGGTGGGATGGGGGGATGATTTGGGTGTTCTTTTTACTTTTATTTTTTATTTTTATTCTGGTTCTTTCTGGTGTAAGGAAAATGTTCAAAAATAGATTGGGGTGATGAATGCACAACTACATGATGGTACTGTGAACAGTTGATTGTACAGCATGGGTGATTGTATGGTATGTGACTATATCTCAATACAACTGAATTTAATTAAAAAAATAGATTGGGGTGATGGATACATAACTGTATGATGGCGCTGTGAACGGTTGATTGTACACCATGGATGATTGTATGGTATGTGAATATATCTCAATAAAGCTGAATTTAATTAACAACAATGACAATAAAAGCCATGACACCAGGCCTAACGTCAGGTGCTTAGTTTATGTTATCTCATATAATCCTTGCACCAACCTTCATTGTTCCCATTTTACAGACGAGGAAACCAAGCCTGGAGCGGTTACACGGCATGCCCATGTTCACACAGCTGGTTAACAGAGCCAGGATTTGGACCCAGGTGGTGTAGAGAACGTGCTGTCAATGGAACTTTCTGTGATTGTGGAATTATTCGTTTCTGTGCTGTTGAGTATGGTGTCCAGTTGTCACAGGCGACTAGGGCCCGACTGAAGTGCAGCCGCTGTCAGTGCCTTTCAGCCCAAGTCCTCCAGGAACACACCTGCAGTTGAACAAATGATATTTATTACTCATGGTGGTGAGGGAGAACACACACCCTGGGGGAATCACGGGTGATTCAGTAAGTGGCCATTAGAAAGAACTTATTATAGGACTTGGTCTGGGAGAGGGTGGAAGGAAGCAGGGGTTTACTCTGTATCGTATGCTGTCAAAGAGCTGGGGCACTCCTCTGACTGGGTTTCTCGATAATTCTGATATACAGGGAGGGTGGACCAGAGCAAGGATGAAGCGATCACGGATGGAGAAGTAGGAGTCACTCATTCTGGCCAAGAAAGATAATCAGTATTTCGCGGGTGGCACAGTGATCTTGCTTTTGTCAGTGCTTAGGGAGCATTATGAAGCGGCCTTGTGTTGTGTCATTTTATCACGGCCTCCACGTGACCTTGTGACGTTCCGTAAGATCATGTCCGGGAGGAGAGAAACGGCCCAGCAGTGATGGCCCAGCCAGCCTCTGGGTGGCAGGGGCTGTTCTCTTCCTTTCTCACTTGTGAGACTGAGAAACTCAATTTTTAATTTTATTTAGTTTTAATTCACACGAATTTGAATGTAAACAGCCACATGTGGCTCGCAGCTCCTTTATCGGACAGGTCAGGTCTACGGCTCTCGTGCACGGCCCTAAATGCTGGGGGCCCTGCCTCTCGGTGCGGACTGCAGAACAGAGCAGATGGTTTCAGGGCTGCTGCTGGGAGGCATTGCTCAGGGAAATCTGGGGGTTCATAGAGCACCTGCAGCCTCCCTCCCAGGGGAGCTTGGGGACAATTGACACTTTTGAAAGAAAGAGACTGTAGACCTGCACAATGGTGGCTAATCTGTGTGTCCTGGAGAGAGCTGCTTCTAGAAGCCACCAAGTCTTCTGTGATGCACCTGCAAGGCCTTGCTTTATGATTGGGACCTGCCAGTAGGGAGAGGAGTCCCCTCACCTGGTGGCCCATTTCAACCAAGCAGGTTCTCCTGTGCCCCACACCTGAGCAGGTGGGTGAGAAATAGGCGTCCCCTGGGATTTCATATTTGGCCAGCTGGCTCCTTCTACACCATGATGTTTGGGAGCCGCCGAGCTAGAATGTCAGGAAAGAGTGTCCATCATCCAAAACAAATTATGTCATGTGTCAGAACTTAATCATTTTTGAAGATGGCAGTAGGAGGCTGACTTTGAACGCTGTGTACTGCTACGACACAAATACTTTTACATTCCACTGCATTTCATCCTCCTGGGAATTATGGTAAGTGTTGGTATCTCCACTGCACAAAGGAGAAAATGGATTCCAAAAGTTCAATAACTTACCAGGAGTTATGGATTGAATCCCGCCCCGCACAAAGACACGTTCAATCCTTGACCTCCGTCTTGTGGGTGTGAACCCTTGTAAATAGGATCCTTTAAGAGGTTATTAGATAAGATGAAGCCAAACTGAACCGGGGGCAGGGTGCTTAACCCAACGTGACTGGGGTCCTTGTACGCAGAGGAGATTTGGGCACAGGCAGGAGGGGCAGAAGGAGGCAGGTGACCAAAGACGGAGGCAGGGGCTGGGTCAGGCATCACCAGCAGCCTCCACCGCAGGCCACAGACTTCAGAGAAGGCACGATGTCACCGATGCCGTGATTTAGGACTTCTGGCCTCCCAACCTGAGAGATGATGAGCTCCTGCTTGTTAAGCTGACCAGTCTGAAGTGTCCTTAGGGCAGCCCCAGACTACAAAGACACCAGGCTGCACAGTGTGTCTTGGAGGCGGCACTCGAACTCAGGTCTCTGTGGCTCTAATGCCCACGGCCTTCCTATGCCGAGTCAGGAAAGCGGAACCGTCCCACTGGCAGGGAGTCCCAGGGCCACTTGTGACCTGCTTGTCCAGGTCTTCCCACCAGAGGCTTTTAAAGCCCAAGATTGTCTAAAATAATTTGAACTTGGGGCTGCTTAAGATCACGTATTATCCAAAACAGCAATCTCCCAGCCCACTAAGTTTCTGAAGACTGGAATCTTTAAAGGAATCAGCAAATGGCAGTTTGTCCATCATTGTTCTACTGCCAACGCAGCCTATGTGACATATGAGAATTATTTATTTTTAAATTTTTATCCTAATACCATATACACAACCTAGACTTTCCCTTTAACCACATTCAAATATATAATTTAGTGCTGTTAATTAGTTCACAATGTTGAGCTCCTATCACCACCATCCGTCACCAAAACTTTTCCTGGATTATTTTTTAATGGTGCCAAGTCTAAGGAATTTTCTTCATAGAAAGTTCGTGAATTGAATTGCGGTATCCCTGTGAATCTGTGGTGTACCTTGATAAAGTCGCTTAGTTCTAAACTGAAAGGCACTAGCTTTCAAAGTTTGGAGGAAGAAAATAGCACACAAACTACGACATGAATGAATGGATGAGTGAATGAATGCTGCGGGAAGCCCCGGATGTGGTGGGGGGTGCTTCACTCTGAACGACAGTGGGGATGGGAGCATGTCCAGAGCACACGGGAGCGACTGACTTTGAGAGCTTCCAGCCAAATGAGAACCACATGCAAACAGGTCCTAAGAGGTTATGTTTTCCTGTTGAAAATAAGCAAAATGACAAATGTAAGGAGCTTAAAAACCATGCTTTGAAAAACCATCTTTTAATATCAAGTAAAAAAATGCAGTATCAGAATTGTGCACTTTCTCAGCAGCACATCAGATCCATTTAGGGAATTTTCAAAAGGAGTTGAAAAGTAGTTGTGCAGTCTGCGTCTGAGACCTAAAGACTTAGGATCTCAGGGGTGTGGGAGGTGGGCAAGACTGTGTGTCCGTGTGTGTGTGCGTGTGCATATAGACATATGTAAAGGTCTCTAAGTAACTCTGGTGACACTAGTCACTTCTGCTTTTTGCGGACTACTGCTCTATCCTGGATTATCCTAGTTTTTCAAACTGGCTCATGGAAAAAAGACTGGAAGGAAATATGCAGAGTTTTCAGCAGCTATGTCTTGATAATGAGATCTTGGGGAATTTTTTCCTTCTGTTTATGCTTTTAAAATTTTCTACGTCTTCTACATTGAAGCCTCATAGTGATTAAATATCTCTTTTTTTAAAGAATTTAGAAAAAAATAATTAATAAGAGAGAGAGTCACTGATTGGGAGAAGCAGTGGGGAAGTTCTCCTAACTTCAGTGCTTGCTTGCAAGGCACCAACGTGGGCAGAAGCTGCTGGTTCCCCTTCTCCAATCTTGGCATCTGCAGTAACGTTCCAAGGGCGTCGGCTGAGCTGGAAAAATGGCCCCCTCTTGCTCCTGTTTCCAGGGACCCGGGCCCAGTGCTCCATGGAGCAGCGAGGGGTCCTGGGCTGTCGCAGCCCCAGGGCAGGGGGCTTGCCATTGCCCGCCTCGAGGACACCCTGCTGGTGGTGGCACTGGGGCAAAGCTGGACCGTCTCCGTTCCCCGAGCACCCACGCCAGCCGTCCTGGAGCCTGGTCCTGTCCCTCTGCACCTCATCTCCTCCTGTAACAATGACCCATTTTACAGGTGAGCAAACCTGGGCTCAGAATGGGTAAGTGGTTTCCCTTGAGCTACCCGGTGGATGAGCGGCAGGCGGAGGCCAGTCCCCGCCCCAGGTCTGACCTGCCGGCCACCACTCCCCTTGGCACCCCAGAGGCCCTTCCTTGCTCTCGAGTCACTGACAGCTGCTCAGCTCAGGGACCACCTGGAGCAGGTGCAGGTGTGGCCGGGCCCAGCACCAGGTAAGCTTGGCCCTCGGTGGTGTGACAGCCCTTCCGAGGCCACGAGGGCTGGGGGAGCTGGGAAGAAGCTTCAGCACCCCTGGGCTCCGTGGCGGGTCTGGGACCCCTGAAGTGGTGTCACCTAACCCGAGTCCTAATGTTCTTTACGAACCATGGGCTGAAATTAACGGCTCCTGCCGCCACCTACCCACAGGACAGCTCCCCGCGCCGTCAAGGGGACGCGTCATTTGACATTAATCCCCCTGAAGCCTTTTAGCTATTCGCTCAGTATTTCCAAACCAATTAGTGGCTCAGAGTTTGCAAAGAGCGTTGACACATGGGTTTTCCGGCAGGGGCTCCCCTCGGTCCCAGCACCAATCTGAGGATGTTGTAATTTAGCAAAGAGTGAGAGCATATAATTTTTTAGCTCGGGGGAGGCTAGAGGCAATCACAAATATCCCTTGAGCAGAGTCGGATTCTTGGGTTTAAAGAGGCAGCGTGTTCTCTGCTGTAATTGGACTTCAGAGCCCCTTTAATTTGAAAGAGGAGCAGGCGGTGGTTGGGGTTGACGTCACCCCTTTGCCGGAGCTGCTGCCTTCTGGGAGCCAGACTGGAGCCGCCATTTCACGGAATGAGCTGGAGAAGGGTCTGAAGCTGCATCCGGGAAGAGGCAGCAATTTGCAGCTCCGGGACTGTTTGCTGGGTCAGCATGGCCAGATTTGGTGAAAGCTACACCTTCCACCAGGCTCCTCGTGGGCCGCAGTCCCCAGCTGGCCATCTGTCTTGGCCCAGGCCTCTAACTGGGCCGTCATCGGCAGCTCAGGGTCGGCAAGGCCAAACCCGAGCTCAGTTCCCTGATCCTTGCCCCGTCTCCCCAGGAGGGCCGACAGCGGCTGGCTGGTTGGGGGGCAGGACCTGAGGTCCTGACAAGTGTGTCCGGAGACCCTTCCCCCTTGGGTGGGCCCAGCCCTGGTCCAGCTGTTGACCACCACAGCTGGTGTTTTCCTGGCAACTTGGGACACGGTCTTTGAGGAAGAGCACTGAGTGGCCTGGAACTTTCTTCCTGGGATCCCCGACAATGTCTTCTGGGAGCCAATCTCAGCAGCATAAGGAGGCCAGTGGTGAGAAGCTTGGAGGAAGTCTGTGAGGACGAGAGAATCCTGTCCCTCAAAACGGAGGCAGTCTTTCCCGGGGCCAGGCCAGCAGGAGAGAGGCCAGGCTGGGGCAGCAAGACTTTGAGAAGAGGCCCGAGCTGGTTTTGGGGTCGGCTGGGTGACCCACCTGGGATGGCTGGCTGAGGGCAGAGGCCCTGCCACCTCCAGCTCCCGGAGTTATAAACAGGAGACCCTGTCCTGGCCTCGTCAACCGGAGAGAGCAGCATTTCTGCCCCTCCATCTCTCCTTGCTCCACCTCCTCACGTGCCAGAGTGAGGGGGACACCCCTAGCCCACTGTTCTAGAATCCTGGACCCAAAGAGCCCTGTCCACCGGGAATTGAGCTGGGCCAAAGCCTGTGGCCAGGGAGCGGGGACAGTGGTCTCACAGGGGTCCTCGGCTCTGTTCTCTTCCTCACCCCACAGGGGCCTCTGCACCGATGGGGTAGGGGCTCTAATTTAGCCCAACTCAGTAGACCTCTTCACATCAATTTGGGTAAATAGAGAAGCCTTCTCACTGAATTCCCAGCTCTCCTACCCAGAAAAGCAGATGCACCCACTGGCTTTCTCTGGGTCCAACTCCTTTAGACCCTGCTTCATTGGTTCCATGGAAAAACACCTATAGGTGGGTTTGTGCCCTGGGTTGGGGGTGGGAAGGGGCAGCACATGGGGGTGAAGTGAGTAGGGGAACCCACATGCTGGCAAGTGCTGAATAACAAGCTCTCGAGGAAAATACCCCTGATGTGTAGAGCTTGCCAGTGCCCGAGGTGTAAATGCTCCCACCAGGGCTGATTTCAAGATTCCCAACGTGATATCACTGAACATGGAGTAGGACAGACACCTGCAGGGTCGGCTCTCACAAGTCGGTGCAAGCAGGCCCCAGTCTACTGTACGGAGGGGGGATCTACAGTCCTGAAGCACTTGCTCCAGGAGACCCCCACCTTCTCTGGGCAACCCCTGCCTTGTGCATTAGGGGCCTTCGTCCCAGCTCCTGGTGACCTCGGGGAAAAGCAGTGACTGGCCTGTTAGGGAGGCCTGGCAGGGACTGGGGACAACAGGGGGGCTCACTGTGGGGACAGACCCAGCGCAGCCCAGATACCCCAGCATTGCTCTCCCCCTTGCACTGAACCCCATGAAAGGCTGAGATTCCTGGCACTCCCCTAAAATGAAAGGGGAGCTGGGAATTGTCCAACCTGAGGATCAATGAAAGTCTAATGAGGAAACAGATTTCAAAGAGGGAGAGGAATTAGGCGAGGCAATTAGCTAGAAAGCCACTCTTACGGAGGATCTGATTTCTTTGCTTATTCCTGAATCCCCTGGCTTTAGGGAACCTCAAAGCACAGAAGCCAAAGGAAAATGAAAATAATCCTGTCCCTTTTAAAAAAGCACAAAGGCTTTGCCTCTTTTGGCAGGAGACACTCCTGCATTTCCCAGAGAGCAGATGCTGAAGGTGGGGTCTGGGGACACGGAGGGGCTGGGGGATCTGTGGTGGGGGTTGCGGCCGGGGCAGGCTGGGGGCAGAGAGGGAGGGGGTGGGGCTTCCCACCCCAGGCAGCGGGAACAAGGACTCTTGATAAACACCCCGTGACACTGAGATCCAACCTGGAAAATGCCATCATGTATTTTTAATCTGCCATCTCCCCGCTGAATAATGAAAGACAAAAATCTCGAGGTTTGACTGGCATTTGCAAGGAGGCTCGACTTGGAGAAAATGAGCTCGAGGGTTCATCACAGTTAAACCCCTGGCTCTTGACTCCCACCCCTCCCCGAGAGGACGCTTTCTGCCTCGGGCCCAGCAGGAACCCCCACCTTTCCCAAGCAAGCTCAGCATGACCCTGGTTTCACCCGACAGTGCTTCGGAAAAGGATGGAGGTCTCTAGGAGCCAAGGAGCAACATGGCTCTGGCCAGACCCACTTGGGGAAAGAGGGCAGGAGGTAGAAGGAACCGGATGGAAGGCCGGAGATGGACACAAGGCCTCTGGTATGACCACAGTGTGGAAGGTGGGATGACTGGCAAGTTCTCCAAGATGGAGCAGAGGAGGGTGAGGGACTTTGCGGGCTGGGGGCAGAGAGCGTCCTGGGAGCTCTAAAGAGGGACAGGGTCTTTAGAATGGGATAACAGGGATGTCTGGCTAGTCTGTTGGACTTTGAGCAAGTCATTTAACCTTTGGGAGCCACCAATTCCCTGTCCTGACACTGGGGATAAGAGCCGTGAGCCACTTATTTCACAAAGCTGTTGAGAGTTTGGGATGAAGGGCTGTGTCCATATGCATTTGGCAAAACTGTGGGGTTTTGCTCAGAAGGTGTGGTCGCAAGTTAAAAGGTGAAAAGAAGACTAAGTTTCCCTTGCCATACTGTAACATAAAAAGAAAACTACTTATATATCCGCTGTAAAGTAAAATGAACAAAAAACATTTTTGGGTGAAGCATGTAAGTTAGAAGCGAAGGCATTCATAATTCTAAATTAGAACTGCCAGTCCCCTGTTGGTGGGCAGGGAAAGTGCAGGCGTATGCCTTCAAAGGCAAGTTCTTTCCAAAGAACTAGCCTGGTAAGTATGATCCCAATTTAACACTTTTTCCATGTCTCTGTGTTCATTCACTCATTCAACAAACACTTATCGAGTGCTAACTCTGGGCCGGGTATTAAAACACTGATACCGCACTGTGCCTGCCCGAGAAGATTATTGTGTGTTGGGGTCAAGGTCATGTCAAGGTCATGTAAACAGTTAACTTGGCCTGAGCCAAGAGCTGTAGGAGCAGGAGGGCCTTCCCCTATCAGTTATCTCCGGCAGAGCCTGGAACCAGGCCTGGCCCGTGGAGGCCCTGCCATGCAGCAGGGCCACAAGACCCTCTTGTTGAAGACACCGCTGGGCTGGTGTGGGGCTCTGTGCCTTGTGGGGTGTGTTCATAAAGCTCCAGGGGCTCGGTGGATGGACCTTGGGAAGGCCAGAGACCCTCTGAAATTGGATGTGAAAGGCTACATGTGGGGGTCTCCTCTGGCTGTGGTGTTCACCAGATTCTCAAAATGGTCTGTGACCCAAAGAAGGTGATGACCGATTGGAGAGAGGGAAGGCAATTTGCCAGAGAGAGGATACGGCCAAGACCCACAAGCAGACGACAAAGCCCCATCCCGGCAGTCGGGAAAGCTGATGCGGAGACAGCAGCGAGAGAGCGGTGGAGGAGGCGGAGGCCCGGGCAGGTGTTCAGGGGCAAATGCTTAGACGAAGGGTCAAGGGGGAAAAGCGTTGCAGGGGATGAGAGCTGGGACATCATTGGGATCAAGACCGGAGAGCAACCGTCCAGCTCTCTCGGCAGGGCGAAGCGGCCCTCTGGGTTGCGTCAGTGTTTTTCTCCAGCCAGGCCCTGTTCTGGGTTCAGGGCTGGGTCACCCTCATGAGCAAAGTCCCAGAGCTTCAAAGTGAAGGGAGAACTTTCTGCCTTGCTCCCCCGGGAGGCAGTTTGTCTCTTCCCCGGGCGCTTGAGAGCTCTATCAGACAAACAAGGGCCCGGACAGCCACCCCCACCCCCTCCCCGGCTTAGAGAGTGAGGCTCTGGGGTTGTGACTATGGTACCGAGAGGGTCTTTCAAGGTCTCCTATAAACACCAAATTCTCCTCCTACCCTCCATCCCCATAAGCTTCTCTGAAGTCCTGGAAATCATCGACAGTCCTGAAACTGTCTTGACAACCAGAGAATAGCCAAAGGCAAGTGAACATAGCTCTTTGGGAATCAAGTCCTTGGTAGATTTTGTGTTCAGTCTTGGTAAAGCTGTGAATGTAGAAGGAAGAGGGACAGACATTTCTAAGAGAATGAAAAATATACAGGAATACTCTTAGCCAACACTAGTAGGAAAGGAGATAGCTGTTCCACGTTGGGGAAATTTCCATGGATTCTAAGTTTGCCATCATCTTTCTAAAATACATGTCCTGCTCTTGTGCACTCCTAAATGATACATCACAGTTAACCTTTTCTTGATGTTTCAGCAGTTATGCCTCTGCGTTATATCACAGTCACTCCCAAGGCCACCAGGTTGTAAAGAACTACCTGCTCCTACATTAAATGGCCCCAGACACGTAGGGTTTGATTTCTTAAGTATTTTTCATATTTCTTTCTATTTCATCCCCCCTCTTGTCAGCATTCAATTCTTGCAGGTGCAAAAATTGCTCCCATCCTCTTCTCCTGCTCTCCTCTCCCCACCCCCATCATGTCCCTCCCCCACCCCCTCACCCCATCTTTATAATCTGCTGCGTGTACAGAAAGCCAAGGTTTTTGTACTCAACCCGCTTGGGTAAGTAGATAAAAGAAGGTGATTGAAAGTGAGATCTTGAGTTTCTGGCCAATACAAATGTGACTATCTGATAGCTCTTTTGGCTGCTCAGGGACTTTTGTCCTCTCTTCTCATTTCTTGGCAGTATGCTGCTAGAGATGCAAATCCATATAGTCTACAAAGAAAGTTAAAAGAATTGTGTTTGATTAGGCCAGAGAATAATAAGAGGTTTCAAGCAATACTTTTAGTTCCTGATACATTTATGACTAAGTATCTGCAGTGTGCCTAGATTTCTGCTATGTGTTGAGGCGTTTTCAGAAGGGGTCCACACAACCCCTGCTATGCAGTGAAGGGGGAACCTTGCCAAAAGGAAGGTTTGGCTCTTGTCTCCAGCTCCTTGGAGGGGACCTCTATGCCTTTAGAATGTCCTGTCTGGTAAGAGTTAGCTTTGTACACCTGGGGCCTTGGGCCATGACAGATAATCTATGCTAACCACGTGATTTAAGGTGGGGTCCCTGGGCCATTTGGTGTCAGCTTGACCTCTGGAGGGGCTGGAGACCAAAGGTCAGCCGTGTGGGAGATCAGCCATGTCTACAAGTCTGACCTCCAAAAATCCGTGTATGCCAAGGCTCAGGTGCACTTCCTGGTTGGCAACACTCTGTGGATGTGGACACACATGGTTCCTGGGAGAAGTAGGCACTGTCCCTACAAGTCCACCAGGAGAGGACAACCAGAAGCTCCGTGCGTGGCCTCTCCATCCTGGATCCTGCCCTGAGCACCTCTTCCCTTTGCTGATTTTCATTGTATTTTTTCACTGTGATAAACCAGTGAATAATGGGCTCTGAGGGTGCTCCTGGGGACCTCCCAAATTTGCACCCACCTAGGTGGGAGGTGTGAACTGGACACGGCATTTCCCCTTTCCAGGCCTCAGGTCCCTTCCTCATCGGAGAAGTGAGGGGGATGCTTTACAGGATGCCTCGGGTGCTTTGGATAATCACTAACAGCAGCATCCAGGGAGCTGTAGATTAAAACCTGTGTCCCTAGAACACTGTTAGAGACAAAGGGAGGCCCTGCTTCTCCGATGACCAACATCCCCTCCCACAGCAGGGAGGGGCCCTGGGCTCTGACTCAGGCCTGCGTCTCAGGAGCTGGGGCTGCATGGGAAGTGGACCCTGGGCAAAGCATGAGCTTGGGCTGGAAGCAAAGAACATTTTGAGGCATCACACCCAAGGGAACTGGACAAGAGGAAGAACAAGGTCTGGGATGGACGGCTGGCTGCAGAGAGGAGACTAGACAGAGAAGGGCGAACTTGGAAAGATCTGGGAGGTGGCATTTCCCAGGTGGAAGTTGGCCTCCTGTATCCAAGTGGCATGTGGGTCACAGACTTAAAAGGATCAGAATGAAATGAAATACATTTAACACTCTCAGCAGAGACCAATTCAGTTTTTTCTAATGCAATTTTATTGAGATATATTCACATACCCAATAATCATCCAAAGTGTACATTCAATGGTTCACAGTATCATCATATAGTTGTGCATTCATCACCACAATCAATTTTTAAACATTTCCATTACTCCAAAAAAAATACAAATAAGAATAAAAATTAGAATTAAAAGAACACCCAAAACATCCCATAACCCTTATCCTGCCTATTATTTATTTATTTTTTGCCTTAATTTTTCTTACTCATTTGTGCATATACTGGATAAGGGGAGTGTCAGTCACAAGGTTTTCACAATTACAGTCACACCATAAAAGCTATATAGTCATACAATCATCTTCAAGAATCAAGGCTACTGGATTACAGTTCAACCATTTCAGGTATTTCCTTCTAGCTTTTCTAATATGCTAAAAACTAAAAAGGGTTATCTATATAACACATAAGAATAACCTCCAGAATGACCTCTTGACTCTTTTTGAAATCTTTCACCCACTGCAACTTAATTTTGTTTCATTTCTCTTCCCTCTTTTGATCAAGAAGACTTTCTCAATCTATTGATGGCGGGACCAGGCTCATCCCTGTCTGTCATGTCCCACATTTCCAGGGAGATTTACACACCTGGGGGTCTTGTCCCACATAGTGGGGAGGGCAGTGAGTTTAGTTTCCAAATGGGCTTAGAGAGAAAGAGGCCACATCTGAGCAACAAAAGAGGTTCTCTGGATGTGACTCTTAGGCCTAATTATAAGTAGCTGAGCTTCTCCTTTGTAGGAATAAGTTTCATAAGGGCAAGCCCAAGATTGAGGGCTTGGCCCATTAAATTGGTAGTCCCTAATGCTTGTGAGAATATCAAGAATTTCCCAGGTGGTGAAGTTAAATGTTTCCACATTTTCGCCGAGTCCTTCAGGGGCTTTGCCCAAATTACTCTGGGATCTATCGGGGCATCACAATAACCTGTACAAACTAACCAGATCTCACTCCCTATTCAAGGCTCCATGTAATTACGGTGTTTGAATAAACACCTATTCAGTTTTGCTTGATTTGCATGGCATTTCAACATCAGGCTGGCATGGAATAGTCCTGATGAAACCCTGTTTACTTAGGCATACCCTGGTTTATCTTGAGTCTGTAAGAGCAGACATTTTACCTCTGTAAGAACGGAGCCACTTCTGTAACATTAGATTTTCAAGGTGCTTTGCCTGCGATTTGGCTGAGCTTTCCTGGAAAGCGATGATGCTTTGATCTTCCCTGTGGTTTCAACATCAACATCAACATCAGTTTCAGAGGAGATGAGTGCACTGCCATTCAATCAGGATTTTCCAGGAAAACTAATCTCTTTCTTGAACCAGAATTCTTTTGTAAGAAGTAATAAGCCTGGAGTACCATAGAATATAGTATTTTCAAGATTTAAAAGCACACTTTTAGGTACGATTTGGCACACCAAGACATAGACATTGAAACCTGAGGCCACCTTAGAAATCATCTAGGCTGTCCTCTACATTTTATAGAAGAGCAATCAGTGGTCCCGAGGGGTGGCTTGGCTTTTCAAAGTTCACATAGCCAGCTGGAGGCTGGGACGGGTCTTAGGGCTCAGCCCTCCATTAGCAGAAGCAGAAGAATACATTTTTGAAAACGATCAAATATAAGAGCCACCACCTTACATGTTTGTTGTGGGTAGGGCTTTTGGCTAACTTTTTATATTTATTATTTCATTTAATCTTTACAACCTGGGGAGGGATTATCGTCTTCATTTTACCAAGACTGGACTGAGGTTGAGAGAGAGAGAAAGAGTAAGTTCTATCCTTGGGGGAAGATCTGGTTTTCAGGGCCACAAATTCTCACTGGAACAGTTTTTCACATGTCTAGGGCCTGGGGTGGGGAGTGGTTGCCTCCTTCCCCAGGGTCTTTGAGCTCTGTAATTCTGGAAAGAGGGAGTGACGTTAACTTGGGGTTGGTTGAGCCCTGGATCACACCCTTCAATACTGTATTTTGTATAGTGTATGCCTGGGTCTGTTTTCCTCAAGAGGTCAAGAGCAGCCCTGCCCCATAGAAATATAATGTCAGTCACTTAGATCATTTTAAGTTTTCTAGCAGACACACTACAAAAGAAACAAGGGAAATTAAATTTGACAATGTATTTTATTTAACCCAATATAGCCAATACATTGCCATTTCAACATGTAATCAATATAGAACATTATTAATGAGATATTTCCATTCTTTTAATCATAAGAAGTCTTTGCAACCCTGTGTGTATTTTACACAAATCTCATGGGTATTTTACACACAGCTGCATGCCAAATACTCAGCAGCTACATGGGGTTTGCGGCCATCGTACTGGACAGCTCAGGTCTGTGGCCACCTTTCTATACCCCAAGGGAGCTGCTGTGACTCATGAAAGGTCAGATATTCTAAACCAAGGGCTCCGCCATGTTGCATAGATTCCAATGGCCATCTGGAAGTGAGGGAGAGCCACTTCGACTCTGGCTTCGACTCTGGCTTCACTTCGACTTTGACTCTGGCTTCAGCTTTGGGGGCGGAGTCGGGAACCCAGCAGGCCACTCTGGCATGTCAAAAACCTGACGACTGGCAAACTTTGCCAATCTGCTAAATTCCTCCAGGACCAGCTGGGCAGACTTTCCTCAGCACCAGCTTGGATAAAACCAGAGAGGAAATGTCCTCTAGCTCAGCACCGGCCCTGAGAGACAGGGAGGGCCAGGTGACATGCCGACTTCTGGAAAGAGCAGCCTGCGGAGGGAGCCCACCTGGGGTCAGGGGCCACCAACAGCCCAGGCAGGTGGCCGTGCATGGAGAGATGGCTGTGACAGCTGAATTACAGGAGCCTTCCCAGAAGTTGCCTGACCTCGTGGAAAAAGATCAATGCACCTCTTGTTTTTGTCTCCTGAAATATTTCATCAGTGATTATTCTTCTCCAGGTGACAACATATTTTATGACAAAGTGAGCAGCCGGCTGCCAGGCCCCTGGTGGCTTCAGACACAGCCTTACATCCTCTCCTGTCGTTACTGATGAGTCTCACCGGCTTGAGGCCGGGAGTGGGGGTGGGGTGGGGGGCCCCTGACTGTCAGCCCTGGAGGGAGCCTCTGAGGCCGTAGAAGAACCGGCAGCCAGAGGGCTGGGGTCCTAGAATGTCAACACTACAGGGGATCTCAGAGCGTCTGGGTCCACCCCTAGCTTTGCAGATGAGGAAACTGAGGCCCAAAGAGAGAAGAAGTTCCTGCACCCAAGTTAAGGCCAGGACAAAGACCAAAACTCAGGGCTGTTAGCTTCCAGTTCCGGGTTCTTTCCTCCCCTACCCCAGCATTTCTTTTTCATGATCCCTCTGGCCTGCCCTCTTTCCCTTCCTTTTCTCAAATATTGGAGAACCTTCCACGCAGCAAGTGCCCCCTTGTGTTTATTTTTGCTCAGCCCCAGCTTGCAAATACCCACCAGGGGCCATTCAAGGGGAAAGCCGAGCAGCAGGTTCTGGAATGAGGTTGTGGGGGGCTCTCCCGGGGTCCAGTCCTGCTGCCCACACCTCCAGGCTCGGGTCTGCAGGCTGCTGGGAGATTCCTGGAGGGGCCTGCCCTTTCCATAGTTGAGAGTAGCACCTGTTGGTCAAAGCAGGGCCCTTGGGAAGGACCTGCAGGGCTGGGAAGGGCCCAGGTGAGCTATTTTTCTACATCATCCCTGAGGGGTGGACGGTGCAAACAGGCTTAAACCACAGCAGGACTGAGGCGCGAGCTTCTGATGCCAGGTGCCCGGCCCCCGTAGGTCCCTCCTTCTTGGCATAGGGGAAGAGGAGGGACTAAAGGATTCCTCCTTGGGATGCCTTCCACCTCAGGGCTGTCTGTCCTGGCTGTGAGTTGGAGTGAAAACTCAGGGGTCTCAGAGTTTCCTCTTCTTTGGCTTCCACCTGGATGCACCAGGTATTTCTGTCTGTCTTTGGGCTTTAGCTGACCCACCTGGGCCATGGAAGGCCTGGATGAGCTGATGTAGGAATCCCTTCCAGTCTGGCCATTCTGCAGCTGGGAAAGCCAGGGCAGCCTTCTCACCGCACGGCCCACTGCCCACCTGCCTCGGAGTCACCTGGGGAGATTGTTAAACAGGCAGGTTCCTAGGCTGCATGTTCCAGAGCTCAGGGTTGGAAGCTCTGGGCCAGGGGCCTGGAAATCTGCATGTCTTTCAACCTCCCTGGCACCACCGACCAGATACCACTGGGCTTGGGATGGGGGGCAGTGAGAACAGGCAGCAGGCTCCTAAGGACCCTCCGGGGACCCCTGTTAGTTGGGGAGCAGTGTCAGGCCCTCTCTTTGCTCCCTGGGCCTCAGCTTCTCTCTGTAGGGAGCAGCTGTGCCCATGGGGCTTGGAGGGCAAGGACTGGGAGAAGAGGGCCAGGAGTGGCCTGGGAGCCTCGGCCCTGTCCCTGGGCTGACCGCCAGGCCCCCCTGGATGGAGCCATCAGACTTTGCTCAGCCCGAGCCAGATTCCCTGGGAGGAGCCGGCAATTACTCAACTCATGGCTTAACTAACATGCACATCCTGGAGTGAGGGCCTGCTGCCAGCGGCCTCCCCGGGGACGTGAGGTTCTCGGGGTGTGGAGGGAGGGTGGGCTGGGGGGAGGCCCCCGGCCGCCCAGCGAGGGGGTGGTGCCAGGCTTGTGCCCGGCTTGTTCAACCCCGAGCAGTCAGGGCTGGTGCCTGCCAGGAGTCCATCTCCCGATTTTGGCAAAGGGAATCAAAGTCACTGCTGCTGAGTTAATTAGGGAGTGGGGGCAGGCAGGCGGGTGGGAGCTGGCGAGTGGAGTGGTCCTGTCTGCCAAGTGCCCACGTGCCAGGTCCTGGGAGAGGGGATGGGATGATGGGAGGTGGGGGACCCATGTAGGGCCATGTGGAGGTCAATTCACCCATCCCCCTGCCTGCTCCTGCCAGCCCCGCACACGGGGTTTCTCTCCCCATCACCCAGCCCTCCCCAAGCTGGGGGTCCTTGGCCATGAACTTCCATGACGAACAACACCCAGGTCCCACTGGCGGGAGACCACAGCCTATGGGGAGAGCCGCTTCAGAGCTGCGTTGACCAGTTCGAAACTGCACAAAACTATTCAAACTTAAGTGGACTGAAATGAAATCAACTAAAAAAGTCAATTCCTTAGTCACCCTATTTGTTACCCAAGAGGAATGAAAACATGCCAGCATAAAGCCTAGTATATGAACATTCACAGCAACTTGATTCATTTTAGCCACAAACTGGGAACACCCCATATTTCCATCACCTGGAGAATGGACAGATTATGGTAGACTCACAGAATGAAGCCCTACTCAGCAAAAAAAAAAGAAAAAAGAAAAAGAACTATTGCTACATGCAACAACACGATTGAATCCCAAAAGCATATGTGGTAATCTCCCAATAGTTGGTATTATTTTTGCTTTAAATACTCACTTAAGAGGAATCTAAAAGAAAAGAGTTCTATCTTATTATTTTATATCTCTCACATATCTGCTATTTGTTATTTATGATTCCCCCGTGTAGGTGCAAATTTCCACCTATTATGATTTTCCTTCTGCCTGAAGGACTCTCTTTAAAATTTCTTACAGTGCTGGTAATAAATTCTCTCAGCTTTTATATATCCAAAAAAGTCTTTATTTCACCTTCACTTTTGAAAAATATCTTCATGGAGTATAGAATTCCAGTTTGATGGTTTTTTTTTTTTTCTTTCAGTACTTTGAGAAGGCTACTCCACTGTCTTCTGACTTGCATTACTTCTGATGAGAAATTTGCAGTCAGTTTTATCTTTGTGACTCTGTACTTAGTGTATCTTTTTTCTCTGGCTACTATTAAGATGTATTCATTGGTTTTCAGCAATTTGTTTATGATGTGCCTTCATGTGGTTTTCTTCCTGTTTTCTCTGCTTCATTGATCTTGGGTCCATGGTTTATGACTGTCACCAAATTCGGAAGAAATTTGACCATTAATTTCCTTGACTGCTTTTTCTGTCCTTCCCTCTCTCCCTTTTTGTTGTTCTGAAGCTCACTGTTGCTGTGTTCATTTTATTCCCAATTATTTTTCTATGTTTCATTTTAATTTGTATTACTATATCTTCATGTTGACTATTCTTTTCTTCTGTATCTAATCTGTCATTAATCCCATCTGGGTATTTTTCATCTCAGATATTGTATTTTTCATTTCTAGAAGTTCTGTTTGGCCTTTCTTACATCTTCTTTTTCTCTTATCATGCTCATACTTTTCTTGAACCTAAGAAGTATAATTATAATAGATATTTTAATGTCCTTGTCTACTAATTTTATCATTGTGTAATTCTGGTTCTGTTTCTATCAACTAAGTTTCTCATGGTTATGGATCTCATTTCCTGCTTCTTTGCATATCTGGTAGTTTTTATTGGATATCAGACATTGCGGATTCTTGGTCTTTGACCTTTAAATATTTGGGGACTCTTTTTCTAGTTCATAGTTAAGTTACTTGGAAACATTGGATTTTTTTTAAAAAGACTGCTTTTAAACTTTGGCAAGTTTAGAACAACCTTTACTCTAAGGATAATTTCATCCTATTTATCAAGTAATATCTTTCTGAAGGCTCTGCGTCATAGCCCCTGTGTTAGGAGGTCTTTCCGCTGGCTGTTGGGTATATTATCTATTCCTGGGCCTGCATGGGCTCCTGGGATTGTTTTGTCTGCTACTTTCATTTTTCTCTTGCCCCAGCAATTTCCTTACACTCATTTACTGTTCACTCTTTGGCCAAAAGTTCCAGGTGATCTCCCCTCCCCTCCCCTCCCCTCCCCTCCCCTCCCCTCTCCTCCAGCATTCTCCCTCACACATTTTAGCTGTCTTGGCTTTCCTGAACTCTGACCAGTATCTCCCCAACTCAGTAATGTCTCTGGACTCTGCGTGCTTCCCCTCTTCCTATACGGTGGTCGGGAAACATCCTCCAGTCAGTAAGCTGGGGCACTAGCAGGTCTCACCTCATTTGTTCTCCCTCTTTCCGAGATTGCTGTTCTATGCTGCCCATTGTCCAATGTTTGAAAATCATTGTTTCATATATTTGGCCCATGTTTAGTGGGAGAGTAAGTGGTTGCTACATCATGGCCGAAGTCTTTGTTGTTTACAGGCTAATGGAGAGATGTAGCAGATACATATTGTACCAGTTTGCTAGAGCTGCTGTTATGCAAAATATCAGAATTGGATTGGCTTTTTTAAAGGAGATTTATTTGGGTTGAAATTTAAAGTTCTAAGGTCATAAAAGTGTCCAAACTAAGGCATCAACAAGAGGATACCGTCAATGAAGGAAGGCTGATGGCATACGGAACACCTCTGACGGCTGGGAAGGCACGTGGCTAGTGTTTGCTGGTACTTTGCTCCCGAGTTGCATTTCAAAATGGCTTTCTCCAAAACGTGTCTCTCAGCTTTTCTCTCTCAGCTCCTGTGCATCTTTGCTTGTTCTCCCCGGGTGTTTCTCTCTAAGTGCCTGAGGGTCCTCTCTCAGCCTCTCCAGGGCAAGCTCCGGGCTTCATCTCTTAGCTTAGCATCTCCGAGCATCTTTCTGTCGGCATCTCCAAGTGTCTCCAAGCATCAGCATCTGTGTAGGCTCTTGAGCTCTCTTCAGTC
Source organism: Choloepus didactylus (assembly GCF_015220235.1). Lineage (NCBI taxonomy): Eukaryota > Metazoa > Chordata > Mammalia > Pilosa > Megalonychidae > Choloepus > Choloepus didactylus. The sequence goes on along the minus strand of NC_051324.1, from coordinate 71,837,680 downwards.
CTCCAGTGAACCAATCAAGACCCACCCTGAATGGGTGGGGTCCACACCTCTGATCAGAGGTCTCACCCACAGTTGGGTGGGTCACATCTCCATGGCAACATTCAATCAAAAGGTTCTAACCTAAGCAAAAGACTAATAAGTCTACTCCCATAAGAGTGCATTAAATAACATGACTTTTCTGGGGGGGACATAATATATCCAAACCGGCACACATATATATTAAAAGTCAAAGAGCCATAATGTCTTAAGAGCAGCAAAAATAAGCTGCTATGATTACTCACTGGAAAAGAAGATCATGCCTATCATTGGGTTAAAGGCTTTCATCACCGTAAAGGTGGCCTTCTCTACACACCAACCACGTGGTTGTTTCCAAAGCCTACATCTCCAGCCCAGACTCTCTTTCCCGAATTCTGGATACATAAATGCAATGTGTTTGGTTTGTCTCCACTTGGATATCCCCCCAACACCTCCAATTCCATGTGTCCCAAACCAAACTTCCCAGTGTATCTTTCTGAATCCTGTATCTTCAGACTCATCTCCTCCTCTGCTGCTAGTTAGAGGTCTTTTAAGACTCAGCTCCTTGTCACCTCCACCAGGAAGCATTTCCTGGCATCTCCCAGCCCTTCCCAGCCTTTTCCACCACAGTCCCAGCCTGGGTGGGATTGTCCGTGCACCTTCTCTCTTGTACCTGTGCCATGTTCTTGGTTACTTGCTGCCTCTAAGGATCCCATGGTCCCCTTGAGGGCAGAACACTGGGTTCCTTCCACGTATATCTTGAGTTATTCTAAATCTTAGCACATAGCAGGGGGCTCAATAAATGTTCCTTAAATAAATGCTTCTTCCAGAATAGTGATTGACAGAAAGGATTGGACAACCAGATAACTTAGTTGTGTGGAAAATTTAAAAAATGAACCTGAGAACATTCCTGAGACGGATCTCCTAAACCAGGGGTCAACAGTTCCTTAAAGGGTCAGATCATAAATATTAAACTTGGGCTTTGTGACCATCCAGTCCCTGTGGCAACCACTCAGCTCTCACCGTGACGTGAAAGCCGCCGTGCAGCCACACAGACGAGCAGGCATGGCTGGGTTCCAATGACTTATTTACAAAAACAGGTGGAGGGCTGGATTTCACCTGCGGGCTGTGGTTTGTCTTTCTCTGCTGGGTTTACCCTAGCACGCCACGCGCCCTCCCTGCTGCAGACGTCCACTCTGCCGGAGCCCCCAAAACCTCCTCCCCCACCCCCGTCAGTTATTGCTTTTAACTACCACTCCGAGTGTGTCAAGGCTGAGAACCCCTCCTCCAGCGGGAGACAGACAGGGGAGAGTGGCAAGGGACCTGGGGAAACCAAACGAAGATTTTCATTAGGAGGATCCTGTCCTTTTGCAACATCCGGTCCTCACCAAGCCTGTGTGTGCATGCATGTGTGTGCACATGTGTGTATGCATGTGTGTGTGTGCATGCACATTGCCCGAGAAAATCACTTAACCTCTCTGGGCCTCAGTTCTGTTATGGGAATGAATCAGTGATGGGCCTATTTCGGGTCCCGAGCCCTGGTTTTGCTTCCTGGGCTTTGCTTTTCGTGGCACAGCCTCTCCCCATGGCACCTCCCACTGCTCCGGCGGCAGGGGCCGGGCACTGCAGAGGTGCGGGAGGCGGTCAGAGCCGGGCGCGGGGTCGGTGGACCTCCTGAACCCGCAGAGCTGTGGGACCGGGAAATGAGCGACTACCCGGGACAGTGCTCTGAAAATAAATAAAATGGGGAAAGTCCAGTGTAAAATATTTAACACAGGGAGCCGGTTTCCAGCTCACTCTGGAGAGGTGCATGGGGCAGGTGGGAGCCTGGGCCCACCCCCCTCGGCCCTCCTGCCCCAGGTGGCCCCTGGGCGTCCGTTTGTTCATCTGTAACGGGGAGAATGATTCTGGTCCTGCTCATTCCACCCCACGAGGGCTTAAGATTGGCGGCGGCTGTGACTGCATGTTGTAAACAGTTCAGGCTTCGGCACACGCGAGGAACTGGAGAATTAACCTCCTGTGGAACCTGGACCCAGAACCCATGAAGGAATTCTTCCTATTTCTGTGGAACAGAGGCTGGGAAGGGTGGAAGGACAAGACGGGGAAGAAATGGACAATGGAGAAAAGAAAAGTCTTTGGCTTGAGTTTTTTACCATAAGATAGAGACCTTTCTAGAAGGTTCCAGCTGCCCTCGGGGGTCCTGGCCCCTCTCTGGCCTCCTCTGCTCCCCTCTGTCCTTTCCATTGTCCCCAAACCAAACACAGGGGCTCCTTTCGGGATGCTGACCCCCACCCCCAAGGTAGGAAGGGACCCTAGGGTGAGGGGGCTTCAGCCAGCAGGGTCCGCCCCCATGTGCAGTCATGGGGATGGAAACACTGTTTCCATTTTTTAAAGTCAAAACCCCTCGTCAGTCTCCCCCACCCGCCCGGAGCCCCTCTATTATCTGAGGCCATTTGGTAGTTGTTGCTATGGCGACCAAAAGCAAAATGGCATGCAAATCAACACAAGCAATAACAACTCCGAAAGGGCAGGGAGAAGATGGGTGGGGGCGCGTGGGGAGGGGGCGGGCGCTCATGAGAGCCCGGAAGGGATAAAAGGCGCAGGGAGGGCCCCGGCCGGGTCAGGGAGGGTCCCACGTGGACTGTGGTGGGAGCAGCAGCGGCAGGGGGAGCACAAAGACCCCCTGGGCAAAGCGAATGGCTGCTCGGAGGGAGGAGGCCAGCCTGGGAAAATGCAGAGAGGGGGCGAGTTACCTCCACCAGAGCCTAAGGCGTTAGCAGGGGGTGGGGAGGGGTGGGGAACCGAGGTGGGGAACCGAGGTGGGGAGCTGGCTTTTTTTTTGGGGGGGGGGGGTCCTGCACAGGGGAAGCCCCTCTTGGCCACGAGGCACCACCCTTGCAGCCACTTTGGCGGGAGCCCCAGGATCAGCCCTTCAAACCCAGGTCCGGGGGTTGGGTCAGGCCCCTCCACTCCCTCCACTGGAAACCCCGTCTCCAGGCTTCTGGGGTTCATTCCAGAGGAAGAGAAAAACCACAATCCCCAAGAACACAGCTGCGTGGAATGGAAGCTTCTTACCTGAAGCAAGGACTGACTGCAGATGGAGATCTTTTGGGTTTTCCCTTTTCCCTGGAGGTTTCCCAGTCAAGGCTGATCAAAGACCCAGCAGGTGTCCTCCAAGCGGCTCCACGAAGCCCAGGTCACCCCGCAAGAAGGAACAGAAGAAAAGGTGAAGTTCTGCTGTCTTTTTTTTTCATTAGAGAAGTTATAGGTTCACAGAAAAATCATGCAGAAAATACAACTCCTATATTCTCCCCTTTATTAACACCTTGCATTAGTGTGGTGCCTTTGTTACAAATGATGAGAGAATATTATTGTAATTGTGCTATTAACTATAGTCCATGGTTTACATTAGGGTTCACTGTGTTGTGCAATCCTGTGGGTTTTTTTTTTTAATTTTTTATTCTAATAACATATACGACCTAAAGTTCCCCTTTACAAGCACATCTAAATATATAATTCGGTGCTGTTAATTACAGTGGCAGTGTTGTGCTCCCATCACCACCATCCATTCTGCTGATGCCTTTTCACATTCCGAGCAGGAGAACATGTGTGACTTTTCTTGGAGAAGTTTTGGGAAGCAGAAATGAGCCCTCAACATCAGGACGGCTGTCTGCATTTTAACCCAAGCTGCCAGGTTTTCTAAAATAAAACATACAGACTGCAGAAGTTGCCCCAATCAATTCTGCCTGGGGCTTGGCGTTCTCCACCCATTCCCTGCATCCCATGCAGTTCTCTTTGCTTGATCGCACCTTTCATTTGATGCACATCTGGTGGACATGGTTGGGGGGCTCTCTCCGCCATCCTCCATGCTCATGCTTCCCAAGGGTACCCTGTGTTCCTTTGGGGGCATTATCTCCCCCTCCAATCACTGTTGTATCCAGATGTCCACCTCTCACCATGGCCCTGGATGGCCAGAGGGTGTCCCAACGTTGGGTGGCCCGACCCCTCTCAGCCAGTCAGCCAGTGTTCTGGGGTTCCTGACCCCCGGAGAAAGGAGTCAAGATGGGCAGGCACTGGATGAAGCCATCCTTGGGGTTGCTGAGCTCCACGGTGGGGTCACAGCCATGACCCCTGCTGCCAAGTTCCCCCGATTTTATGACCACCTCGACCCCCACCATGGTCTTTGACTTACGTTGGCCAGAGTAGCTTTTGATGTCTGCAGCCAAGAACTCTGAGAGACACAACCAACCATGTCTTCCCCCACAGGTGAGTTTCCTGAGGCCAGAGGTCAGATCAGGTGTGCAGGTATGCGGCTCACCCCCTGCATCACCATCTGTGACCCTCTGGGCCTGGTGTTTGCCTTTGGTGGTTCAGAGATAATTCCAGAAAGCTGTGGGTGCCAGTAAGGAGAACCACGGGATGGGTGATGTAGCCTCAGAAGGGTCTGAGGCCACAACTCAGTCCTATCTCCCCATGTCCTTGTTGAAAACACTGAGCATATTGGTTTTCTGGAGCCAGAGAGAATTTGGGAGAACAGTGTTCTAGTTTGCTAATGCTGCCATTATGCAAAATACCAGAAATGGATTGGCTTTTATAAAGGGGGTTTATTTGGTTAAAAAGTTAGTCTGAAGGCCATGAAAATGTCCAAATTAAGGCACCAGCACAGGTATACCTTCACCAAAGGAAGGCCAATGGCATCTGGAAAACCTCTATTAGCTGGGAAGGCACGTGGCTGGCATCTGCTGGTCCCAGGTTGTGTTCCAGCTCCTCTCAGCTCCTGTGCGTTCTTCAAAGTGTCTCTCTTGGCTGCAGCTGCTCTGAAGTCCTTCTGTTTCTGAGCTTTTACAGGGCTCCAGTAATTAAATCAAGACCCAAGCTGAATGGGCGGGGCCACACCTCCATGGAAACAATCCCATCAACAGGTCACACCCTAATCAAAGGTGTTACTAGTCACATCTCCATGGAAACAATCACAAGTTTCCAACCTGATCAACACTAATACGTCTGCCCCCACAAGACTGCATGAAAGAACATGGCGGTTGGGGGGATATAATTCATCCAAACTGGCACAAGTGGTTCCTCTTATGCTTTGAGGTTCCAGAGAGGGGAGCTACCCCTTCGAGTCTCCTGAACAGAAAGCGGCTCCCCAGAAACCTCTGCTGGAACTGGGGCCTGGCTTCACCCTGCCCTGGGCCACCCCAGCTCTGCTCCCCAGGGTCTCAGCTTCCGTTTTGACCACAGCATTGGCGCTTTCCATTATTCTTGGGTACAAAGTGACACTGTGCAGGTCCCTCCCTAGAGACACACCTGCATGTGTCTGAGGGAGAGCTGGAGAGTAGCTTTGGGGGCACCAAGAGGCATCCTGGGCTGCAGGAAGGAAGTGGGATGTCTTCGGGATCGTGAGGCGAGATGGCCCTGGAGAGGACAAGAGATGGCGGAGAGAACAGCAGGTGCTTTGACTCCTTCTCTATCAAAAAAGGCATTCAGGGAGCCCTCTTCCCCCAATGGCTTTGAAAGCTACTGGTGAGCCGGACCCCTTCATCCATTCCTGAAGGTCAGCTTCCTTCTGTGCTCCCGCCCACCCCGATGGCCTCTTCCAGGAGCCCCCCCCGTCACCCTCCGTCTCTCCCCCCACCTTGCGACCCCTCTGCCTGCTTCTCTCCATCCCACCTCAAAGAAACCTTGTCCTGACCTGCACCTCGCCTAGAAAGAAACCACCCCCGACCTTCTCCCTCGTCTTTCCTGGGCTTCTAAAATGGAGACGACGAATGCAATGGGCACACAAGGCCAGACCACCCGGAGAAACGGAGGCAAATCGTGGGCTCTGACTCCAGGATGGCAAGGCATCGGCGGGTCATGAATGGAGAAGTGGCCATTGCAGGGACGGCCAGCTGAGAGGTGGCGTGACCCCCACCTTCCCACAGGGCCCTTGGGAGCACAGACTATTAAGCCAACTGGTGTGGATGGTACACTCAAGGACATGGTGGGCCGTGGGATGGATGGAACCAGCCCATCAGCGTCACAGGCACCTGCGACCCAGTCCCCCAACTTCGGGGACTGTGGGGTTCTGTGTCAGGCACCCCAGGACCTGGGCAGGTTTGCCAGGGTTGTTGGGGACCCCCTGGCCCATATGACTCATGGCTACGTTTGCTGTTGTGACTGTTAATAAAGGAGGCAGGAGTGGTCTTGCCAGGAAGAGGGGTTCTAACCGGTGGGAGGACGAGGCTGGGGAGCAGGGTGGGTGGGGCCCGGGCCTGGGAACTGAGGTGGTGGGGCCAGTCCCCGCTCTGTGACTTACTCACTGTGTGGCCCGGGACCAGTGACGTGAGCTCTCTGCATCTCGGATTCGCCAGCCTCACCATTTGCATGCAGGGGTTTGGGGATCCCTCTGGGCACTGTCCACCCTTCCACCTAGCAGGGTGGGGTGCCCCAGCACTGATGCTCCTTCAGCAGCTGGCTGGACCACCTGACTCGCCTGGCAGCCAAGTCTAACTGCTTTGGGGCGGGCACCAAAGCCGGGAGCCGAGCCACTGCCAGGCCTGCGACTGTACAGGCCCCTTGCGGATGGAGACGGAGTGTTCATTCTCGGGGGGCGTGCTGTGTGCTTTTCCAATCGGGGATATGGCACATGCAGTCGTGTACAGTTCTCGGGAGGTGCGGGCACAAAGACGCCTTCTGCCGAGGGTGCTGCTTGCTTGGCAAGGGACAGGCTGCTCGGCCCGGACATGCCAAAGGCAGCAGACGCGGTGGTTTTTTACAAGTCGGAACAGTGCAATTTCCAAACCAGTCGCCTGGGCCGGCTGCCCCTGCACCCTCGTGGGGACCGGGGTGACCGGCTCTGACACTTGCAAATTGTGGCCTGTGCTGAGAGCCCCGGGAAACGCTGCCGCATCGGGGACAGGAACCCGGGGAGGACACGTGCCATACACCATATTTCATTTTCCAACGTGGCAGCTAGAAACTGGGATGCCTGAGCGCCTACTGGGAGCCTGGTCCGGGGCTGGAATTCACTGATGTTTGTTCCTTATGACTGCCGCTGCTGGGCGTGACAGAGAAGGAAAAGAGGTGAAGGAAGGGTGACTTCCTGCCCAGTTTCCCGGGACCGCCATCACAGAGCACCACAAACGGGGAGGCTGAAACAAGAGAAGTTTATTCTCTCCCAGTTCTGGAAACCGGAAATCCAGGCGTGGGAGGGGCCGGCTCCTTTCCTGGGCTCTGCCGTCCTTGGGGCCCCTCGGCCTGTGGCCGCATCCCTCCAGTCCCGGCCTCTGTCTCCCCTAGACCTTTGCCCTTTCGTGTCTCTGGGACTCTGTGACTCCTCTGAGGACACCAGTCCAATTGGATTATGGACTCATCCTACTCCATTATGATCACGTCTTAACTAATGACATCCGCAGCAAACCTAGTTTCAAATAAGGTCACGTTCAGCTGTACAGGGGGTTAGGGCTTCAGCATATTTTTTTGAGGGGACACAGTTCAACCCGTAACACACAAGAACCCAAAGGCACGGGGCTGTAAGGGACCTTTGAACCCAGCTCTGCTTACGCTCTCTCATACACATGAAACCCTTCCCTGCTGCCTCTTCCATAGAACTTACTCAGCACCCCTGGTGTGAGGGGACAGGGACCTCCACTGATGTGAAATCGGTGTCCTTAGTGCCGTTTTTACAGTAGAGGAAGAGGAGGTCCAGAGGGGTTTCCTTTTAACCCAACATACATGTGTGGGGTGCCAGTCCATGCTGAGCCCCAGGCCAGTGATGGTGGGAATGGATGAGGCCCCATTTGCAGAGAGCTCACAGCTAAGGGTTGTGCGTGTCAGACGTGTCACCCTGCACCACAGCCAGAACACGGCCTGGCCCGGGGTGTTGGCAGTGACACGAGCCTGCCTTGCCAGGGCACGCGATTCTGCTTCAAACGCAAAGTGATCCCAGGGCCTCCCCCCACCCCGGCGCCAACTCTGTTCCTTCCCTAATGACAAGTGTGCAGTCAATTGACAGTTTTATCTCCTGAAATCCTTGTGTTTCTGTAAGGTAAATGGGGCAGGTATTGGCAGCCCAATTTCCAGATGAGGAAGTGGGGAGGGGAGGGAACCTGCAAAAGTCCCCGTGGTTAGTGAGTAGAGCTGCAGGACAGGCCTCGAACCCAGTTCTGGCCATTTCTCTGGCTCCCGAGTCTGTGTTCCCGATAAAAAGTCCTTTATTTTCATCCTTACCCCCACTACCTTGCCTGCACGGGCTCCACATTTTGAAATATCTTGCCAACAAAACTCAATGTATTAAGTAATTATGGATGTGTTTCACCATTTCTATTAATCAAAGACATATGTGCCTGCCAATCAAAGCTTGTGCTCACCATCCAGCCTCAAGGCAGAAGCCAAGATTTGGGAGCTTTGACTTGGCTGGGGAATATTTACTCCAATCATTCAAATATTGCAGTTTTTATTATGGACCTACTAAGTGCCAGATACTGTTCCAGGTGCTTGGGATGTGTCAGTGAATAAAACAAAAATCTCCAGGGTTTATGTCCCAGTAGGGGGGAGACAGAATAAACAAGAAACATAATAAATACCTCTGTTATATGTGGTATGTCAGAAGACGACAAGGGCTATGGAGAAATGATGAGCAAGGGAAAGAGAATCGGGAGTTGTGGTTTACAACTGAAGTTCAGGGTCAATCTGCAAAGACCATGGTTGTCAACTGGCTTTTAAAAATATGGAAAATAACTCATAGACTTCCACGTTTCGGGGAACCCCAAGTTGGCAAACCACTGGACTCATAAACCTCCCCAGTCTGGAAGCTGACATAATAGCAGTGAGGCTATGCCTTTGGCGGTACCCTCTGACCCCTGTGCCAGGAGCGTAGGGGGGGTGGATACACCCTCTTTGTTGGTTCGTTTCAGGTAGGGATGCACACCAAGGTTCAGACTGAACTGCACTAGGCATTCACTCAGAATGGCCAGAAGCGGCAAAGCCAGAGGGAAGAAATAAAACCAGGATGGAAAATAGATTTCCCCCTTCTCATGCCAACTAGGAATGATGTCACAGAGGTGCCCTGGAATCCTATATTGAGAAAGATTATGAGGGCTTGGGAGGGCTCAGCTAGCCATAGCTGAGATGGATTAGTGATGCCTGCTGTGGGAGGGCTCAGCTAGCCAGAGCTGAGATGGATTAGTGATGCCTGCTGTGGGAGGGCTCAGCTAGCCAGAGCTGAGATGGATTAGTGATGCCTGCTGTGGGAGGGCTCAGCTAGCCAGAGCTGAGATGGATTAGTGATGCCTGCTGTGGGAGGGCTCAGCTAGCCAGAGCTGAGATGGATTAGTAATGTTTGCTGTGGGCAGTGGGACAGACAGTGGCTGCATGAAACTCTTGCTTTGCTGACCCTGGTCTGAATTCTTGTCCAGGGGCAGAGCTGAATGTCTCAGCTGCAACAGGGGTTCTGATTCCCAAGGCTGAGTGATGAAGAGCAGCAATTGATGCCAGAAACAGAGGATTTGGAACCGGTCAGAGCATCCACTGGATTAAGGCCAGGGGCCAGGGTGGGGACCGTGGATAAGGCCAGGTGGCCAGGGCCCCATTTTATGTGGGGAAAGCTACTCTCTCTCTAGTGGCTTGATGGTGCTGGGTGGACAGGGTACTCCCATTGCCCTTTGGTCCAAATCCTGTCTCCCTCTGCTGCTTTCCCCACATGGTTTGTGTCTACCCTGTACATGTGCAAGTTGCTCAAATGCTTGGAACTGGAATGGTCAGTTTGTTTTAGGCTGGTGGGCAGATTAGCCAAGGCCTAGCTCTTGCCAGTTCCGAATGTGTAAGACCCTGTTGTCTCTGCTGGTAGTTTACCAAGTCATGCCCACACACTCAGCACTCATCAGTCTTGGTATGCTCTCCCACTGAGCCTGGAAGTGGCTTCATGACCTTCCACACGAGGCTGCACACAGCCACGATGAGCCAGCGGGAGTTGACATATGAGAGGAAACTTAACTCATTAGAGCACGTTAACGATGGAGTCAGATGGCCTGGGCTCAGATCCCAGCTCCACCACTTACGTTCATTGTAACCTTGGGCAAGTTAACTCCACTCCTTTGAGCTTCAATTTCCATATCTACAAAATGTAGACTATCATGTACCAATTCCTTGGAATCACAAGGAATAAAGGAGACAATGCATGTAAAACTCTCAGCACTGTGCCCAGCATGAAGGGCACCATAAGTTAGCTATTTACAAGAATGGTAACAACATTAAGAATAGATTATCATGGCCCTCTCTTAGAGTGGTGGCATATGGGGCCACCTATGAAAGGGACTTTGGGCCAGGTATAGCTCACAGTAGGTTCCTCTGGGCCACAAACCCACCCAGAGGCCTCTCTATGGACCCTGATTGTACAACTGAAATGGACAATTATTAATTCTTCACAGTTAGCAGAACTCCCACATTATTTTTAGGTCTGTGGGGTAAGAGCTCTTGTGGAGGGGTGGACCACGTGGGAGCCGCTGAAACCAGGCCCCTCACTCTCCCTGACAGGGCAGTGAAAGAAAAAACAACAGTTCTTCCCAGGAAGGATCAACTGCTCAGAGAATTATCCTGTCACTGTAAACAACCAGAAAATCCAATAAAAATATATGAAACAGTTGTTTCTGGTCATTGAGTGATAAGCAGCAAGGACTGTGATCTCTGAGAAGTAGGAAACAAATAAGGTGAGTCTAAGATTGTCCCAGTTGGTTCCAGGCCACAGAACAGGGAGAGCTACCCAGACAGAGCTCAAGAAATCCTACTAAGTTGAAGAAAAGGGGATCAGTGTTCCGGGAGACTGAGGTGGCAAGACATTTCAGGACAAGGCAGAGGGGAGGCAGCTGTATAGAGAGACAGATCAAGAGAGAGTGTGTGTTCTCTGGAAGTCTTGACAAGTACTGACCTGTGTATGTGTGGGGTGACAATCCGCAAGGCTAGAGGGAAAAGAAAACACAAGAAAAAGAAGTACCCAGACATTTCACAGGGCTCACACAGGGCTGGGAATGGTATATGTTCCCATCTGCTAAACTGAAGAAACCTCAAAATACAGTGGTACTGGGTAGAGATCGCAGAAGGCTATTGTCTTAGGGTTGAGGCTAGTTAGCTCTAGTCTAAAAGCCTTTCCGGACCCACTTGAGCAAGGCTTAAAAGCAAGCCTCCAAAGGACCAAACTGATCCACAGTGCGCTTAACTGCGTGCTAGAACAAAGTACAACAGAATTTGGAGGAATGCAATGCCCAGAAGTCAACCATGTAAAATAAACAATGTCTAGCATCTATTAAATAATTCCCAGGCTTGCTAAGAAGCAGGAAAGTATGACACATAACCAGGAAAAAGAATCCATCAATAGAAAAAGATCCAGAAATGACAGGATGTTGGAATTAGGAGATAAGGACCCCAAGGGCCTTAAAACAGCTAATATAAGTATATTCAGTGCTGCAAATAAAAATGTGAACATTATGAGGACAGAAATGGAAGATGTTAAAAAGATACAAATAGAACTGCTAGAGATGAAAAATACAAGATAGCAAAATAAATTGGATGCCATTAACAGCAGATTAGACAATGGAAAGAAAAGATCAGGGAACTCAAAGATGTAGCAATAGAAACTATCCATAAAGAAACCCAGGGAGAAAAAATTCTAAGAACAAAAATCCTCAGTTATTTGTGGGACAATACAAAAGGGTCTAATACATTCCTGGCCAACTGATTTTTAATAAAGATATCAGGGTAATTCAGTGGGGTAAAATATATATTTTCGACAAATGATGCCAGAAGGATTAGATATTCACAGGGGAGGAAAAATCCTCAATCCTTATACACCGCATATAAAAATTAACTTGAAATGACTCATAGACATAAATATGAGTGCTAAAACTATAAATCATCCAGAAGAAAACATAGGGGGTAAAATGCTAGGGAAAGATATCTTAGAACACAAAAAACACAAACCATTAAAGAGTGATAAGTTGAGCTTCATTAAATTAAAAACTTTTGCTCTTCAGAAGACACTGTTAAGAAAATGAAAAGGCAATCTACAGACTAAAAGAAAATATTCCATACATACATTTTTTTTTCCATTTTTATTGAGATTTTTCAGATACCATACAATTATCCAAAGATCCAAAGTGTATAATCACTTGCCCCTGGGTACCCTCATACAGCTGTGCATCCATCACACTTAATTTTTGTTCAATTTTTAGAAACTTTTCATTACTCCAGACAAGAAATAAAGTGAAAGATGAAAAAAGAAACAAAGAAAAGGAAACTCTAATCCTCCCCTATCCCTAACCAACCCCCCTCAATTGTTGACTCCTAGTATTGATAAAGTACATTTGTTACTGTTTATGAAAAAATGTTGAAATACTACTAACTGTAGTATATAGTTTGTAATAGGTATATATTTCTTCCCTATATGCCCCTCTATTATTAACTTCTAATTGTATTGTCATACATTTGTTCTGGTTCATGAAGTGATTTCTAGTATTTGTACAGTTGATCATGGACATTGCCCACCATAGGATTCAGTTTTATACATTTCCATCTTTTGACCTCCAACTTTCCTTCTGGTGACATATATGACTCTGAGCTTCCCCTTTCCACCTCATTCACACACCATTCGGCACTGTTAGTTATTCTCACATCTTGCTACCAACACCCCTGTTCATTTCCAAACATTTAAGTTCATCCTAATTGAACATTCTGCTCATAGTAAGCAACCACTCCCCATTCTTAAGCCTCGTCCTATATCTTGGTACCTTATATTTCATGTCTATGAGTTTACATATTATAATTAGTTCCTATCAGTGAGACCCTGCAATAATTGTCCTTATGTGTCTGGCTTATTTCACTCAGTATATTGCCCTCGAGATTCTGTCATCAACCCATTTTTTTTTTCAATATGGTTCTGTTCACTCACCTTACATTCCATCCCAAGGAAATAATCGATGGTTCTCTGCATGGTCATACATTTATGTGTTCACCACCTTCACCACTATCTATATAAGGGCATCTACATTTCTTCCACAAGGCAGGAGGGAGAGTCAAAGAAGGTAGAGAGGCAAAAGAAAGAGGGAAAAATAAAATGACAGCTAGGAAGCAGCAAAAGGAAAAATAACCTTAAATCAAAGTAGAATAAAGAATCAGACAATACCACCAATGTCAAGTGTCTAACATGCCCCCCATCCCCCCCATCTGCATTTACCTTTGTATATCACCTTTGTTACATTAAAGGAAGCATAGTACAATGATTCTATTAGTTACAGTCTCTAGATTATGCTGATTGCATCCCTCCCCCAATGCCCCCCCATTTTTAACACTTTGCAAGGTTGACATTTGCTTGTTCTCCCTCGTAAAAGAACATATTTGTACGTTTTGTCACAATTGTTGAAAACTCTAGATTTCACCAAGTTACACAGTCCCAGTCTTTCTTTCCTCCTTTCTTGTGGTGTCTCACATGCTCCCCACCTTCCTCTCTCAACCGTATTCGTAGTTACCTTTGTTCAGTGTACTTACATTGTTGTGCTACCATCTCCCAAAATTGTGTTCCAAACCACACACTCCTGTCTTCTATCACCCTGTAGTGCTCCCTTTAGTATATTTCCTGTACGACAGGTGTCTTGTTCACAAAGTCTCTCATTGTCTGTTTGTCAGAAAATATTTTGAGCTCTCCCTCATATTTGAAGGACAGCTTTGCTGGATATAGGATTCTTGGTTGGCGGTTTTTCTCTTTCAGTATCTTAAATATATCACACCACTTCCTTCTTGCCTCCATGGTTTCTGCTGAGAGATCCGCACATAGTCTTATTAAGCTTCCTTTGTATGTGATGGAACGCTTTTCTCTTGCTGCTTTCAGGGTTCTCTCTTTGTCTTTGACATTTGATAATCTGATTATTAAGTGTCTTGGCGTAGGCCTATTCATATCTCTTCTGTTTGGAGTACGCTGCACTTCTTGGATCTGTAATTTTATGTCTTTCATAAGAGATGGGAAATTTTCAGTAATTATTTCCTCTGTTATTGCTTCTGCCCCCTTTCCCTTCTCTTCTCCTTCTGGGACCCCAATGATATGTACATTATTGTACTTTGTTTCATCCTTGAGTTCCCGGAGATGTTGCTCATATTTTTTCATTCTTTTCTCCATCTGCTCCTTTGCGTGTAGGCTTTCAGGTGTTTTGTTCTCCAGTTCCTGAGTGTTTTCTTCTGCCTCTTGAGATCTGCTGTTGTATGTTTCCATTGTGTCTTTCATCTCTTGTGTTGTGCCTTTCATTTCCATAGATTCTACTAGTTGTTTTTTTGAACTTTTGATTTCTGCCGTATATATGCCCAGTGTTTCCTTTACAGCCTCTATCTCTTTTGCAATATCTTCTCTAAACTTTTTGAATTGATTTAGCATTAGTTGTTTAAATTCCTGTATCTCAGTTGAAGTGTATGTTTGTTCCTTTGACTGGGCCATAACTTTGTTTTTCTTAGTGTAGGTTGTAATTTTCTGTTGTCTAGGCATGGTTTCCTTGGTTATCCAAATCAGGTTTTCCCAGACCAGAACAGGCTCAGGTCCCAGAGGGAAGAAATATTCAGTATCTGGTTTCCCTGCAGGCGTGTCTTAGAAAATTGCTCCACCCTTTGATGCCTCAGGTCACTGTGCCCAGCAGGTGACGCCTGTTAGCCTATAATTCTTGACTGGTGTGAGGAGGTGTGGCCGTGTTCTCCCAGGCTCTGGGGTCTGGTTGTGAATGGAAAGGGCCCCACCCCTTTCCTCCTAGAGAAGACAGAGCCCCCAGGTGGAGGTCATTAGCATTTCAATGGTCTCGCTCTCTGCTTGTGCTGTCTCCACCCTTCCCTGAGTCACAGCCCCGGAAACTGAAAATGACTGGGGCTTTCTCCACTGAGCCAAAATAGTCCCCTTCAGACCCAGTTCAAGGCGACCCTCCGGCTCTCCAAGGTCAGTCGTCACCCAAAGCCTCTGTCTGTTTTTTGGGGATGCGTACCTGTAGTGAGCAGTTCACACTCGCTACTTAAAACCCCAGTTGGAGCTCAGCTGAGCTATATTCGCTTGCTGGGAGAGAGCTTCTCTGTGGCACCACGAGGCTCCGCAGCTCAGGCTATGGGGGAGGGGGTCTCATGACTTGGATCCGCAGGTTTTACTTACAGATTTTATGCTGTGTTCTCGGGCATTCCTCCCAATTCAGGTTGGTGTATGATGAGTGGATGGTCTCGTTTGTCCTCCCGCAGTTATTCTGGATTATTTACTAGTTGTTTCTGGTTTTTTGTAGTTGTTCCAGGGGGACTACTTAGCTTCCACTCCTCTCTATGCCACCATCTTGCCCCCTCCATACATACATTTTAAACAATTTTTTATTTTAATAAAAAATTTTTTTTCCTAACAAGTTCTCCCCGTGCCCGTGTCCTTCCATCCCCTGGTACCCTCTAATCTACTTTCTGTCTCTGCAAATTTGCTATTTCTAGCCATCTCTAAGTGATGTCATTTAATATTTGTCCCTATGCGCTATGATTATTTCACAGAGCATATTGTTTTCAAGGTACTGCCATTTTGCCGCAGGTCTCAGACTTCATGTCTTCTTATGGCTGAATGCATATATGTACCTTACAGAGCACTTGTATCCAGAATATGCAACTCAATAATCAGAAAACAAACAATTTGATTTTTAAAATGGACCAAAGATTTGAAAAGATGCTTCACTGAAGAATATATGTAGATGGTGTCACGGACTCAATTGCCTTCCCCCAAAAGACATGTTCAAGCCCTACCCCCTGGTTCCAAGACTGAGGCCTTATTTGGGAACGGGGTCTTTCCACGTGTAATCAAATCAAGGTGAGGTCATCCGGCTTAGGGTGGGCCCTAATCCAATGAGATGGAGTCCTTAGGAGACGAGGGAACATGGAGACGAGGAGACGGCCCAGTGACGGAGGCAGAGGTGGACTTGTGCCACAACCCAAGGACGCCGTGGATGGCCGGCAAGTCGCTGCCAGGACCCTACGGGCTTCAAGGAAGTACACCTCTGCCGACAACTTGGTGTGGGACCCCTGGCCTCTAGAACTGTGACAGAATAAGTTGCTATTGTTTTAAGCACCCCCCAGTTTGTGGTACTTGGTTATGGCAGTGCTAGGAAGTGAAGACAGATGGCAAATGAGCATTTGAAGACATGCAGAGCATCATCAATCATTATTAGTGAAATGTGAATTAGAACTGCAATGTGATACAATTACACCTCAGAATGGCTAATATTAAAAAGGCTGACGATGCCAAGTGTTGGAGACGATATGGAGCAACCGGAACTCTAATAGTTGATGGGAACCCAAAAAGGTAAGGCAGTTTTGGTGAAGTTTGGCAGTTTCTTTTAGAGCTAAACTACACTTATGATGTAATCCAGCAATCCTACTCCTAGGAATTTAGCTAAGAGAAATGAAAACATACATCCACACAAAGACTTGTCCGTAATATCTACAACAGCTTTATTCGTAAAAGACCCAAACTGGTAACAAACCAAATGTCCATCAGACAGTGAGTGAATAAAAAGAGTGGTATATCCATATGATGCTATCCTAGTCAGCAATAAAAAAGAATGAACTACAGATACAAGCAACATGGATGGATCTCCAAAGCACTATGCTAAGTGAAAAGAAAATAGATACACACAAAGGATTACATATTATATATGTTGGTTTGGATGTGTTATGTCCCCCAAAATGCCATTATCTTTGGTGCAGTCTTGTGTGGGCAGGAAACGTATTGGTTTTGATTGGGTTGGAGACTTTTGATTGGATGTTTCCGCGGAGATTGGATCACTCAACCGTGGGCGAGATCTTTCATTGGATACTTTCCATTGAGGTGTGGCCCCACCCTTTCAGCATGGGCCTTGATTAGTTTACTGGAGCACTATATAAGCTCAGACAGAAGGAGTGAGCTTGCCACAGCCATGAGGGACACTTTGAAGAATGCACAGGAGCTGAGAGAGGAGCTGCAGATGAGAGACAGTTTGAAGACGGCCGTTGAAAGCAGACTTTTGCTCCGGAGAAGCTAAGAGAGGACAAATGCCTCAAGAGCAACTAAGAGTGACATTTTTGAGGAACTGCAGCCTAGAGAGGAAGTCTTGGGAGAAAGCCATTTTAAACCAGAACTCTGGAGCAGATGCCAGCCACGTGGCTTCCCAGCTAACAGAGTTTTTCTGGATACCATTGGCCATCTTCCAGTGAAGGTACCTGATTGTTGATGACTTCCTTGGACACTTTATGGCCTTAAGAATGTAACTTTGTAACCAAATAAACCCCCTTTATAAAGGCCGGTCCATTTCTGGTGTTTTGCATTCCAGCAGCATCAGCAAACTAGAAATTACATGATTCCACTTTTATGAAATTCTACAAGAGGCAAAGCTACAATGACAGAGAGAAGTTCAGTGGTTGCCTGGGACTGGAGGTGAGGGGGAAGTGGTTGATTGCAAAAGGGCAGGAGAGAACTTTTCCAGACAATAGAACTGTTCTATATTATGATTATGGAGGGGGTACATTACTGTTTACTTTGTCAAAACTTATCAAACATACACTTTAGATGGTTGAATTTTATTGTACTTAAGTTGTACCTCAACAAGGTTGATTTCTGAAAAAAGAGTAAGAATAAAAACCATTATTGCACCTTGGGGGAGATGGCAGCATTTGTGGGCCCCCATCACATCCCCATTTAATTCACCCATCTGGCTCCTACAAAATCCAGACAGTGGACTTCCATAAACTAAATAAAGTAATAGTTATAAGTACAGCTGTGATGCAAAACTAATTAACACAGCCACTGGTGTATGGTTTATGACCCCTGAGCTAGTGAATATATCCCCCATCTCTACCAGAAAAGACCAGAAACAATTTCCATCCACTTGGGATGGATGATGGTAAACATTCATTGCGTTGGCCAGACCTATGTTAGCTCTTCCACTTTCTATCCTAACATAGTTCAAAGACCTGGAATATCTGGACATTCCACAGAATATCACATCGGACCAAAGAATCCACTTTACAGCAAAGGAAGGGCAGCAGCCGGCCCACGTACCCCACCACCCAGAATCGGACAACCTGACAGGATGATGGAACGGCATTTCGGAGGTGACCCCAGATGCCTCTGAGGACAGGGCATCACCCTTAGCATGAGTCATACATCTAATTCAATGGCCATCATGTGGGCAAGAGTCTGGCAACCAAGGAGGGGGTGGAGGTAGGAGGGGCCCTGCGTACCATCACGCCCAGTGACCATATTGGGGAATTTCTGAAAATATGGGCTCTTTGGGCTTAGAGATCCTGATCCCCGGGGTGGGGTGGGGGGTTGCTTCACAAGGCATCACAGCAGGACTCCCACGAAGCTTTAATCCGCGGCTGCTGCCCGGTCACTCCAGACATCTCATACCAGGAGATCGGGAGGCACGGAAAGCAGGCACATCCTTGGGAGGTAATTGACCCTGATCGCCACACAAAGGTAGGGATGCGATTACACGGTGCAGGGAGGGAGGAATATACCCCACACCCAGGGAATCCCTTGGGGTGTCTCTCCATGTTCCTTTGCCCTGCCTGGTCGGCCAACGGACAAGGCTGAGAGTGACGTGCTGTGCGGGGCCTCAGACTCGTGAGGGACGAGGGCCTGGGTTCCCTGGGCCAATTCGCCCTCTAGACTCAGGGTGAGCGGGATCCCAGGTGGGTGGTTCAGGAGGAGGGCAATGAGCCTTAGTCGGAGCGTCAAGACCAACTGCAGCGGGAGGGAGGGGAGGTCACCCCACTCACCTTCCTCTTGTAAGTTTCTCGGGAAAGAGACCACCTGGAACCCCAGAGGAGCCGTTTCCAGAACCTACCATACAAAGCGAGCAGATCTGAGCAGCACCAGGGGTGGCCTGCAGGGGAAGCCGTGACGTGCAGCACGGATCCCTCTTTAGGACGGAGGCTCCGTCGCCCCGCGTGCTGGGAGCTGGGTGGCCGCTGGCTGTCTGCCGGGACCCTGCTTGGGAGCTGCCCTCAGCTGGAAAGAACTGGTGACCTCTCTCAAGGTCATGCTCCCCCTGCATAGGCAGCCACATCCTGGTCCAGGCGGGAGTATTTCATATTCCCCACCCTGGCTCCAGAGCTTCCATGGATCCGCTGAGGCGTCTGTTGTGATCTCACTGAAGTTGGATTTCTCCCCCAGGCATTTGTGCTCCCCTCCCTCCCCTACAGACCTTCATCCAAGGGCACCCCAACAAGCTTTCTGCACACAAATCTCAGTCTTTGACTCTGAAAAGTCAGAAAACCAGACTTAGACAAGTGAATTTTCCAAAACAATTGCATTGACAGCAATCCGAAAATTATTCTCGGGATCCTTCTGGAGAGCTCTCTCCTACTTCTCAATACCAGGGCAATTTTTTTTTTTCCTGAAACACAAATATCCACTTTGAACAGCTGGGGGCCCTTCAGCCCGTGTGGGGAGCTCATCTTTCCTTGGTACATTTTGGAAGCTGCTTATAATAAACAAACAACAGAAGCCTTTTCCTCAGCCACCTGGAGGGAGGATGGCTAACGATCTGGAATGGGGAGATTCTTCACCAGGCCATTATCTCATTAATCACTCTGTGTGCCTGACTCCGTGGCCACTTCGACCGTATGGTTTCCAGTGGAGTTAAGCTCAGTTCCACTGAGAATCCACAGCAACAACCAACCCAGACCCAACCATTACCCAGTGTTGCATAAAAGAGCAAAAGGAGCCAGCAATTTTAGTGTGAATGGGGCTCGGTGTCCAAGTGACAGCTGGACCCAAAGGTAGAGGAGAGATGGGAGATGGCTCAGACTGGCCAGCAACTAGCCAGAGACGTGGACAGAGCATGGGCTGGCAGTCAGAAAGACCTGGGTTCGAATCCCCCACTAGCTGGGCAAGTCTGGACAAGTCGCCCACCCTGACTCTGTTGTCCAATCTGTGAAATGGGGTCATAAAATCTCCCTCGGGACAGTGGTGAGCATGAGCAAGTATCCCTCTTCCCTCTTTCTCACCTTGCTCCAGATTCCTTGTCTTGATGCTCTCTGTGGCTTCTTAGACTCACAGTTTTAGAGCTGGAATGGATGATATTAACCAATAATCCAGCATCCATTCCTTAAGTAAGGAAACCGAGGCTCAGAGAAGGAGAGAGAATCACTCGAGGATGCACAGCTATGAGACAGGAGCCGAGGCTGGGGATGGGGCTCACTTTTTTACCACAAAAGACCCTGGTGGTCAGACGAAGATCACCCCCACCCAGACTGCAATTTAACCAATGTTGATAAACTGCTCAACATTCATTTTTTACAGTCCTTACTTACCCATTGCTCGATCAGTTATCTTGAGGAACACAGTCTGATCATTGTTAGATCCCAAAAGAAGAAACTAACGTGTAGAAGGAGTTTCTAACTCAGGGGCTCCACAGCTTATCTCACAGAAAACAGGTGCCCCATAAACTAAAGAATGAGGCTGTTCAAGGCTGTTCAAGGCCATCCCAGTGACCCCTCAAAGACAGGTAAGGCAAGGACAGAGATGCCCATAAAATAAACAACCAAAAAGGCCTGCTCTCCCCAGTTAGATAACTCAGCTGCTTTCCTAAAAAGAATATTGTCTCAGAATTCTACCAACCAATCAGCCCAAAATTAGATAGGCACTCACCCAATCGAGGCACAGAACATCACAGCAGACCCCCTACCCAACGTGGGTTCCTTTTATCTTTAAAAAATGCTGCTCTCAGATAGAGAGCGGGAGCCGTTATTTTTCTTCTTTTCTGCTGGCTCCCACCTGCTTTCTTCCTCTAATAAATCTTAAACTTTATACTTAAACTTTGACTTGCTGCGTTGTGTGGATTCTTGAACGACTCCGAACCTAACAATCGTGTTGCTCCTCACGGTTCCTGGGGTGAATGAATTGCAGCTGGGACAACACGACCCCCCCCACACACACCCCATGGGGTCTCTGCTTCCCTCCCCCAGCTGAGACTCCAGCCAGGCACTCCTGGTCTGTCAAAGGGGCCATGACTTTGCACACCTCCCTGCCTTGGTCCAGGTGGGCTCCTCTTCCAGGAATCCCTTCTCCCTCTGAAGCTGGAGACCTCCCAGGTCAGTTTTCCAAACTCCACGCTGGGTCTGCTCCCGCTCCCACCTCCTAGCCCTTCACCTGCCGGTGACTCGGAGGCTGTGACCTGTGCCTGTGCCTTTAGTCCCCAACCCTCCTCTCCCTGAGCTCCTTGAAGGCAGGACCCCTTCTAGACTCAGCCACACACCGTCGTGTGCAGGAGGGCTTGGGACATCGCCAGTGCTCTGTAAAACTTGGCTGAGGACTTGGACCCGGCCGTCAGTCCACGACTGCATCCAGACAGAGCGAAGGACATTGACGGCACCTGCGTCTTGTGCAGACGTGGCAAAGGTAATTTCTGTGTTTTTTAAATTGTACTTTAAAAGCATTGATGATGCCCATCATCACCTTTGCAAACCTATGGGGGTCTCAGGTCAAAGGCCCATCGCTGCACTATTTCTGGGAACCTTCTGGAAAAAAATTTTTTTTAAATTTAATTAAATTAAAAATGCAATTTAATTTAAATTTAATTTTTAAAATAACATTTAATTGGGGTCCCCAGACCCCTCCTGGGAAGCTCGTGGTCAGGTTTTCCTCCACCTCTCGTCAAGACTCTGGGACCCTCGGATACATGAGCAAACCTGAGAACCAAGCACTGCTAATGTCGCCCTTAGTGAAATAAGGACCATGAACTTACGCAGTAAAGTGAATATTCCCAAGCTAAAGAGCAACAGGCTTTGGAGCTCCCCAGTATCTTGAATCATCCATCAGGCACATTCCCTTCCACGAAACCCTCGATGAGTTCATTTCAGAGCCAAGCTCCTTCTTCTTGCCCCTCCCAGGCAATGCCAGCTGAGGATGGTTTCCAGGCCCCGCTCTACGCTCCCCACCAACACCACCCACCAGCCCCGCAGCCCCCCCCCCACCAGCCCCGCAGGGACCCCCCCCAGCCCCGCAGGGCCCCCCACCACCACCACCCACCAGCCCCGCAGCCCCCCCCCCCACCAGCCCCGCAGGGACCCCCCCAGCCCTGCAGGGCCCCCCACCACCACCACCCACCAGCCCCGCAGGGCCTCCCCCCACCACCCACCAGCCCCACAGGCCCCCTCCCCACCAGCCCCACAGGGCCACCCACCACCACCCACCAGCCCCACAGGCCCCCTCCCCACCAGCCCCGCAGGGCCCCCCACCACCACCACCCACCAGCCCCGCAGGGCCCACCCAGCTCTCCCAGGTGCTGGTGTTTGGCCTGGAGTGGACACCCGGGCATCAGGGCAAGGCTCAGCCCGCCCCTTCCAGAGCCCAGGAGCCCAGGCCTGCCACGGGGAAGGAGGGTCACCAAAGCCACATGGGGTTGCCCCTCGAGGCTTAACTGGGGTCCTTGGCACCCCACCTCGATGGACATCCACTGGGGCCAGTCAGATGCAAGCACCCACTGCCAGCTGACGACGTTTATTTACAGAACTCAGACAGGGGAGGGGGAGCATTTGAGAAAAGGTCGCATTAATGAGGCAGGAGGCGAGAGAAGCCCGTGGGTGTGTATTTTTCATCAGAGCTACGTGTGACTGTCGGCCCAGGCCTGCTTCCCTCTGTGTGGAGGGCGGAGGGAGGAGGAGGAGGAGCTGGGGATGGGGGGAAGCAGGGGAGGGAAGGGGGAGGCTGGGAGAGGAGCCAGGCTGAGGGGGGGGGAGGGAGGCAGAGCGGGGGCCGGCGGGAGGAAAGAGGCGGGCGGAAATCTCCTCAGCCCCTTTTAGGAGCCATCGAAAAATTATTTGGAAAAAAATGCAAGTCATGATGGAGCTTTGGGACCTGGGACCCAGGGGGTTCTTGGCCCAATCCCATCGCAGAGGCCACAGCCGGGCCCTCTCCCTGCCCCTCCCAGGTTCCCAGGAGCCTTCGAACCCCTGGGAAGGGCTCCTTGCCCCCCAGCCTGGGGTAGGCTCTGGAGGGGTCAAGGCAGGGTCCTCCGCGGGGTCAGGGTTCCCACCGGCCTGAGGAGGGGCTGGGCAGGTCCCTCCTGGCTCTCCTGTGATGCTGACAAGGTGTGGGGTGGGGGGACGGGAGAAAGCTGAAGGAGCAGAGACCCCCTTCTTCCTGTGCCCCAGCCACCCCTGGGCCCGGGCCAGGCCCTGCCCAGGCTCACTTTGTGCTGTCTGTGGGGAGTGGAGGAGGTGGGGAAACTGATTCAGGCTCCAAAGAGCAGAGCATCCGCCTTGGCCGTTTCCTGAGGCTCTCGGGCCAAGGGGCACAGCCGGGGTGGCCGAGAGGAGCCCCCCGTGCTTCCTTTGGGCAAACTCTTAAGGGGTTCAGTTGAGCGGAACCTCGGTTTAGCCCCAGCAGGTCCGGCCCGCAGGGTCCCCTCCCCAGGTGGGACAGTCACGGCTTTAGCATGGCTCTGGGAAGCGTGCTGCTGCTCTCTGCTCCATTTCCCTGGCCCCCCGGCTCCAGAGGGCTCCAGACAGCCTGACTTCCCCATCCCATGTGCTTGCCGCCTCCCCAGCCCCTCGGCCCTTCTCTCTTGGGCACCAGCCCCCTCCACCTGCGCGAGGTTTCCCGCTGTGTCCGGACCCCAGCCCACTCCCAGGAACCATCACGGAAGACAGGGATGATAGGAGCTTCAAAAATCAGGGACAGAAAGAAATCCCTGCATCCCCCACCCTCCTGACCCTCCAACACGAAAATAAAAAGCCAAAGCCAGCCAACCCTTTTCCTCTCAGACTGCCTCCCAGATTGCAAAGTGACGTCTGTCCCCACCCACAGCCTTCAGGGCTCATCGGCCAACAGAGTGGCCGGTGGTTTGGACAGTCCCCCGTCCCTCATGATCCCCCAAATTCTTCCTTCCTGACCTAGTCTGCAGGGAGGGCCTCACCAGCATCTGCACAGCATTCATTCATTCATTTTTATTCATTCAGCCAGACAGTGACCCGGGAATGAAAGGCTCAGCCCGCGCCCCAAGGGCACCCCCAGAAGAGGGGGGTGGGGCGGGGGCTGTCCTGGGCCCCTCCAGGTCAGGGCTGGGGGCTGGGGCTGTTTTCCCAAACTTGCCTGGTCCCTTAGAATCACCAGGGCTCTTGCCCGGCCCCAGCCCTGAGGCTGATTCAGCAGTTCTAGGGGGGTCATGGGGAGCCCAGAGTCCCGGAAGGCAGGTCCCTGCACACGCTGGGACCCCCAGGGCCACCCGCTAACCCCAGGAGGACGGAGGGGTCAGAGGACCGGAGATCCGTCCTGGGACACCCCTCACCCCCGTCACCACGGATCAAGTGCCCACCGAAGGGAGGGGATGCAGGGCCAGCTCCCACCACCCAGCAGCGGTCAACCATAGGTCCCCAAACTGCCCCCTGCCACCTGCAGGAAAACGGTTGAGCCCCTCAGCCTTTGTGGGTCAGAATCAGTTTCTCTCTCATTCCTTCTCTCTGGTTGTTCTGTGGAAGTGCAGCCTCGATTCTGTCAAAAAAATAGGAAACAGCAAGAAATACAAGAAAACCCAACAGGGAGCTGCCTCTCCCAGATGTGCAGATGGCGGTGGGGGGGGGCCTAAGGGCCCCGGCGACTGGCTCACACCTACCCCTGTCTGCCCCTCGTCCCCTTCTCACTCAGGAGGAGCTGTGCTCACCCCCTCTCCCCTGCCCACAGCTCCCCGGGGACGTACCCAAACAGTAGGAGCCACGATGGGACCAGCTGCTTCTTTCCCAGACCCTCAGCTTGATGCGTGAAATGCAGACGCCCACCAGCATGGTGCAGGGAGCAGCTGCAGGAAGGGCCTTGTCCACTCAAGGGCCACTCAGCCATAACCACGGCTTTCCTTTAGTGGACACCGGGCATCTGCAGGTCAGTGCTCCAAGGTTTATAGACATGGCCTCACTGAAGCCCTGTGCACGACCCAATACATTAGGACTCCAGTTATACTGCATTTACAGATAAGAACAGGGGCCCAGAGAGGTTAAGTAACTTGCCCAAAGCCACACGGCATATAAACCAGTGGGGTTGGCAGAATCTGTGCTCTTAGTGATACGCTACCTGCTCCTCTATCCAGCATCTCCCCCCAGGGGCCACACTGTGCTGTTAAGACTTTGGCTTTAATTTGTGTTTTCTGATACAGCGAAGCCCTTCCTGAGTGACGTATGGTGGGTTGAGCTGTCTGTCATCTGTGACTGTGACCTTATTTGGAAATAGTCTTTGCAGATGTAATCAGTTAAGATGAGGGAGACCACATGGAGCTAGGGTGGCCCTAATCCAATGACTGTTGTCCTCCTAACACGGAGAGATTTGGACATGGAGATGCAGACATGCAGGGAAGACGACTGTGGGATGATGGAGGCGGGAGCTGGAGGATGTGGCCACAAGCCGAGGAGTGCTGGGGCCACCGGAAGCCAGAGGAGGCCTGGAATGGTCTGAGAGCCTTCGGGGGGACCGTGGCCCTGCCCACACCTGGATTCTGCATTCTGGCCTCCAGAACTGCGGGACGATATGTTTCTACTGTTTGAAGCCACCGGGTTTGCAGCACCTGGTTACGGCAGACCCTGGAACTCAGAATACATGAACCCCAATCACTGCAGAAGGGGGCGGCTTAGGAATTCCAGTCCAAAAGGGTGTTGGCATCTAAGGATGGATCTGGCGTGGGGGTTGGGAACCCTCCGCCCAGATAAACTTGCCAATTCATTATTTTGTCTGCTTCCTGGGTATGTTACTGTCCCTTTGAAATGATTTTTATTGGGAGAAGAAACATAAAGAGAAAAATAAAATCATAACCCAACAATCCACCCAACCAGAGGTAAACATCCTTTAGATCTTGCATGTTTTCCAGTCTTTTTTTGCTTGTTCATTTAATTTTCTATTTTATTAATTCTATATTTATTAATAAATATGGATATATTCAGACATTTATTTGAATATATTTCTTCATTCATGAAATGAATAAACGTGTATTTATCTACAAAAGTGCTTTTACTCTGGAGAGGTATAGAGAAGAAAACAAGCAAAAAGCCCAAATCACACCACCCAAATAATCCCACTTTGAAAATCTAATGAAAGTCACATGTACATAAAGTTAGAAAATGGGGACCACAGAAGGGGCCATGGTTAAAACCGCTCTCCAGTCAACCCCTCTCTTGCGCTTTCCCACAAATTAACCACTGTCAACAGTTTTTGTGATTCTTCCTAGAAAAATAATTTGCAATCCACCTGCATTTTGGATGTATTTATAGAAAGCTCCTTTTTCTTTGCACAAAGGGAATTTCCTCCTATGTGTTTTCTTTGCACATATTTTTTTTTTCCATAGAGCTGAGCTCATATTTCAAGTGTGAGTGTATTTCCTACTTTCTGCACTTGACAGTCTGTGATAAACTTTCTCCTGAGAACATTCATTTTGTAGCCAAAGATGTGGCTCCCTGGCTGAGAATTTCCAGTGATGGGGACAAAACTGTCAGAAGAGGAGGTCGCTGAGTGCCAGCTCCCCAGCGGACGCTGATCTGTCCCACGCCTGCCCCACAGCTGTGCACGTGGGCCGTTTTGTGCAAGCTCATATTCAGATCAATCCAGCCAACATTTTGTGAGCGCCTACTGTTTACCAGGGTCTGCAAAGACTGTTTCCCTGGCTTCTTTCTCAAAGGGCAGTGGCAGTACATTGCTGATGACTTTGCGAGCTCTGGCATTTCAGCGTGCGGGTCTGGTCAGATGGTGACCAGGCTGGACAGTGGCTCTCCTAACCGATGGCAGAGCTGCTCCTAAGCCTCCATGTCCGGGAGTGGCTGGAGAGTCTGAAACCCTTTTTCTCTTTGCTACTGTGCAATGCAGCCGCTGGTGGAAACAGAGAACACGTCCCAGGAGAATGGGGGAAGGGGGAGAGGTGGAGGTCAGGGGACCCTTGGTCCATTTCAAGCCGTTGGTGTGAGGCCAGGTGAGGGGATGCTCGAGGACAGGTAGGAGGGGGCGGAGGGGAAAGTAGTGGGGATGCCACCTTCTCTGCAGCTGCCGGGAGCCCCTAGTCTGGGGCAGCCTTTGGCCAAGGCAGCCCTTGACCCCACAGCTGGGACACAGAGCTGGGCTCCAGGACCTAAAAGAAAAGATGAACAGATGCTCTGTGCTATGGGTCTCCACGTGGCCAGCCTGGTTCAAGGGCTTCCCCAAAGCTAGAGCGAACAAATCACAGAGGCTGGTCTGTCAGACCTGGTGCTCCTCTGCCCAGCAGGGTGGCTTGAAAAGGCTGCTTAGCCTTGCTGAGCCTCAGTCACCTCATCTGTCAAATGGGAACGACGGTCCCTCTCTCCTCATAGGGTTAAAGTACACACACTCTCAATAGATGGTGACCGATACTGTTATCATCATGATATTCCTTGGGCCCTGAGCCGAGTGTATTAGTTGCTGGTGGCTGCTATAACAAAGCACCACAAACCAGGCGGCTGCAATCAATAGAAATTTATCATCTCTCCAGTTCTGGAGGCCTCAAGTCTGAACTCCAGGTGTCGTCAGGACCTGCCCCCTCTGAAGGCTCAAGGGAGCAACTTCCCCGGCTCTCCCAGCGTCTTGTGCTTGCTGACAACCCTTGGGGCTCCCTGGCTGCAGTTTCTGCCTCGGTCTTCACACAGCCCTCCTCTGCCTCTGCGCCAGGTCACCCATTGGAATCCCGGGTGATCTCATCCCGAGATCCTTAACTTAACACTGCAAAGGCCCCTTCCCAAAGAAGGTGCAGATTCTGATGGTTAGGACTTGAGAAATCTTTTCTCCACCCACCCTGCCAACACTACTGAGGCTTCGGGGACTATTTGTCCTCCGGTTCTGAGGTCTGACTGGAGATGGCCCATTTCCCTCACTCGCCGAACGCCGGGAGAACGTCTGCTCCAGGTCTTCCTTCTTGAGAAGGGAGCTGAAGCCTCCATCCCCAGCCAGCCCTTGGCAGGAGCAGCAGGTTAAACCCTAAAGAGAGAAGTGATCTGAGGAGCAGAGCAGCTGGCACATGGGAGAGCCCGACCTTCCGAGTCACGATTTTCTGCTGTATGAAAATGCAGATAAAAACATCCACGTTGAGCCTCCGATGAAGTCGGTGTGTGCTTTCAACAGTCGTGTTCTGCTGAATGGCCTGTTAAGCGTTGGGTGGCTTCTCCCCAAAAGATACGTTGCAGTCCTGTCCCCCAGTGCCCGCGGATGTGACCTTATTTGAAAGTAGGTTCTTCAAAGATACAATCACATTCAGATGGGTTCACACCGGAGCGGGGTGAGCCCTGATCCAGTATGATTGTGTCCTTATAAGAAGATGAGGGAGACTCAGACAGACAGACAGAGGGACAGAGACGGAGGTTGCAGTGATGCAGCCACAAGCCAAGGAGGGCCATGGAATGACAGCAAACTCCGGACCCTGGGAAAGGCAAGGAAGGGCCTCCCCTCGAACATCTGGAGTAGCGAGACCCTGCCCACACTGGATTTCAGACTTCCGGCTTCCAGGACCACGAGGGAGCGCCCCGTTGTTTCAAGCCACCAAGTTTGCGATGCCTTTTTACAGCCTTCCTAGAAAACAAACACATGCCCCCAAAGTTCCCCATGTGCTGGTAAGACGCCGTTCCCTGTTTCTCCAGGCACATTTTATTTTTTCTCCCCTTCTTCTGGATGTTCTCTATAGTCTTTTCTGCACGTTTGTTTGTACGTTCATTCAGTTTTCAGTCCTGTGTTAGTTTCCCAGCTGCCTAGACTGATACCGTACAACAGATTGGCTTCACAGCTGAAATTTGTTGGCTCCCAGTTTCAGAGGCTGGAAGGCTGGTTGCCTCCCGGGTGTGGTATCTTCCGGCTGCCTGGCGACCGTCGGGGTTCCTGGGCCTTCCCGTCACGTGGCAGTGCACGTGGCAGTGCACGTGGCAGCACTGTCTCCTTTCTCATCCGGTTCTGTTGACTTCCAGCTCCAGCTGCTCCCCGTGGCTTCCTCTTCCGTGTCCGATTTCCTTTGCTCATCGGGACCTCAGCCGTGCTGGACGAGGGCCCCCCCTTCAGTTTGGGCCACACCTTAACGAGTCACATCTTCAGAGATCCTGTTTACTGTCAGGTTCGCGCCCAAGGACCAGGGGTTGGACCTGAACAGCCTGCTGTGGGGGACGAGCTTCTCCACCAGGAAGAACCTCCAGGTTCTTTGGGAAATTTTCCTCCTGACGTGAGAGAGGGGCAGCCCAGCCAAGAGCAAAGAGTGGGGCTTGGGGTCAGAAAGGAACTGGTTCGGGGGTGCCCTGGCTCTGGCCCTCAGACACCACCCTGGCTGGCTTCCTAGACGAGACCCTGGGGAAGGCCTCCCTCCCACCTAATCATCCATTTGGTCAACAAGTCTGTGCACTGAGTGTCTGTCTCGCACTGGCTGCCATTCTAGGGGCTCACGATACACCGTGAGCAAGAGACACAGATTCCCGCCCCCGTGGCGCTGACCTGCTGGCAGGTGGGGAGACGACACACAGAACAAGGAAGTGTGTTAACTCTGTCAGAAGGGGGCCAGTGCTGTGGGAAAAGAAGCAGAGCAGGTTAGAGGGTCAGTGGTTTGGGGCTAGAGGGCACAGGTCATAGGTCAAGCAGGGAGAGGCCCACAGGGCAGCTGCCACCTGTGCAGAGCCTGGAAGGAGCGAAGGTGTGAACCCAGCCAAGGTCTGGGGGAGGAATTCCAGGTAGGGGCACGGCCAGTGCAAGGGCCCAGTGTGGGAGTGAGCCGGGGGGCTGGAGCGGCATAAGGAAAAGAGGTAGAGGGGCCGTGGGGCCCCAGGATGGAGCCCGAATGGCTGGGTCTTGGAGGCCACTGTGGGGCTGGGGGCTTGAGCTCAGAGTGAGATGGCAGCAGAGGAGGTACATGATTTGACTCCTGTTTAAAACGATTATTCTGGATGTTGAGAATGGACCATGGGGAGCAAGTGCAGAAGCAGAGAAGCAGAGAAACCTATATGAAGGCTATTTGGAGGGTTCCAGGAGAGGGGACAGTGGCTGGGACCAGGGGGGTAGCGAGGAGCAGTTGGGTTTTGAAGACAGTATTTTTGTGTGTGTGTGTGTCTGTATGTGTGTATATGTATGTGTATTTGTATATATGTGTGTGTTGTGCATTTGTATGTACTGTGTGTGCATGTGTATATGTATGTGTGTGTATGTTTGTGCACATGTGTGTATGTGCATTTGCATTCCATACAAATACATATACATGTGTATATACGATGTATTCATATTTATGTACTTTTTCTTTCCAAATAATTTTAGATTTACAGGAAAGCTGCAAAGATGTGGCAGAGACCCCCACCCCTGCACCCACATTGCCATGGTACATTCATCAAAACTGGGAAATTAACTTTGGTGCACACTGTTAACAAAACTGTGGACTTCATTAGGCCTTCCCCACCTTTCTCCCCAGTGCTGGGTTCCGGACGTCTCTCTAAGGTCGGCGGAAAGGATTTCCTGATGGATCAGGAAGGAGAGGAGTCAGGGAAGGTGCCGGGCCTGGGTCGGAGCTGCGGAAGGACAGGGTTGCCATCCACCGAGACGGAACGGCTTTCAGGGGAGCAGGTGAGGAGGTGAAGAACAGGGGGGGAGTGTGGACCTTGCTGAGTTCGAGGCACCGTCTGGGTGGGGAGGTTGAGTAGGCTGTGATACAAAAGTCTGGAGTTTGGGAGGGAGGTCTAGTCTAGAATAAAAATGCAACTAGGCTTAAGCCACCACTCCGTTTCCCCCTACCTAGACTTAGAGAAAAGGGGTTTTAGTGAAAACTCCAGTCTGTCCTGAATCTGTCCATCTGGGCAGCCATCCTCTGAAACCTCTCCAGGGCCTTTCCCAACAGGTGAGGCCAAGGGCCCTCAGGGAGAAGGGCAGTGGTCAGCAAAGCTGGCCGTGTCCCTGGGTGGGGAGGGGGTGGTGGGCTTCATCTGGAGGCTCCCCTGGGGCAGGGTCTTTAGGATAGGGTCCGGCCATTCTGGGCTCCTCCCCCAACACACACCTGCGTGGGCACAAACCCACATGCACCTGTGGTGTATTTGCACACAGCCAGGCACGTGCAAACACAGGCCTGCTGTGCGAGCCCCAGCGTGAGCGCCCCTCCCCTGCCCTGCACACCCCGCCAGCTGTGGCTCCTCCACAGGCTTCTGTTCTCCCCCCACCCCAAAGCCGCCTTGGCTCCTGCTGGTGTCGGCGCTCCCCGCCCCACCAAGCTGCCTCATGCGTCTCCCAGTCGTCACCCGGCTGCCCACAGCTTGCTCTGTGCAGCGAGCCCTTCCCTTTCATCCCCGGCCCCGTCACCAGCCCGGGGCCGGCCTGGCCTGGAACAGACCCTGGTGAAGCTTTGTGGCAACGAGTACCCGCGTGTGTGTCGGAACCACTAACCGGGGATGTGTGGGGCCAGGCAAAGAAGATCCGAGAGCCCGAGAGGCCCCGCCGACAGTGGAAGGGCTGATGCTTATCGAGAAAGGTGACAGCTGCGCCGTGAGAGCAGGGAGATCTGCAGTCCCCTCGCTGCTCCTCCCGCCCAGGGCGGCAGCAAGGACTTGGGGTTCTGCCTGAGTCTCGGGGCGCCCATCCATCCCCCTGCCCCTTTCCCATGAGGAGCCTGGTCATCCTGGGGAAAAGACGGTCTTCTGGAGAGGGATCCTCGCTGGTTTACCTTGGGGTCGTCATTGCTGAAACCCAGGGGCCCTGGGCGCTAGGCAAGGCCGTGCTGGGAGTCAGCTGGGGCCAGGTGGGACGAGGGGCACTCTCCTGGGCTGGGGTGGGGATGTCGTGCTGCCACTGGGGCTCTACACTGAGGTTCAGTGTTTCCTGGGTGGGGAGGGGGCAGTGGCTGCGATCTGGACTCCCAAGGCTCCCCCGGGGGCCGGGTCTCCCCGATGAGGCAGGCTGACCCCGGAGGGGCCACCCCTTGCGGGCAATACCAAGACAGCAGCCAGCTCACCGGTCCCCAGGAGCCCGAGAGCCCCGTGGTGCAGTTGGCAGTGAGGTACAGAGACGTGCTAATGACAGCAGCCCTCCCTCCCCAAGCGGCCGCCTCCATCTCCATCGCTCTTTAATTATCTGGAATTAGAGCACCGTCCTCACCCTCCCGATGTTACGGTGGAGGGAATGGGGCATCCATTAATTACCTGATCCATATGTAAAGTGTCACACATAATTTTTCCAGAGCCAAAGGGTTCTCGCTCCAAGACCTGCGTCATCCCTTAATAACGGTGTGGAGTGAAGGGAACCAGGACCTGGCCTCGGGAAGGGGACCCCAGAGCCTGGACCCTGCCGAGTGAGGGCTTCACCCAGGATTCCTCTGCACCCGCCCTCGGTGGGCCGGGGGCCCCCGCAGCAGGAGAGGGACCAAGGGAACAGAGATCTAATTAAGGGTTTGCTAAAGGGCCCTTCTCCTTTCAGTTGGCTAAATACAGAAATGAATGAACATTAACACGAGTTTAAGCAATAGATGAAGGACTTAGGTGAGATAAGAAGAAGGATATTTCCATTTTGAGGAGAGAATTGAAGATATGCCCAGCTTTCCCAGATAGGATGTTTTGTGACCAATTAGCTGGAGGGAATTGGTGTGTTAGGGACCAAGCAGTCACCAAAAGGGCAGCTAAAAGGCCAAATAGTAGCTGGTCACACCAGGGCTTTAGAAACATGGCCGAGGGGCATTTTGGAGGAGGGAGTGGAGGATGGGGAGGAGGGGGAGGAGGGTCAGGAGGGGGGGGAGGAGGGGGAGGGGGGAAGAGAGGGAGGAGAGAGACAGGGGTCAGAGGGGCAGAGAGAGAGTGGCAGAGAGCTGAGGGTGCTGATTTTAGTCTGTGCTGGCAATTTTGCCAAGAAAGAAACATCATAACCGTTTCCCAGGTAAGCTCCCCACGAAGTGTCTGACGGCTTTGAGCCTGGGATGGAGAAAGGTTGTGAGTGATGCGGGCAAAAGGCAAAAAGGCAAAGGCCCTGCAGTGGATCTGGGGTAGGGGCTGCTTTTGTGCCGCTCTGGAGCCGGTGGTGAGGTCGGTGTGAGAAGACCTATCTGCAGCCTGTGGAGCCCCTCGCCCACCGTATCCCACCCTACTCGCGTGACAACTCTGAGGAGGAGCCCGTCCTCACTCCCGCTTTACAGAGGAGGAAACTGAGGCTCAGGGCCGGCCCCTGACCCCAGCCCGGGCTTCCCTGCAGGCTTTGCTGCTCCCACGGAAAAGCCCAGGTTCCCTCGTGCAGGAAGCCCGTGCAGGAAGCCCGTGCAGGGCTGACAGTCACTTTTGTGCCGAGCTCTCGGAGCCGGTCCTTTGGGGGGAGGCTGTCGGTCCCAGCCCATTCAGGACAGATTCCCTGGGCTGTTTGTGTCCACTCAGCCCCTCCTCTCTCCTGACCCTGAGCCTCTCCCTGACCCCTAAGCCCCTGAGGTTCTCCTGCCTCCAGGCGACCAGGTAAAGAGCCTGCTGATGCTACCAGGCCTGCACCCCGGGGCTTGCACCCCTGGATTCCGACGGGACACCTGCACGTCCAGGACCCACTGCCATCAGCCCCCAGGATTGGCCCTCGGCCTGGGGCTGGGCTGGGGACTTAGGGGACTCATGGGCACTTACAGAAACCCCAGTGCCTCCCCCACCCCCAGAGTCATTTCAGAGGGTCCTGGGTGGGGCCCCAGAGCTGCCGCCCAGCCAGGTTGGGACCCTCTGCTTAGGGACCGAATTCCCCGGGGACAGGGACAGCACATCTTCCTCCCTCAGAGCCCTGGGGCGGCCCCCCCACCACAGG
Organism: Choloepus didactylus; assembly: GCF_015220235.1. NCBI lineage: Eukaryota > Metazoa > Chordata > Mammalia > Pilosa > Megalonychidae > Choloepus > Choloepus didactylus. Next base: position 71,803,911 of record NC_051324.1, on the reverse strand, counting down.
GAACTCTCTCTCCCTCCTGCCTGGCCCCTCCGGCCTCCACTCTCGGACTCTCTTTCCCCTCCTCTCCTGTGGGAGTCACCTGGGGTCTCAGCATGGCTGGCCACGCTGCCCTGTGGTCCAGTTGGCTGCCCCTGGGGTCTGCTGTGGCACCCCCTGAACCCCCCTACAGCTCCTGGGGACCAGGCTCCCTGTGCCCCGGGGAGACCCACAGAGTCCCTGAGCCTTGGACAGCTCATGTCGATCCCGGGACCCACCTGCTTGCTCCAGTGTGGGTGGGGCCCGGAACGGATGCACACCTGGAGAAGGGCCTCTTTGAGAAGAGAATACAAAATGACACGTGCAGAGAAAGAGAAGGGCCCTGGACTCAACCTCCTGGACAGGGACGCCCCAGGCCGCCGGGGTACAGAGGGTGTCACCAGAGCAGCTCGTAGGGACCTAGCTCCCCCGTCACCTCACACCCGTCCCCTCGCACAGCCCAGACCTGATGGAAGGACCCCTGGCTCTCTGCCTCCCACCAGCCACCCCTTCCGAGACCCTGGCTCTCACTGACCCAGAGGCTGCCCACACCCCTCCCTGGGGCAGGAGGCCCAGCCTCCCAGCTGTCCCCCAGCCCCAGCCAGGGGAAGTTGCCACTGTGCTGTCCCCAGCACATCCTGAGACCCCGGGGTCTCGACAGGTCGCAGCCTCTCCTCCCCTGCCCGTCTGGCCCAGCCCCTCGCTGGCACAAGGCTGAATTTGCAAGGAGGGGAGGAGGGAGGGGAGGAGGGAGGGGAGGAGGGAGGGGAGGAGGGAGGGGAGGCTGGAAGGGAGGAGGGAGGGGAGGGAACGAGGGAGAAGCATCTCTTGTTTGTCTCCCGCCGCCTCTCACTCACTCTCTCCTTCATCTCAGAAATCTCCACTCTCTCCCTCCTCCTCCCCACTGCTCCTCTTCCCGTCACATCTTCCTTACATCTCTTGGAATAAAAAACAGTTCTCTCGTGCGGCCTAATTCCCCCTCCCCACAGTTTCAGACCATTATATTAAATAACGATAATCACAAGCGTTTCTTTGTTCCATCTGCAACAGCCGCCTGTCCGCTCTAAAGCTCTGGAACCCAAGGTCACGGGCCCCTCCGCTCGGCTTAGATAAATCTTCCCCGCTGCTGAACGCTGACGAATCCCCGCGCCGGCCCTTGGATGTATATTCTTTGTTTGAAGTATGGCACGCAGCGGTGGGCGCGCCCGATGCCAGCTCGCTACCTTTCCTTTGCATATGCAATCGTGGCTGCGGCTCCCCGGGAAGGGAAGGGAAGGGAAGGGAAGGGAAGGGAAGGGAAGGGAAGGGAAGGGAAGGATGCTCACTGCCTCCTCCTCCACCCAGCCAGGCTGTGCAGGAGGAACCGCCCGGCTCCCCTCCCCCCTTCCTCGCCCCCGGCTCCCCTCCCCCCTTCCTCGCCCCCCCCGGCTCCCCTCCCCCCTTCCTCGCCCCCAGCTCCCCTCCCCCTTCCTCGCCCCCCGGCTCCCCTCCCCCCTTCCTCGCCCCCCCGGCTCCCCTCCCCCTTCCTCGCCCCCCCCGTCTCCCCCTCCCCCCTTCCTTGCCCCCCCGGCTCCCCTCCCCCCTTCCTCGTCCCCCCCACCAGCCCAGGCGCCTCCTTTGTTCTCTGCCGCCTGCTCGTCCGCGATCACCTGCCTGAAGAGCATTTGTCTCTGCTCGCGAATCACTTATTTTTAATAACTTGATTAAAGCCAGAGGCATCATCCCAGCCCCCCCTGGCAGGCGGGTGGGTCAGGGCGGGACCACGGAAGGCTCCAGAAGAGGGCACTGAGCCCGGGGAGCTGGGGCAGCAGGGAAGGGCTGGGGTGGTGGGTTCCCCTCCCCTCCGCACCCCCGGCCCCTGCCCATCCTGACCAGGAGACCTCCCGTGCCCTCGATGCCCTCGGGGCACACGGCTCTGCCCGTCTCCCGCTTCCGCTCCCCCGGGGCTGGGAAACTCCGTGGACGGACAAGAGTGAGACTGGACAGTGGGATAACGGGGCCTGGAAGGCTCGGGGCCTCCTGGGCAGAAGCTTCCGGAGCAGCTGCAGCCTCCTTCCCCCCCTCACTCCCCAATGGGCAAGGGGGCAGAAGGGCGAGGGGTCCCGGCCCGAGAACCGCCTCTCCCGCTGCCCCTCCTGGGGGGTTCTCTGTGGGCTCCCTGCCTCTTCACTCCTGCTGTAAAGCAAGGGGGGCCACAGCCCAGGACCTGGGGGGAGAAAGGACATTTTCCTCACCACCCTGGACCTCTGATAGGACAGGAGTCGGTGCCCACATCGCTGGCCAGCAGGCACTTCAGCCTCCTCAGGGCCACCCAGCCTTGGGGGCCCCTGAGCACCCTATAGGTGCTACACCGTCCTCAGCCGGGCTGGGTCGGGCTGCCCCGGGAAGGGTGTGGGGCAAAGAGGCGGAGTGGGGTCTCCCTAGGAGTCACTTCTCTGAGCCCCAAGGACTGAGTCAGCTCAGGTCCTCTGGGAAGCAGGTGTGGAGATGGAATTAAACTTGCAAGAGATTATGGGGGTGGGGAATGAGTGCAAGGGATGGGGGGGAGCAGGAGCAGGCAGGGAGGGTCTCCAGACTGTGATGAGGGTCTGACCCCCGTGGAGGGAGAGGGGAAGGAAGGAGGGTGGGCAGGAAGGACCCTCGGGCTGCAGTGAAAGGAAAGCTGGAGCCAAGACGTTAGGGGCCCTCGGTTTGCAGGGGCTGCTGTAATGACAGACACGTAGTGGGTTAAAATAAAATATTAGGCAAGGTATTATTTATGTGAGTTTATTTGAGCAGTTTGCTGGTCATGAGTTGGGCAGCATCGAAACCGTACGTGGAACGGAGTCCCACCGGGGGTGGAGGGGTCACTGATGCAGGACAGGTGTGGACACACGCAAGGAACTGCTCTGACTGGCCATATTCAGTCTCTGCTCCACTTAGGGAGTCTTACGAAGTGGGGAGCAGGTACTTGGATTCAGATGGTCGGCTTGTCCATTCTCAGACACTCTCTCCGCTGGGCTGAAACCGGTTCCTCACCAGGTGTTGCCTGCCTGCAGTTCTGTGGGGTGGACTGTGTTGTTCCGTTTTCTTGGAGAGCCCCTGCTGGTCACCTGTTTTGTCTCCTGGGGACTCCTTTCTCAGAAAGGGGTCCCCCGGCAATGCCGAAGGTCGCCCACTGTTTTGTTTGATGAAACGCTCATCGGACAGTTCCGGAATTGAGGAGTCGGCGGGACACACTCCACGCTCCCTCCGAAACCCGGAGCCTCACCCTGGCCTGGCTCCCGGAGGCTGCCGGCCACGCTCGGGGGTCCTCGGCTTACAGAAGCACCTCTCCCCTCTCTGCCTCCACATTCACATGGCCTCATCCCCTGCGTCTGTCTGTCTCTGTGTCCAAATGTCCCCTTCATAGGAGGGCCCCAGGCGTGTGGGATCAGGGCCCCCCTGGTCTCGTGTGGCCTTAATTTAACTGAGTGCAGCCGAGGGCTTACTTCCGAATGAGGCACAGTCTGGGGTCCTGGGGATGGGCCTCAGCACGCCTTTCTGGAGGACATAATTCAACCCTAACAGGGGCTCCCGCACTGGGGAAGAACGGCCTGGCCCCCGCCCACTCGCCCCGGAGCTCGGTCCTTCGCTGGGGGTGCACATGGCGTGAACAGTGCTGACCTCTCCCTTCAGGCAGGCCCCCTCTGGAAGGGAGACCCGAGGGCACCGTCCTGTGGCCGCCCCGAAAACCAAGGGAGAGGAGGAGCTGCCCTCCCGCCCTCTCCCGCCCACTGTGTGCCCTCGGCAAGGCCCGTCCCTCCCTCCCTTCCCACAGGGCAGGGGACACATCTCCACCAGGACGCCATGCTAGACCCTGGGCCACCGGGTGCCAGCATCCCCCATCACAGCTCTTTCCAGACTTCTGCGCTGCCTCCGTGCTCCTCCCACCCACTGCCACCCTCTCCACGGGCTTCTGTTTCTGGCATTTTCTTCTCCAGTCTCACTTGGTGTTTCAGGTTCTTCTCTTCATTTTTCCTAAGTTCACAGTCTTTCAGAGAGTCGAGAAAAGAAGAAACGCCGTCACCTTCAAAGCGAGCTCTGTGGGGCAGGGGACAGGTTTGAGCCTTTGTGTCTTCTCTGAGCAGTTAGAGAGAGGGAACTAATGAGGACACTTCGGCCTGTGCTCCCGAAGCCCTGGTTCCAATGGGGGAGCAGCCTGGGGTCTCAAAGCCCCTCCTGAGAGCCGCCCGGACTGGTCCTGGCCCGAGACCCGAGGACATCGGGCTGTCACGGATGGAGCTGCCTGACACCCGGGCCGCTGCTTCCCCACCATGGCCATCCAGGGCCCCTCCGCACTGGCTCAGGTGCCTCTGGCAGGGTCCACGCTCACCCACGCCGACCCTGGGGCTCCGGCCTGGGATGGAGGAAGACGGCAGCAGAACCATCGGCATGGGACTCAGCTCCCGGTGGGTCAGGGGCTCGAGCTCTGCAGACCCCTCTGGCAGCGGGGCAGGAGGCGGGAACGGGGGCCCGAGTCAGAGCAGAAAGAGGAGGGTCCGGGAACCTGCACTCTCTGGCAGGTTTGGGAACCAGAGTCAGGAATGGAAGTCCGTTCTCCAAGCCCTCCCCGTCACAGAGCCCGGCGACATTCCTTCCTTGGCTGACGGAGAAAAATGCTCAAAGCACTAGTGACTCCCCACTTTAGGGGCATCAGTGAAGCCCCTGGTCATAGCAGCTGGCTCAGCTGGGGCTCCCAGCCGCATCCTGATGACTTGGAGCCATAGGGACCTGCAGAAATAGTTCTGTGTGTCTCAAGGTGGGTGCCCCAGAAGCAGAGCCTGACCCGAGGATTTCTGAGCGAGCAATTTACTGAGCAAGTGCTCCGGAGAGGCTGCGTAGGGGAGCAGGACGGGCAAGTGGGGAGAAGCCAGCAAGGGTGTGAACTGGGGCTCCGCTCGGCCTGATCCCTCGGAAGGAGGCCAGCGGGCGAGCTCCAGCTCAGAGGTGTCCAGGGAAGGCCTGGCCGGGGGGGTGGGGGGTGGGGGTGGAGCACGTGTGCATGTGTCATATACACACACACACCACGGAAGGGATCCGAGGAGCTGAGCCACGTGCTGCCGCCAGAGTCTCCTAGTCAGATTCAGCAGGTGTGCACCCCCAAAGGCAGCCCCGTCACACCCAAGGCAGGGGACTGGAGCTCAGGCCCCATGGCACACCCAGGACACGTTTCCCTGAACTCAGCCCCTCGTCCAACCCCCAGAGCAGAGCCACTCAGCCATCTGCAAACAGGACAGAGACGGCGCCTTCGTGAAACAGGTCAGCACGAGGCTCCATTCCCCTCCTCCCAGACGCAGTACTTCAGTGGCATTGAGCTCCCCCTGCTCTTGGGTCTTTGGGGCCCCATTGACCTTTGACCCCACGCCCTTGCGGTCACCCACTGCCACCAACACGGACAGCACCTTGACACACCTCCAAGATCTTGAACTCAGGACTTACCCATCCATCCTCCCCCTGTCTGAGCCCCCCCAGCAGCTGACGGACAGACGCCCCCTCTCCCTGAGCCAGCACCTCCTCGTTGTGGGACCTGACCTCCTACTGAGCCTGAACTCATGGCCAGGGCCCATGGGCCCCCTAAATCCATCTCCTTGCCACCTGCCCACTCCAACCTTGGGGTCCCCCCACTGCTCACTTTCTCCTCTGCTTGTGGACCTCAGGGTATTGCTCAAAAAGTCATGCACACCAAGACCAGGCCGTCCGGATTCCACGCCCCTCTCTGCAGCTGCTCTGTGCTGCGGGGCGGGTGCTCATCCCTCCCCTACACCTGCTCCAGGGCACGCGGTGCTGCCCGTCTCCACTTCTGCCCAAGTTCCCACCCCATTCCCACTGCCGCGCCTCGGCCCCAGCAGATGGACTTCCCTCGAGCCTCCTCTGCAGCTGGCCCCTCAGCCCCTACTTCCCTCCTCTGATACCCCTGTGCTCCCGGCCTCTGGGGGCTCAGGCGTGGGCTCTGGGCCCGGGCAGGGAAGCCCCCCATGCCCCCTCTTCTCCCGGCCACTCACCCGCCCTCCTCCCTGGACTGACCCCCCTGCTCTCTGGCATCGAAGGGTCCCCGGCTCTCCTGCCCGGCCGCCCTCCTCTGCCGGGTCCATCTACTCGGCACCAACCCCTACGCCCTTGGACAAGCCGAGGCTCCCCATTTCCCCGGAGACAACAAAGGGGTGAGGTGGGGGCTCCTGGCGGCTCCTTCCTGTTTGAATTCTCGACTTTTCTGCCTTCGTCTGCATTTTTCTGGCTTCACGTGTGGGCGTCTCCTGCCTCCTCCTTAGGGGGTTCCAGGAGCAGAAGGAAAGCGGAAGGAGGTGCCAGTCTGGAGAGAGGAGGGGAGCCGGTCCGAGGCCGGGGATCTGCGCCCCGGGGAGCGGGGCCCCAGGGGAGAGAGGTGGCACCCCAGGGGGGTCTCATCTCCGTCCCAGCCGGGAGAAGCCCCCCTCCCGCCCTCCCCGTAGCCCCTCAGCGGCAGGCGGAGGGTTTCCCTGGCAGTGTTCTCACCCCTGCTCTGTCTCCCCACCTCCCCCCGAGAATGAATTCTCTCTCTACCTGCAGGGCCCCACCAAGATTTACACCACAATCGGCACGTGGCTCCACAGAGGCTGGGGGTCTCCGAGCGATAACTGCTCATTCAGAAATGAATCTGGGCCACCGACAAGGGTGAGTGGAGGGGGGTCCACAGGCCTCAGCTCCCCAGCGTCCACTCTGCACATCCCCAGTTATCACCTGGGCTGCTGCACATGGAAAAGGACTAAACCCATTACATCTGTTTTTTCCCCCGTGGCTAGAGGGAGTATGGATTTCTCAAAGATAGAGATTTTAAATTAAGCTTTACAACTGTGACTGAGCAAGATTTAATAGTGACAATTAGCCTGGACAAACAGTTAATCACACTGGTGGGACGATTTATACATGCTCCTTGCAAACACGAGGCAAATAAAGGTTGCACTGCAAATTAGTGCAATAGAAGAGGCTGCACCCTTCACCGAGCCCCCAGCCTGGGGGGAAGGGGCTACCCCAGCTTCCCAGCCCAGTTCCCTGACCTGGCAGACAACCACCCAGCCTCCCAAACCCCTGGGCCATGGGTGGGCTGAGCTAGGGTGACAGAGGCATCTGTCTCAGGCCACAGAGAAGCAGAGTTTTGTCTATTCCCTCTGAGTGGGGTGTGATGTTGCAAAAAAGCCCAGAATTTCCAGAGGGAAGACCCAGGTTTAAGTGGCTCTCTGCTCCTTGAAACTATGTGGGCTTGGCAATTACTCATCCACTCTGACCCTCTGTTTCCTCATCTGTAAAATGGGGAGGTGCTTGCCTGGCACGGTTCTTGGGAAGGCGCAGTGAGATGCCATATGGAAGTGTCTCTCTGGGTGCCTGGGACAGGGAAGAGCCCAAGGGAGGGTCATTGCACTTAGCACAGTCCTGTCTCAGCTCTCAGGGACCCCCACGAGCCAGCACACAGACAGTGCCCACAAATGGGGGTGGAACAACTGACTTTCTGTATTTATTGCCACCCACGTTTCTCCCAGGCTGTACCAGTCTGTCCACCTGGAATAGACATGTTCATCCATGGTAACAGGGCATTGATTTTTTTTGTTTAATACCACATCAACTAGATTTCTAAAGAAAGGTCTTTGGCTTCCCCCGTGGGCCAGGCAGGGGCTCCTGCTGCCCCATTTCTGCCTCATACCTCTCAACACTACAGACCACCCCAACTGCCCTTTCCCGCCCAGAGCTCCAAATGCACTTTGTCCACATCTGCGTGTTAGCAGAGCTCCTCTCCCCGGGTCTGTGGCCGCTTCCCTCGAGGCGCCCAAAGGCGATTATTCCTGCCTGGGGGAGGGCAGGGGAGCTGGTGACTGAGGAGGGTGAGCGCAGACCCCTGCCCTCCTCCTGCCTCCATTTGCTTTATTCCGGCGACCCCAAGAAGGAAGCAGAGGGGAAGGCTGCGGGTGGGGGGCTGATGGATTGCTCAGCAAGGCGGGTCCTGGCTCTGCCCACCACCACCCCTGGGGGCATCCTTGGGGTGCTGTCCTCCCTCCCATGCTCATGCCACTTGCACTGACCGTGGGTGTTGGGAGTGCCGGGCCTGGGGGTGCAATGGCAAATGAAACCAGATGTACCCCTTCCCTCCTGAAGCCCTCCGTTTAGCGGGGAAGTCAGACCAGAGAACACAGAAAGGGTCACAGTTTAAAAGTGACAACTATTCACAACAGCCGAAAGGTGGAAACCACCCAAGTGGCCAGCCATGGATGAGTGGATTGACAGACAGCAGTCCAGCCACACAGTGGAATATTATTCAGCCAGGAAAAGGGATGAGGTCTTCATGCACGCCACAGCACGGAGGAACCTTGAAGACACGATGCTGAGTGAAGGGAGCTGGGCACAGAGGCCCACATTTGATCCTGTTTATATGAAATGTCCAGACTGGATAAATCCATAGAGACAGAAAACACACTGGTGTCTGCCAGGGGCCGGGGGAGGGGGACTGCTTAATCAGATGGGATTTTCCTTTTGGGGTGATGGAAATGTTTGGGGACTGGATAGAGTTGGTGGTTACACATCATGAATGTACTAAATCCCATGGAATTGTTCACTTTAAATGGTTAATTTTGTTACCTGAGTTTTATCTCAATTTAAGAAAAATGGTTATGAATTGTGAGAACTATGTGAGGGAAACAGAGAAGGGCTGAGGGAGTGAAGAAGGTCCCCCTGTCCCCTGGCCCCACGGCACGATCCTCTGGTCCATCGGGGTTTTGGGCAGTGAGAGCAGGTGCCTCCTGCCAGGTGAGCCATGCCTCCGCCTGCTTTCGAGCCAGGAGAGGCAACAGCAAATATCATGAAATTGTTTGGCTTAAACAATGGGAATTTATTTGCTCACAGTTTTGAGGCCGGGAAAATGTCCAAGTCGAGGCATCATCAAGGCGACGCTTCCTTCCTGAAGCCTGGCTGCCAGTGATCCCCGGCTCCTCTGCCACACGGCCAGGCACACGGAGGCATCTGCTGGCCTCTCCCTTCTCCTCTGGGTTTCACTGACTTCAGCTTCTTGCTTCCATGGCTTTCTCTCTGTGTCTGAATTTCATTCCCTCATGAAGGAGTCCAGCAATAGGATTAAGACTCATTCTAGTTGAGGTGGGCCACCCCTTAACTGAAGCAGCCTCATCAAAGGGTCCTGCTGACAGTGGGTTCCCACCCACAGGAATGGAAATAGGAGCATGTCTTTCTGGGGTACACACAGCTTCAAACCACCACAGGCAGCATGAGCCTACAGGTCTCTGCTGGATGTGCTAATGGGAGCAGACACACTGACCAACAGGGACAGACAGACGTTCAGCTTTGCTGGGCTTTAGAGAAGCTGTCTCTCAGGGGCTGTGAGACCCTCGTCCCAGGGGTGGGACTCCATTGCTAAAGGACAGCCCAAGAGGGTGGGCCAAGGGCAGGAAAAGGGGGCACAAGAGGGTCAGTGGGGTCCTGGGAAGAAGTGGAAAATTTGGGGGAAAGGTGAAAGCATCATTTGGGCGATGCTGGTGAGGAAGACAGGCTCCCCTCCTCTCTGCCTTTGTCTCATTCTTTGGGTGAAGAGCCTGGCCATCGGGGGCCCATGGCCCTGGGATTTGGTAGTGGAGGCAAGAGGGCCATGGGGCGAGGCCAGGAAGGAGGGCCCTCCCTGTGAAGCCCTGGGCAGCTCCACTCCCTCCCTGATGGGAAGGTTGAAACCAACCTGCCCCTCAGGACAGCCCCAGGGCCACCACCCTTCACACCTTTCCCTGTGTCCCCACCAGCTGTGCTGCTCCCATCCCCTGCACCCAAGGGGCCACCTTGTAGCAGGTGCCATGGTCACCCTGGTGGCCCTTGCAGGAAAAACCTGGTCCTGTCCACCTCCACATCATCCCCAGTGGCCAGTAAGCATCTCCTGATTCTAGGGGCTCAGGGAGGAGTGGGGAGGGGGCCGAGGGGTCTATCACAGTCCGACTGGAGGTGGGGGTGGAAGGAGGCAAATGCCTGCTCCTCTCTTTGACTCCGCTGTGTGACTGAGAGGTTAAGAATTAACAGATGATTATGGTTACTGAATCATGATACAGATATATTTTTTTCTTACTCTAGTGTACTGTAGAAGAGCCAAGAGGAAATAACTGAAATTACTGAAACCCACTGAATTGCAAATTCAAATCTTCTTATCTGTGAGGTGGTCTTGCCTCCCAAAAGAGCAGATAGATAGCTGAGAAGATGGAAGGATGGCTGGACAGAGGGAAGGATGGCTGGAAGGAAGGATGGGTGGATGGAAGGATGGATGGATGGATGGATGGATGGAAGGGAGGATGGATGAAAGGAAGGATGGGTGGATGGATGAATGGATGGATGGATGGGTGGGTGGAAGGAAGGATGGGTGGATGGAAGGATGGATGGATGGATGGATGGAAGGAAGGATGGATGGATGGATGGAAGGAAGGATGGATGGAAGGAAGGATGGGTGGATGGATGAATGGATGGATGGATGGGTGGGTGGAAGGAAGGATGGGTGGACGGATAGTTGCATGAATGGATGGATGGAGGGATGGTTGGACAGATAGATAAATGAATGGACAGATGAATAGATGGACAGATACGTGGACGGACAAATGGATGGACTCATGCATGCAAGCTGAACCAGGGAGAAGTCATGACCTTCCTTGGAGGTATTTATGGCCACTGGGCTCAAGTGTCATCTTGCCCCATAAATCTATACTAGTAAACATGCTCCAGCTTCAAGCAGAGCCAAATTCCATGCAAGGCAATTTGTTGGCCCAAAATAATTGCCTCCTATCAGGATGCGTTAGAACTGAGAAGTAACAAGGGCTCCGGTTACCTTAAGATTTATGGGACATGACATGCTATTCTTCTACCACAACACATTTGCATAAAATGCTTATATTACTGCAGCTTCATCGGACCTGAAAATGCAATATGATTCCAATAACATTCCTCTGGAGATAGACAATGGGCTGAAACAAAAACACTATCTATTGGCTCAGCTCTGTGTCTTTATTAACAAACATGCCAGGATGCATTGCTCAAATTGCACAATTTAAATGGCATGAAAACCCCCACCTCACACAGGGTGCTCTGCAGCTTCCTCCGATCCATCTTACTATTTCCCGAGTGTCAAAGCATTGCTCTAAATGTGTAATAAAGCCCGTGGTTGAGATGCTAGCCTTGCTGAATTCAACCTACTTGCTCATCTGGCAGCACTTTGCATTTTCAGTGACTATGTTAGGCCTTGGGATATTTGGTTTCCTTGACTCAAATTCTTGTTGGCTCCACTGGGCAGTGAGAACGCATTCTTCCCAGAGGCAGGGGTCAGTCCTCAGGGCCTTCTAACATCCTTTCTAGCCAGAAAGGGCAAAGTGTCGCTGGAGGGGCAGGCAGGACCCTACGGGAGGTGGCACTGCCATTTGCCATTTGTTCCCTTAACATCGGGTGGCATGAAAATTAAGGCCAAGGCCAAAGCTGGAAAGATGCTCAATCTTGTCCATAATTGAAGAAATGCAAATTAAAACAACAAAATAAGATTTTTCACCCATCAGGCTGGCAGAATAGCTAAGGCTTTGACAGCAGCCAGCATCGCTGGAGGAGTGGGAAAGAGCCTTGTCCTCTGGCACCCTGCTGGCTGCAGTGGGAATGGGAACGAATCCTTTAGATGCTTGGTCCTCAACGCGGGGTCCAAGTGTCACCCAGAGCTTGTTAGAAATGCAAATTCTTAGGCCCACATGGACCTGCTGAATTGGGAACTGGGGGTGAAGCCCAGCGATTTGTGGTTTAACAAGCTCTCCAGCTGAATCTGATGCACCTAAATTTTGTCATGCTTTAGAGGATACTTTGACCCAGAAATTCCACTTCTTTTCTGTTTTATTACATTTTCTAAGTGGTTATCACTGGAGTATGGGAAAGCCATTGATTTTTTGATAGTGACCTTCTAGCTGGTCATCTCGCTGAATTCTCTCATTAGTTCTAACAATTTGCCAGCTGATTCTATCGGATGGTCTAGGCAGAAGATTCTACTGTTTGCAAATAGCAACAGCTTTGTCTTGTCCTTTCTAATTCGTATACCTCTTATTTCCATTTCTCATCTTCTCTTCCATGTCCTGCACATCCAGGGCAATGATGCAGTTCATCTTGCTTTTAGGAATTACTCCACGGTAAGTACATTTGTACAGTCACGAAAAGAAGCATGGGCAGAAATGCTCCCTGTGAGAGCAAAACACTGATAAATACCTAAATACCCATCAACAGGGTCAGTAAGAAACCAGTGCCCACCAGACAATGAACACTATGCAGCCAGGAAAAAGGCTGGAGTGACTCTAATGTGCTGGTCTTAAAAGATATCAAGCACATGTTCTTTGAAAAGGAAGGAGGCAGAAGTACATATAGAGTAGAAAGACACACAAACACATGTGATTACATGTACACAAAGAAGTTCCGGAAGGAAACGAAAGAAATTCTCAATAACTGTTTCTGAGGAGGAGGATTTGGGGGCCTGGGGTGAGAAGGAGGGATTCTCTACATCAAATACCTCTTTCTGCCACTTTAATTTTTATATTCTGTAAGTGCTACATTTTCAGTTTTAAAAAAAAAAGCGAGTATTTCTAAAGGGTTGGGTTGGTTAGTTTTGCTTTGCTTCTTCAACAAGTAAGCGAAGGCCGTTTGCTTCCGGGCCTCTCCGCCTGGGCTCACAGCTTGTGCCTGGTGTTCGAGGGAGATGGGGGAGAGCCCAGTGAGACATTCTGGCGCATGTCTTTTGGGCACTGAATTCTGTTTCCAAGAAGCCCAATGTCAGCCCAAAGAGAAGGAGACCCTGGGACTCACTTAGCAGATTCTCTCCTACAGTTTAACTTGGGCGGTTTCACTGCAAACAGAGATTTGCTCTCTCGCAGGATGCTCTGGGTGCTCTGTCCACCACCCTTACTGGATTCGTGGGGGCACTTCATGTCCCGCAGCCGGGCAGGAGGAGCTCGCCCAGGGCCACGCGGACCCAGGTCTGAATCTGCTCCCCGCGAGCTGCGACTCCAGATGGGTTCCCAACCTCGTCGTCTGTATTAACCTCCTCTGCAAAATGGGTCGAGAAATGCCAACTGTGAAGGGAGATTGGGAGGATGAGAGGAGAGAATGTCAAGGAAGAACTGGACCCACCCTCTTGGGGGAGCGTCTCGCTAACCCGTCGCAGCCTCCTGGGGCTCCCATAACGAGGCACCACGAATGGGGAGCTGAGAACCACAGACGTGTCCTCTGGCCATCTGGAGGCCGGGTGTCTGCGGGGCCCGCTCCTTGGAGACCTGCAGGGGACCCTCCCTCCCGGCCCCTCCCGGCTTCGGGGTCCCAGCACCCCTGGGCTTGCAGCCGTAGGAGCCCGTCTCCACCTCCCTCTGTGCGGCCTCCTTCTCGGCCTTCTGCGGCGCCTGCCCCTTCCTACAGGACAGTCGGAGGATCCAGGCCCACCCTGGTCCAGCTGGGCCTCATTTTAACCAAGACCCTCTTTCCAAATGAGGTCCCACTCCTGGGGCTGTGGGTGGGGCTTCAACATGTCCTTGGGGGGGCCCAGGTCGACCGGAGCAATGTCCCTGGGGGCTCGGGGCCTTCGCCAACCAAGCTCCCTGCTCCTCCCACCAGGGCTCAGCGGCTGCAGTGCCCTCGCGACCGCCCGCTCCCCTCCGGCTCCGTCCAGACCTGGGCTCCGGCTGGGCCTTTGCTCCCCCTTGGCACACACGGAACCGGGGCTCAGAGGGACCCACGAGGTGGCCAATCGGAGTGGGTGGCAGAGCAGACCAAAGCCCGAGGGTCCCAAGGCCGCCCCCCGATGTCAGGGGATGTGAGCAGCTTCTGCTGCCTGGAGCCCACCCCCTTCCAGCTCTAAAATGTTGTCACGGAAGAGCCAGCTGTGACACTGGGCAGACTCTGCATGATGTCTTCCACTGTTACAAAAGAGAAAAAATAATAAGGGGAGGCTGTAGACCAATATATTAAATGGTAGGATTATAAATGATTTTTATTTCCTTCCATATCTTGATTTTCTTAGAATTTGTACAATGCTTCCTTGGTAAAGATGGGGAAACCTCATATATATTTATGATGCCAAGTTTAAAGAAATCCATATTATGTATTAATACATAGAAAATAGACAAACATAAACACAGCTACAAGATGACTGTAATGTAGTGGCAAATAAAAAAGCGTGATACAAATTGGTACATATGGACTTTACATTTTATTATGAAGACAAAAGACAAGGTGCTGGGGTAGTGTATGCAGTGATGGATGATAGAGGATTATGATAGACTTCTGTATTTTCTAAAATGTTCACCATGATATATGTTACTTTTTAAGTGGTCAAATGGCACTTTTTCAAAGGGGATTTTTTAAGCAGTCTATCAGAAATGCCCGCCTCGGAGAAGGAAGCGGATTTCCCTTATCGCTATCTGGGATGACGTTAAGTAGGTAGGGGGTTGTTGACTTTGTTTTCTCTCTCTCCCACTGGAGGGTCAGCTCCCTGAGGACAGGGACCCTCGCCTGGAACAAATAGGAGTCTAGCAAATGGTAGGTGTTCAATTTGCTGGATGGATAAATAGACGGGTGGCTGGAAAGATGGATGGGAAGACGGAAAGATGGAGCGTGGGGAGGGAAGTAAAGTGATTGCCCAGTGGCTTTGGCAGGTGGTTGCTCCCTAAGACTCCAAGCAGCTGCCACCTGCTGAAGTGCCCAGACTGCCAGGCCTGGGCCAGCCCGGGAGGCCAGTGGGCAGTGCCCGGGGCTGCCCGTGTGCCCTCGGGCTGGCATGTGGCAGTACTAGTGTCACTGCAAATAGGTGCACAGGAGCAGAAATGTGACTGCCATTTGTCTTCATATTTATTTAGCTTTGCTGCGTGCTGGATATAAACGATAGGGTCCCCGTCCCCAAAGAACACCATGTCCAGGAAATCTGGCTGGAAGGAAGGAGGCAGTGAATTAAAGCAATTTGCTCTATGCTCCAGCCCATTTTGAACATGAAGTGTGGACTCCAGTCCTGTCTTTCCTTTCCCAGGGTTGGGACCCCAAAACTCAGATCTCAGGGGACCACTCTCTAACAGGGGAAAAGAGAGATGCTGGCCACAAAGAGAGAACAGAGCAGCTCACACAGAGGGTGTGTGGAAATGAGATCACATGAGAGGCAGATGACATTCAATGGGGATGGCGACTGCCTCGTTTTAAATCCTTGCTGGACTCTCTCGCAGTCCCATTTCATATTTCAGTCTAAAAATAATGAAAAAAAGCCAAGGGTTACAGAGCACCCCGTCCCCCCAGTAATTACCGAATTAACACATTCTGAGCCAGCCCCCAGCAGCAGCTGTGAATACTGCATGAGGACAATCAGCTGCAGAGCCTTCCCCTCTCCTTTTAACTCTGTAAGTGGCCAAGACAGTCGCGGGGTCTCTGGGGGAGCCTTCTTCGCGTGCTCCCTCCCCCTCAATTTAATACAACCTCAGGCTGGGCTTAGTGGAAGCTGCGGTGCCCGTCCCACCTTCAGGGGCCTGACCGCACAGATCAGGGCAGGCGGCTTCCCCACCCAAGCAGGCAACCAGGAAAAGGAGCCCCAGATTAATGCATTCAGCCAGTTCATTAGACTGGTGTTGAATGAGTGTTATCTGCTCGTCCAGGGGCACTGTCTTAGATTCCTGGGAATGCTGTAAAAAAGTGCCTTAAACTGAGTGGCAGAAAACAACAGAAATTTATTGACTCACAATTCTGGAGCTAGAAATCTGAAATCAAGGTGTCCGGGCCAGGCTCCCTCTGATGGGGAGCCCCTGCCCTGTCTCCCCCAGCTCCTGGTGTCCCAGCCTCAGTGTCCCTTGGCTTGTGGTAGCCATCACAGGCCAGCTTCCCTGCGTGTCCGTCTGTCCTCACGTGGCCTTCTCCTCTCTGTGTTTGGGTCTCCTCTGCCTCTGTGTCCAAATGTCCCTGTTCCAAAAGGATACCGGTGTCGGATCATGGCCCACCCTAAGGCCCTTTGACCTCATCTTGAATGGATTCCTCTTTGTAAATACCTGTTTCCAAATAAGGTCACATTCCCATGTACCAGGGGTTATGACTTCAACGTATCTTTTGGGGGGCAAAATTCAACCTACAACAGGCTCTTAGGTTAAGGAAAATGAGTAAGTGTCTGATAGCATAAAACAGACCCCAAGTTCCTGAGGAATTTCAGGGAGAAGTCCTGCAGGATGTGGGACCATGCATGAGGGAACTTGAGCTAAACGCTGAAGGGTGGCTCAGGTGCAAATGGGTGGAGGTGATGGGTGGCAGCCAAGTAACAGGAATCATCGGGTATGGCCCGGATAGGGCATTGAGCAGGTTAGCGAGGACGGATATACTGGAGCGTGCTTAGTGGTGGGGGTGACGGAGGTGAGGTTGGGGCGGGGCGGGCTCAAGGGGGCTGAAGACTGGGAAGGCAGCTGATGCGGATTGCAGCCTGAGGTGGCATGAAAGAAGGGAAGGAGGAAGAGAAGAATTCGAGATCAGCAAGACTTGGAGCCTGACTAGACATGAGAAGTAAAAGACAGGCATGGGGTGGGAGTGGGGGTGGGGGTTGGAGCCTGGTTCTCCAGGAGATGGGCAACTAGCAAAGGAAAGTAAGGATGCAGGAGGGTGGGTTGGGGGCTTGGGCCTTGCGGTCAGAGCAGAGCATGTCCTGGCGAAGCTGCTCAGTGGTCCGGGCGTGGTTCTCCTTGGGAGCCTCCTGTGCTGGGGGGAGACGCCCGCTCAGGACACTGAAGGATGAGAAAGGGCAGATGGGGGGCCCTGGGCAAGGTCTGGAGACCCTGGGATCCACCCAGGACTCCAGCAGAATCACCACTCTCCAGCCCTCTTCAAGAGGGTTGTCTTCAAGACACACCCCAGCATGCGTCTGATGTCCATCTAATGCAGACCCAAATAACCATCCATCATTTCCATCCATCACTGATTCGTTTGCTTCATACCGTCAAAATTCAGAAAATTCTCTTCAGCTGCTCCAGGACCTTGGTCTGAGATGTAAGGGAGCAGGTGGGGCTGATGGTGCCAACCCAAAGACGAGTTATCTGATATCACTGATATTTCAAATCTATTCAAAGTCAGGCTTGTAGCTTCCACACAGAACTGGCACTGTGTATTTTCAACATGTTCATGGCACTGGCTTTGGGAACACTCAAAGGGGTAAGTGAGCAAAGTGTCTGCCAACATCTTCATCTTCAGGAGATGAGAAGAAAATATTATGAGCTTGGCTTAAATCCTTTATTCCACCTTTGTCTGGAAGGAAGCTGGCTGGCTGCTGCCTGTGAAGCAGCTCTATTCACACAATCTCATTAAATCCACACACCACTCATTAAAGTAGGAGTCATGGCCCTCTTTTGGCAGATGAGGAAACAGGAGTTTAGAGAGTCAACTTGTCCAAGATCGCGGCAGGCAAGGCATCCTCCGAGGACCCTTTTGCAAGTGGCGGCCATGGGCCATCCTGCAGAGGACAACAGGGTAAGGGTTTGAGACTTCCACAGACGTTAATTCAAGCTTGGCTTGAAACCTAACAGCTCTGTGTCTTCAAGCAAGTTGTTTAACTTCTAAACACCTTAGTTTCCTTCAGTAAAGTGAGGCTAATAATAAGTACCTACCTTCGAGAGAATTAAACAGGTCACTTACATAAGGACATAGCACATGGTGAGCCATCAATAACCTTAGTGGGTGGTCATCATCTTCACAATCACCATCACTATCAACATCGTCTTCACCATCACATCACCATCACCACCACCATCACCATCACCATCACTACCACCATCACCAGCACCATCACCATCACCACCACCACCACCATCACCATCACCATCACCAACACCATCTTCCCCATCACCATCAACTTCACCACCACCACCACCATCACCACCACCACCATTACCAACACCATCACCACCACCACCACCATCACCAACACCATCACCACCATCACCATCACCACCACCATCACCACCACCACCACCATCACCAACACCATCATCTTCCCCATCACCATCAATTTCACCACCACTGCCACCAACACCATCACCATTATCAACACCATCACCATCACCTCCACCATCACCATCACCAACACCATCACCATCACCATCACCTCTACCATCACCATCACCAACACCATCACCATCACCACCACCACCACCACCATCACTACCACCACCACCACCACCAACACCGTCATCACCACCACCACTACTACCATCACCATCACTATCACCACCACCAGTGTTATCATGAGCCAGGAAAAATACAGGCAGCAGCTACAGCTCCTCACTCTGCCTCTCACCCTGACATGTGAATGTCATGTCTTCCTAAATTGGTTATTTCTTTTGAAGGCATCTTAACTGAAACCTAAATCCTTCAGGGTCCTCACCATGACAAATGTCAATAACCATGATGACTCTCTGAGGCTGGATTTGGAAAGAGCATTAAAGATTAAAGAATGCCCAGATCAATTATGGATACAAGTAAATGACTTTAGGGTAATTACATATTATTTTATCTTGCTTATTTGGCATTAGTCATAAGTATCCATAATCCTGGGTCCTGGGGGTCCTTCACTCTGGGTTTGCATTTGTCAGATGAAGGGACTCGGCTCCAGACTCGGAGGCTGGAGTGTAAGGAATGGCCTCAGGGCAGAGGGGCTCGTATGCTCTAGACTCTACCTGACTGATTGGCTTCAGTTCACAGGCGGTTTTACCATCTGCCATCCCCAAACCACCCCTGATAGGCACTGTCCATCAGGCAGTGTGTGAGGCATGAGTTGCCAGAATTCCCGTTCTCTGGGCTGATAGTAGGATGTGGACGCTGGTGCAATGGAAGACAGAGCAGATGTCATCCAAGGCCGCGTGACTGAGGGATGAGGGCACATGAAGGGCCCCAGGGGGTTACTGGTGTGGAAGGGGGAGGGCTAGTGAGAGCATTGGTCTGGGTGGATTTGCAGGCCAGGAGGAAGTGGAATTTCCAAAGAAGTGTGAAGGAGAAGGGAGTATATGGCTAAGCCTTTTCCTTTGCTTAAAAGGTAGCTCAGTAAAATGGTCTGTTACTGGAGAGTTACAACAGAGATACTCATAACTTCCAAGGACTGACACTGGAGCACAGCTGGGTCCCTCTGGTGAGATAGACACGGTTGTGCCCCTCCACGCCCATTCTCCCCTTCTCCCCTGCTGGAAGACCCAGTTCTGCCCAGATACTGGGCATGCATGTGCTTAGGGGGGGTGGGACCTCCCAGTCCTGGAGGGAGCTTAGTTCAGTCAAAGTTGAGCATGGTGAGTCCACTGACCTCGTAGTGGCTGTTTGGGGATGGACCTCTGATGCAACCCTGACCAATTAGATGTAAGGATAAATATGATGTGGTGGGGAAAGAGGGGGATTCTGAGAAATAACTTTTCCATAACTAAAAAGAGACGTAATAGTTCTTCCATGATAGGCTAATGGGTATAAGACTTGCCTTCCTGCCATATTCAACCAGCAACTTGGATAAAACATTTGCAAGCTTTGGACAGCAGATGGCGCAGGGCTGAGATCCACGACAGAATGGAGACTTATGAGGTTAGCTCCACCTTCAGCTAGGCTTGCTGCCTGGGCATCTCCAACTGAAGCAAGGAGACACGAAGCACAAATAGGGAGCCATGGTACCACTGGGTGGGGGAGAAGGGGACCAGAGTGCAGGGCTGCCATGGAATCTGTTACTTGCAGGGTAGAGTACTGGAGTGGAGGGAGCTATGCAGAGGAGGAGCCCCCCAAATTGGCATGGAGTTCCTTTGAGTTTTTGACCAAATACAAGGTAGGTTATGCACAGGCAAGATTATATGAAGCCTGACATGAAACAGCTACTAGAGGGTCATGAGCTTAATGGTGATCCCAAAGGTTGCACAGTGCTGGGAGCCCCTCAGGCTCTGACCAGCCAATGTGGAAACACATTACTGAGCACCCTGAGAATTTAGTTGAGACTCCTGGGAAGACTGTGCCTTGGCTCTAGAGTAAGGGCTACTTTAGATCCACTCTAACAAAACTTAAGCCTTGCACAGGATAGCACCATCAGCAGCAAACTAAATACTTTTCAAAACAAAACCCAATACCCTCCAAATGAAGACAAATAAATCCATACTACCATAATGTAGTGTCAGTAATATTTGACATAAACAAAAAAAATCACTAGATATATGAATCAGGAAAATGTGACAAAATACACAGGAGAAAGAGTAAGACAATAGAAACAGATCCAGAAATGACACAGATATTGGAATTAGCAGACTTGATCTTTAAAACACCTCTTATAAATTATGCTCAAAAATTTTTAAATGACAAGATATGCATAGTAAACGAACAGATGAGGAATCTCAAACAGAGAATTGGAAACTACATATAATTTAAAACCTAATGGAAATTCTAGGACATTAAAATGAAATATCTGAAATGAAAAATTCACTGAATGGGCTTAACAGCAGAGTAGACACTGCAGGAAAAAAGATCAGGAAACTTAAAGAAAGGTTAATAGAAATTCCCTTAACTGAAGTAAACAGTAAAAAATGATGGACAAATTTAATCACATGTCATAGTTTGTGGAACAATTTCAGGCAATCTAACATATGTGTTAATAGGACACCCAGAAGGAGAGGAAAGAGGGAATGAAACAGAAAAAGTGCTTGAAGAAATTTCGAATGTGATGAAAATTATCAATCCACAATCCAAGCATCTCAACAAACCCCAAATAGGATAAACAGAGAGCAAACCACCTCTAGGCAGGATCAGAATCTAATTGCTGAAAATCAAACATAAAGAGAAAATCTTAAACGTATATAGAAGGGAGGGAGACACAGTACATGTAAGGAAACAATAAGATTCACCACTGACTTCTCATCAGAAAAGGTAGAAGACAGTGAGCAAAGGAATAGTATCTTTAAAGTGCTGAAAGAAAGAGTTGCTACCCTAGAATTCTATATACAGTGAAAATACCCTTCAAAAATAAAGTGAAATAAAGATATTGTTGGATAAACAAAAGCTGAGAGAATTAATCACCAGCAATTTTTGCTATGTGTAAATGTTAAGGGAAGTTCTTAAAACTACAAGGATGGAAAGTTAGAGTTACACAAAAGATTGAGAATGTCTGAAATGGTAAATATGAGGAAAAATATATAAGGTATTTTCCTATTTTCTTAATTTCTTGGAAAGCAATTGACTAAAGCAAAAAATAATAAAAACGTATTGCAGAGTTTAAACAAAATATGGGGGCACTAAATTAAAATATATTGTTCTAAATGGAAACATAACATTTTTACATTATACATGAAGTGATATAATAAATTTCAAGGTAATCTGTTTTCAGTTAAGGATGACTATTGTAATCTCAAAAGCAACCTTGAAAACAAACCAGAGTCAATAGTGAAGATAGAGTGAAATACTAAGAAATACCATGCTAAGCCAAAATAAGGCAGGAAAGGAGGGGAAAAAAAGACAAATGGGGTAAGTGCAAAAAAAAAAAAAAAAAAAAAAAAAAACAGGATGGCAGACTTAAATCCAACCATAACAACAATTATGTTACATACAAATGGTCTAAATGCTCCACTTAAAAGGCAGAGATTGTCAGACTGAATAGCAAAATTTAAAAAGGAAGCAAGTATATGTTTTCTACAAGAGACATACCTTAAATACAAAGATAAATAGCTCAAAAGTAAAATGATGGAAAATATATATATATTATCATATGTAAGTTATATATATAATTATATATATACATATAATATACATATATACTTATGATATCTATGCTTATATCTATATCTATATCTATACCTATATCTGTATTTCTATCTATCTAACTATATCATAAGAAAGCCAGAGTGGCTATATTAATATCAGATACAGTAGACTTTGAGACAAGGCGTAGTACCAGAGCTAAAGTGGGACATTTTATAATAACAAAAGGTTAGTTCATCAAAAGGATATAACAATCCTAAGTGTGCATGAGCCTATCAACAGAGCTTCAAAGTACAGGAAGAAAAACTGGCAAAACTAAAGGGAGACTAGATAATTTCAAAATCACAGTTGGAGTCTCAGTAATTTATTTTTAAAAGAGCATGTAATAAATTGGTAAGGATATAGAATATTGGAACAAATCAATCAAGCAATTTAAAGCACACTACACTTCAAAAACTGCAAATATATATTCTCTTCAAGTGCACAGAAAATGTTTCCTATGATAGGATATATGTTGGGCCGTAAAACAAGTCTTAATAAATTTCAAAGGTTGAACTATGGTGAGGTATTCTATTCTAATCTCCAAAATGGAATTAAATTAGAAACCAACAGCAAAAAATTATCTGGTCACATTAGAATGCCAAGATACAAAAACCTGACAAAACTAAAGTTTCTAAGGATGGAAGCAATTGAAATTCTTATAAATTGCTGGTATGAGTATAAAAGTGTAAAAGAGGGATATATGCTTCTGGCTGTGATGGAGTAATGGGTATTGAATTTACCCTCCCACCTTAAACAATTAGAAAACAGGATAAAATACATAAACAACTAGTCGCACACACTGGATGACAGAGAGTTCAGCCTAGTGATCACTGACAGAAGGAAAGCAAAGTGAGCCCTATAATTGCCCTAGTTATGAAGAGCATTCTATGCCTCATTGCAGGGAAGGGGACACCAAACAAAGACAGTCTTACTGAGTTGAGGAGACAAAATTCAGAATGTGGAGATACCAAGCAGCCGTAATTTGTCTAGCAAAATACCAGAAGGAAGGAGCTGCCAATAGAGAGTCCTCTAGAGATTCAAGAATCTTTGACTGAGTATTGTTCTGTGCCTGTGTGTGAGGAAACCACTGCAGCTGGAAAAGAACCACCACCAAGTGGTACACATAACAACCCTAACACACACCCAGGGCTGGGAATAGTCCATGTTCCCACCAGAAAAAGTGAAAAGACCTCCTACTACATGGAGCATCCTCCAGCATCACCTTCAGAGTAATTTGGAACCAAATTAGCCCTAGAATAAACATTATTCTGGACCTACCCTAACAAAGCTTAAAATGCTATCTCCAAAAGGACCAAACTGATTCCAAGTAACTTGACTATGTTCCAGAACAAGGTCCATCCAAAAACACTTAAATGAAAAGAACAAAACACAGCACCAAACAATGTAAAATTAAAATGTTCAGTATCCAATAAAAAGGCATGCAAAGAAACTGGAAAATATGTCCCATAACCAGGAGAAGCAAGAGAAAAAAAAAGTCCTGAAATGACACAGGTGATACAATTTGGAGAATAGAATGTTAAAACAGCAGCAGAGAAAAACATGCAAATGATGAAAAGAGGAATGAGAAATGTAAAAAAGAACAAAATCAAATGTCTAGAAATAAAAAATACAATATTCAAAGTGAAAAATACACTGGATGGTATCAACAGATTAGAACTTTGGATAAAAAGATTGGTAAGCTTGAAGAGATACTGTTCTGGCTTGCTAGAGCTGCCACTATGCAAAATACCAGAAACGGATTGACTTTTATAAATTCAGATACAAATTTAAGGTTCTGAGGCCATAAAAGTGTCCAAACTAAGTCATCAACATGAGGCTATCTTCACTGAAAAAAGGTCAATGGTGTCGGGAACACCTCTGTCAGCTGGGAAGGCACGTGGCTGGCATCTGCTGGTCCTTTGCTCCTGGGTTGCATTTCAAAATGGCTGTCTCCAAAATGTCTCTGGGCTTCTGTCTCTCTTAGCTTCTCTCAGCTCTCTGCTTGGTTCTCCTGGGGTGTTTCTCTCTAAGCATCTGGGAGTCCTTGCTTAGCTTCTCTGGGACAAACTCTGGGCTTCAT
This sequence comes from Choloepus didactylus, assembly GCF_015220235.1. Lineage (NCBI taxonomy): Eukaryota > Metazoa > Chordata > Mammalia > Pilosa > Megalonychidae > Choloepus > Choloepus didactylus. The sequence continues at coordinate 71,780,018 of NC_051324.1, read as the reverse complement.
CTCTTAGCTTAGCATCTCCAAAAGTCCCTCTATCTGCATCTCCCAGCATCTCCAAGCGTCTGGGTCTGTATCAGCTCTTAGCTTCTCCTGGGGGAAACTCTGGATTACATATCTTAGCTTCTCTCCAAAATGTCTCTCTCAGCTTCCCTGAGCTCCTTCTCTCCATGAGCTCTTTTAAAGGACTCCAGTGATCTAATCAAGACCCACCATGAATGGGCAGGGTCCACACCTCCATGGAAATGATCTAATCAGAAGTTCTCATCCATGGTTGGGTGAGTCACGTCTCCATGGAAACACTCAATCAAAATATTCTACCCAACAAGATCTGATTAAAAGATCTTGGCTCTTCTGGAGTCCATAACAATTTCAAACCAGCGCAGATATGAATAGAACTTATCCAAAAGAAACAAAAGGTAAAAAGAAAAAATGAACAGTGCATTAACAACTTGTAGGTCCATATGAAGTGCTTTAACATAGCTGTAATTGGTGTCTCAGACGGAGAGGAGGAAGAGAGGAAGAAAAATGTATTGAAAAAATTATGACTTAAAGTGTTCCAAATTTGATGAAAATTATAAGTCAACTCACAGATTCAAGAGGTTTGAGCAGGAGAAACAAAGAAAAGCACACCAATCACATTATAAACAAATTGCTGGAAAATAGCAAATAAAGAGATCAATCTTAAACAACCTGAGATAAAAGACAAGAAAATAAGGATTACAACCAAATTCTCACATAAAATTATGCATCCAGAAGGCAATGGAGTGGCATCTTTAAAATACTGAAGGACAAAGAAAGGTAACTTAAAATTCTGTACCCAGCAAAAATATCTTTAAAAAATGAAGGCAAGCAGAATTATTCACAATTGCCAAGAGATGGAAACAACCCAAATATCATTCAGCAGATGAGTGCATAAAGAAAATGTGGTATATACACACGATGGAATACTACGCGGCAGTAAGAAGGAATGATGTCGTGAAACATATGACAACATGGATGAACCCTGAAGACATAATGCTGAGCGAAATAAGCCAGGCACAAAAAGAGAAATATTATATGTTACCACTAATGTGAACATTAAAAAATGTAAAACAAATGCTTTATAATGTAGAATGTAGGGGAACTAGTGATAGAGAGCAATTAAGGAAGGGGGAATGATAGCCCAGTAAGAACAGATAAGCTATTGTGGGTAAATTTAACGTTCTAGGAATGCCCAGGAATGACTATGGTTTGTCAATTTCTGGTGGGTATGGCTGGAACAAGTTCACAGAAATGTTGCTATATTGGGTTATTTTCTTGGGGTAAAGTAGGAACATGTTGGAAGTAAAGTAGTTATTTTAGGTTAGTTGTCTTTTTCTTACTCCCTTGTTATGGTTTCTTTGTAATGTTTTTTTATTGTATGTTTTTGTTTTAATTTTTTTCCATATAGTTAATAGTTAAATTTTTTTTTAAAGTTAATTAAAAAAACACACACACAAAAAAAAAACAATGAAAAAAATAAGCACAGCCCCCCTGAGGAGCTGGTGGAGAATGCAGGGGTGTTGGGCTTCCACATGTCGATGATTGCTGATGTGCTCACAGACATAGGGGCTGGTAGTTTGATGGGCTGAGCCCTCTACCACAGGACTTGCCCTTGGGAAGACGGTTGCTGTAAAGGAGAGGCTAGGCCTCCCTATAATTGTGCCTAAGAGCCTCCTCCTGAATGCCTCTTTGTTGCTCAGATGTGGCCCTGTCTCTCTAGCTAAGCCAACTTGAAAGGTGAAATCACTTCCCTCCCCTCTACGTGGGATCAGACACCCAGGAGAGTGACTCTCCCTGGCAAAGTGGAATATGACTCCCGGGGAGGAATGTAGACCCGGCATTGTGGGATGGAGAACATCTTCTTGACCTAAAGAGGGATGTGAAAGGAAATTAAATAAGATTCAGTGGCAGAGAGATTCCAGAAGGAGCCGAGAGGTCACTCTGGTGGGCACTCTTACGCACAATATAGACAACCCTTTTTAGGTTCTAATGAATTGGAATAGCTAGCCGTAAATACCTGAAACTATCAAACTACAACCCAGAACCCTCGAATCTTGAAGACAATTGTATAAAAATGTAGCTTATGAGGGGTGACAATGGGATTGGGAAAGCCATATGGACCACACTCCCCTTTGTCCAGTGTATGGATGGATAAGTAGAAAATCGGGGGCAAAAAAAAAAAAAGGCACCCAGGGTTCTTTTTTACTTTAATTGTTCTTTTTCACTTTAATTTTTATTCTTATTATTTTTGTGTGTGTGGTAATGAAAATGTTCAAAAATTAATTTTGGTGATGAATGCACAACTATATAATGGCACTGTGAACTGTTGAATGTACACTTTGTATGACTGCATGGTATGTGAATATATCTCAATAAAGTTGAATTTAAAAAAAATGACGGCAAACAAAACCTGAGAGAAGTCATCACCACCATATTTGTATAATGAGAATTTTAAATAAAAGTTCTTTAAGCAAAAGGAAAATGATACCAGGTGGAAATTTGGATCTACATTAAAGAATGAAGTGCAACTGAAATGGCAAACAAGTGGCTAAATATAAAGTACTTCTCAATATTTTTGCACTTTTATGTTTTTAATTATGGAGTTTACAGTATATGTAGAAGTAAAATATGTGAGAATAAAACCACAAAGGATAGGAGGAGAGATACGGGAAATTTTTTAAATTGAAAGTTCTTAAAGTATATGTGAAGTGGTGTAAAATTCTTTGAAGGTTAGTTGTGATAAGTTAAGATGTACATTGTAAACCCTATGACTAAGAAAGAGGTAAGCAGGTAAGCTAATGATGGCGGTAATAAGGAATCATTTAAAAAACTCAATAAAGAAAAAGTCAGAAAAAGAGGGAAAAGGAATAAAGAACAGATGGGACAAATAGCAAACAAATGCCAAGAAGGTAGATTCTAATTCAATCATATCAATAATCATATTAAATGTGTATGATCTAAACACTCTAATCGAAAGGCAGAGATTGTCAGACTGGATTTTTTTTAAAGACCAAATTATTATCTTATCTACAAGAAACTCACTTTAAAGAATACAGATGGGTTAAAAGTTTTAAAAATGGAGAAAAGAAATACTAAGCCAATGCTGATCAAAAGAAAGTGAAAGAGGCCATGTAAATATCAGATTAAGTACATTTCAGAACAAAGAATATTCCTGAGTAAAGAGGAACATTCCATAAAGATAAAGGGGTCCATTTATAAGGGCATAAATATACTATATCTAGTTGTACCTAACAGCAGAGCTTCAAAGCATATGAATCAAAAACTCATAGAATTGTAAGGAAAAAAAGAAAATTCAGAAGTATGTTAAAGATCTCAGCACCCTTCACTCAATAACTGATAGAACAAAGAGACAGCAAATTAGCAGAATTATACAAGCCTCGAACTGCACGATCAATCAACTTGACCTAATTGATATTTAAGGAACACTCCTCTTAACCACAAAAGACAGTGCATTCCTTTTAAGTGCACACAGAACAATTATCAAGATAGACTATATTCTAAGCCAATATACAAGTTAAAAATATTGAAATCATACAAAGATGGTCTCTGACAGCAATAGAATTAAACTAGAAATCAATAACATAAAGACATCTGGAAAATTTCCAAATATGTATAAATTAAACAACACACTTCTAAATTACAGATGAGTCAAAGAAAAAATCATAAGAGAAATTTTAAAAATATTTCTTACTGAATGCAATGAAAACATAATATATTACTTGTGGGACGCAGCTAAAGCTTTGATTAGAGAGAAATGTATAGAATTAAAGGCTAGTAATATTAGAAAAGAATAAAGGTCTCAAACTTGTGATCTAGGCTTTGTCTTAAGAAACTAGAAAAAGAGAGCAAATTAAATCCCAAGTGAGCAGAAGTAAGGAAATACTAAGGAGTAGAATTAAATGAAATGGAGAACAAAAAAAGGGGAAAACCAATTAATCCAAAAGTTGGTTCTTTGAAAATATCATTGAAACTGATAAAAACAGACTGTTTACAAAAATCTAGAGAAGACACAGATTATCAGGAATGAAGGAGGGAACATCACTACAGAAATTTTAAGAGATAATAAAGGGATATTATGGATGACTTTATGCCAATAAATTTGACAACAGATAAAATAGACAAATTCCCTGAAAAACACAAACTACTAAGTTCTCTTTCAAGAAGAAATAGATCATCTGAATAGCCATATGTATTTTTTTTTTTTAATTTGAACTTGTAGTCAAAGCCTTTCTACAAAGAAAATCTGGGCCCAGATGGCTTCAGGTGAATTCCAACAAACTTTTAAGAAGAAGAGGATACCCATGCTGCACAAACTCTCTCAGAAAATTGAAGAGGAGGGAATATTTTGCAACTCATTTTATGAGTCTGGCATTACCCTGATACAAAAACCAGACAAAGATATTATAAGGAAAGAAAACTATAGACCAATATCCCTTATGAATACAGATGCAGAAATCTGTTTAGCAAAATGATTCCATCAGTAATCTAAAAAGGATTACACACCCTGATTAAAGAGGATTTATCCCAGGAATGCAAGGTTGTTTTAACATTCCAAAATCAAATTATGTAATTCAACATTGGAACAGACTGAAAAAGAAGACCAGACAGTCATCCCAGTAGCTACAGGAAAAGCATTTGATAAAATTCACTTCGTAGTATTTCAACGTTCTTTCATAAATAGTAACAAATGTACTATACCAATGCTATGAGTCAACAATGGAGGGAGGGTTGGTTAGGGATATGAGAGGATTCTTTGTCTTTATTTCTTGTCTGAAATAATGAAAAGGTTCTAAAAATTGAACAAAAATCAATTGTGGTGATGGATGCACAGCTGTATGAGTGTACCAGGGGCAATTGATTGTACACTTTGGATTTTTGGATAATTGTATGGTTTGTGAGCAATCTCAATAAAAATTAAAATTATAAAAAATTCACTTCAAGTAATGATCAGAACTCTCAGCAGAGTGGGAATAGAAGGACTCTCCCTCAACCTGATAAAGGGTTTCTACAAAGAAGCTATCATCACACCTAATGGTGAACAACTGATCAGCAGCAAGGCAAGGATGTCCTTTCTCACTTCTTCTACTCAGCGTTATGTTGGAGTTCCCAGCCAGTGCAATAAGGCAAGAAAAAGAGTTAAAACGTACCTGATTCAAGAAAGGTATCAGATTCAAGAAAAATAAGTAAAACTGTCTTTCTTCAACAGATGTGATCATTTATGTAAAACATCCAAAGGAATAATAATTTTTTTTAACTACCAGATCTAATAAATGAATTTATAAAGATATTAGGTTATAAAGTCAAGATACAAATCAATTGAATATTTATATATTAGCAGGAAACATTCAGAAAATGAACATTTAAAAACAATTCATGTATATAATAGGACTTAAATGATCAAATACTTAGAAATAAATTTAACAAAAGATGTGTAGGAACTCTACACTGAAAACTACAAAACGTTGCAGAGAGAAAATAAAGAAGGCCTAAATAGAGGGACATACTATAATCTCGAGTTGAAAAACTTAATATTTCAAGATGTCAATTCTCTCTAAATTGATCTATAAGTAAAATTCAGTTCCCATTAAAATCCCTGCAGGTGTCTTGTTGTTTTGGTTTTTGGGGGTTACATATATACACATTTTTCTTTTTGGTGGAAATTGATAAGCTGATTCTAAAATTTTTATAGAAGGGCAAAGGATGAAGAATAACCAAAAAAATCTTGAAAAAGAACAAAGTTGGAGGATTACACCACCTGACTGCACGATTTCCCAAGATTTACGAAGAGGCAAGCAGAGGACCTGTGTTCAGTTTGAAACTCTGCAGCAGTCTCTGAGCTTGTCTGGGGGAGACACGGAGCTGTCCGGCTGTGGGTGATACCGGCCACGGGACAGGGGTGGCTCGGTCAGGGCCGTGGGTCCAGGCGCTCAGCAAGGACGTGACTGTTGGCTTTTTTGCTTCTGGGTGACCTGCACCTGGCACATACACAGCTCATTAAAGGTGGGCTGTGACCGAGAGCGAGGAAAGCAGTGAGTTAGTCAATGCGTGCAAGCAACAAAGAATGTGTGAATGAATGAATGAGTGAATGAATGAGTGAATAAACCATCGGGTGACTGAACGAGCCAGCGAACGATCTGAGGACTGAACAGACTAATGCAGCAGTGAACCAAGGGCTGTGGTGACAGCGGGAAGCAGCAGGCCCTGCCTTGCTTGATTCTTTCCCCCCAGATCACAGGTACCTCCTGGGGAGGCCACCCACTGTGGCTGCCAATAAAACAGGACACTTGGCCTCTTAATTGGGAAGTGAACATTTGAGAGCGGGGCTTTCCGTGGCTGAATACAAAGAACAATCCCTTTTGCTTCTTACAGCTGTCCCCACTCGGAGTTCAAACAGCGGCTTGGGCTGCCCATGAGTTTGTTTCTGATCATACATCAAGGATGTGTGTTCTTGGGTGACACTTGCCTCTTGCCTTTTATTGCATTTCATCAGCCCATCTGCCAAAAGCCTTAAGCAGGAGACCCCAACCAGCCCACCTTTGAACACAGAGCAGCCACCCATCTTGGTGCACGTAACGGCTTTGGCCATGCCACACCCCCTCCCCAGCCCCTCCCCAGCCTGCATCAGAAGCTGCCGCTGTGGTTGTGGTTCTATGTCCATTTCCGAAGACAGCAAGGCCACCTGCGGGCAGGTCCGTGGTTCTTCTCTGGTGTAGCCTCCTAGGCGCAGGAGCCGATGCTTTGCAAACGAATGCTTGTTGAATGCAAGGACGGAAAAGAAGAAATTACAGCTTAAGCTTTATGCCTTCCTTTTTCCAGAGACATTGTATTGAAACAGGGATAGGAACTTTCTGCTCAAGGCCAGAAACTTTAAGGGTAGAATTTCTAGAATCAGCCAGTGGGCAGGGAAGCGAGTTCCGGGGCAGGGAAGTGAGTTCCGGGACTGGGAGACCTTTAACAGCCCCTCATCTCCTCACGGTGGGCCCCTCCCGACTGCCCCGGGGTCAGCTGCCTGGGCATTTGAGCTCACCCTGCACACATGCCGGGCTGGCCTAGAACCCGGGGTGAGGCGGGGGTGGAGGTGGGTTGGAGGTGGGGGTGGGGGCATGGCCTTTGGCCCTGAGAAGCGCATTATCCTTCTGTGCCTGATGCGTGTTCAAAAGCCACCCCTCCCCCTTACCTCTCCCTCTTGCCGCTCAGTCTCAGTTGCTGGGAGTTCATTCACTTGTCTATTCATTCAACAAACATTCCCTAAACACCTTTGCTATGCCAGGCTCAGTTCCGGCGTGGGGCATTCCAGGAGGTGCTCAGCTCGGGCGCCAACCTGGGCCAAGCCTACTCCTGCGCCCCCATCCCTCACATCTTACCCCCAGCCCCGCGTTAGAATTCCGGAAGCCAAGGTCAGAAGGGACTGGCCAGAGCTGACTGGGTGTTCGACTCTCCAGCCCAGAGCCAGGACAGGTGGGACCCAGGATCCCCGCCGGCCACTGCGCTCAGCGCTCTCTCTCCCGTGGGGAGGCTGGAGCAGGAAAGCCTCGGCCCAGGCCTCCCTTTGCAGCACATGGCTGGAGTCAGGAGCCACCAACCAAGGAACAGCCAGCTCTTCCCCTACCACTGCTTTATGGTGCACTCCCAACGCTGCTAGTAAAATGAAGTTTTAGAAGTCACACCAGCTAGAACTTTGGATGGGCAGCAGGCAACAAGCTGCAGCAGCAGGTGGTGGTAATGCCCAGGCCAAAATCCTCCTGGGCCGGCCGCTGATCCACCCCAGCCCAGGGTGCCCTCAGCCCAAGCTGCCCTCAGCAGGAGCTCGTTTCTTTGACATGATCAGTTGATGGATGCAGTTCCTGGTTTTCTCAAATGCATGTGTTTGCAAGAGCTCGTCTGCCCACTGCCACGGGCTTCTATTGAATAAAAGGTCTACAGTTGTCCTGGGCAATTTACTTCTTTATAGAATTTAATCTGCATCTGAAATTTACTGCATTATTAATGGGAAGCTGGCAAACAGTACCACTATAATTAAATCATTCTCTCAACAAATACCCACCTGTAAACACACACAAACCCCCACGTCCCCAGACCCAGCACCTCAAGCTGGGGTTGCTCTCCCCAAGTTAAAACCCCCAGTGGCTTCTCATTCCATTTAGGATAAAACCTACACCCCCGGTGAGGACCTGGGGGAACCCCAGAACCTATAGCCCTGATTCCCTCATCTGCAGAAGCCCCTTCCCTAGCTGCTTGCCACAACTTTTCCTCATTTTATTTTTCCTAGAGTACTTACCACTATTTAAAATGGTCTGATTTGTTGGTTTCTTATCTGTTTTCTCCTGCCAGAATTTCAACAGGATGAGAGCAGGGATTTTGCTTGTCCTGTTCTGTTCTGTCTCCAGGCTTAGAATAGTGCCTGGTATATAGTGGGTGCTCAGAAGGCATTTCTTGAGTGGATGGATGGATGGATGGATGGATGGATGGATGGATGGATGGAAGGGTGGATGGATGGATGGATGGACAGATGGATGGACAGGTGGATGGGTGGATGGATGGACAGGTGTATGGACGGACACATGGATGGATGGACAGATGGATGGATAGATGGACAGGTGGACAGATGAATGGACAGATGGATGGATGGATGGATGAAAGAATGGATGGATGGTTGGACAGGTGGATGGATGGACAGGTGGATAGATGGGTGGATGGATGGATGGATGGATGGATGGATGGATGGATGGACAGATGGACAGATAGAGGGGTGGATTGGCGGACTTCTTAGCTGGTCTGGGCAATCAGCCCTAGCAGCTGATCTGCTTCTGAATTGTCAAGCATGGCCTGCCCACTCCACCTGGCCCCTGTGGGCAGTTTTTGGAGCTGGGGCAGCAGTGAGGAAAAGGGAAGTCGGTCTGGATTCCCTGGGTCAGAGCATGGAAGCTAAAACTCTCTCCCCGGGATGGTGAAGCTTGGGAGATTTCCCACAGAATTTTTACCTACTGAAAATCATGATGTTCCCTGCTTCCCTACACCTACCATCACACCCAGAACACTGCCTCTAATCAGGCCAACAACACACAGAGACAAGTGGTTGCATGGACTCCCCCCCTGCCCATAAGAGACTTTCCTCCGGGCTTCCCTGCACAGCTGGCTCTGGAAGCTGTGGGCACATGGCTGAGGCCCTTGGGGACTTCAGGTGCCAAAGTTTGGGCAGATGGAGACAGCTGCTGAGTGTCTGCAGAGTTCCAGGCCCTGAGTTTCCAAGAAGGATGCTCTCCCAGGTGCCATCTGGACCGCGCCTTTGGCAGGAGTCATCGCTTCCGTGGCTTTGGCTGCATGGTCGCTCTGGCTTGGGACAACTTCCCCAACAGAGTCCACTTGCTAAACTCTTACCCCTCACTGCTGGCCCATCCAGGGAGCCTTCACACTCTCTGCACTTGGAGGAGCTTTGCCCGTCATTTCAGGTGCTTCTCAATTATATCATCATTATTTTATTTATCCACCTGTGCTCCTATGAGACCAGAGCTCGGGGGCAGGAACTCTGTCACACTTGAGCTTGCATCCTCTGCATCACCTTGCACACAGCGGCACCAACAAATTCCCACTGAATTAATGAACAAACGAATGTTAAATGCCGCATGTCTTTGAATCTGAGACACCATCACTTGTAAAATGCACCTTAATTTTATATGCCATTAAGAAATGAAAAAATGCTGCCAATTAAAGCATAACACATTGCTTTCTTATTAATTATAACTTCTATTTAATAGTTATTATCAAAAGAGCTCTTTTAGACTTAGACATAAATTTTATCACATATTGCTCTTTAGCATATATTAAAAAAAGGAAATAGAAGCAAATCAAATTGGCAAAGGTGTTCCTAAAGTATTTTTACATCACTGTCAATGTATTAGAAGGAACCATATGAAGTTGCTGAATTTTGACATACCATACTAGCCGTTGTGCTGAGTTCAACCTAGTAAGTTCTGATTTCAGAGATATTAAAATCTGAGGGCAAGAAAGTGCCTCTTTACCTTCAGGGAACCTCTTTTGTTGCTCAGATGTGGCCTTTCTCTCTCTAAGCCCATCTCAGCAAATAAATTCATTAACCTCCCCCCAATGAGGGACATGACTCCCAGAGGAATGAATCTCCCTGGCGACACGGAATATGATTCCCAGGAAAGAGCCTAGCCCTGGCAGTGAGGGATTGAAAATGCCTACTTTACCAAAAGGAGGATAAAAGAAAGGTAACAAGCTGAGGATACAGTGGCTGAGAGATCCCAAATAGAGTCAAGAGGCTGTCCTGGCGGTTTCTCTTATGCAGGCTCCAGCTAGACATCCCATATGTCCATAGTATGCCAAGCCCTAACCAACAGTAGTCCCCAAATACCTCGGTCCCTACCTGAGATTCTATAAAAGATTCACTCACTAAGTTTTATCTCTCAGAAACTTAAATCCACCAGAGTGTTCCTATGCCAGACAAGTCCTAAAACCCAGAGGCAACAGCCTCTTTAAGATCAACTATCAGATGTGGCCCCTTCCCCATACTGTTGACACCCCCTTTCAACATGAAAGTTTGGGTGCTCACTGCCCAGATACCCCTGAAGATGGAGAAAGGGATTAAGTGAGAGGAAGGGGTAGCAACAAACAAGATAAGATTAAACAAAGGTCTATGTATACTAAAACTTTATATAAATATATATATACAGATATATATGTATATATATATTTAGATGCTGGGGTGTTGGAATAGCTGGAAGGAGGAAAATGACATGGTGGATCTGTAACCTATAACATTCTTTGAAATTTGCTCTATAGCTTTTTGTTGAATTGTGCTTTGAAAGTCTTCCCCTTTCTGTATATACCCTATATTTCATAATAAGGAAAGAACTGAAACTGGAACTATATCCCATAATAATATTTGAAATTACCTATATAACTGCTAGTTGAACTGCACATCGACAGTTAACACCTTTCTGTACGTATGTTATATTTTACAATAATGGAAATAGCTGAAGTTGTGGAACTGTGACCCATGACATTCTTTGAAATTTGCTGTCTAACTACTTGTTAAATCGTACTTTGAAAGTTATCACTGTTATGTAAATATGTTAAAGTTCACAATAAAAGAAAGCATTAAACAAACAAACAAAAAAGAAAGTGCCTCTTATATTCAGTGAAGTACGGGAAGCGATAGCCGAGGGCTCCTTGGTGGCAGGCGGGTTACCACGGAGGCGCAGCGCCGTGACTCCAAATCCCGGTCCAGCCAGTCCACAGTTTGTCATTTCTGGCCCAGAGAAACTGGCTCGTGGCACACCGGGTTTTGCTAACAACCAAATTAGCATACTGTCAAAAGGAAGTGGGAATTAAAGAGACAGTAACAATTAAAGGCCATACATGATCCTGGACTGGATCTAATAAATGGAGGAGAAAAGGTCCAAAAGGACGTTATAGGGACATATGAAAAAGCTGGAATATCGACTGGAAGCTTTGCTTCAATGTCAAACATCTTGAACTTGATAACTGTTCTTAAGGTGGTGACCCACGGAGTATCTTTGTTCTTAGGAAATGTTCATGGAACTGTGACATTTTCAAGGAGAATGATGTATTCAACCCACTCTCAAATGTTCAGATAATAGACAGATGATAGATCAATGATAGAATTATATGGCAAATGTGACAAAATGTTAAAACTTGGTGGATCTTGGTATCTGAGTGAAGGCTATGTTAGAGTTCTCTGTATGAGTTTGTATTATTCTTGCAACTATATTTTATAAGTTTGAAATTATTTCACAATGAAAAGTTTATATCTATATCTTTGTCTATGTCTATATCTAAATCTATATCCATATCTTAAAGTCATAAAGCTACAAAACAAAATGCCTGTGGGAGCTTTGAAACCAGGCAGCCCCACCCCTGATGGGCTATTTGACCTTGGGAAGGTATTTACTTCCTCTGAGCCTCAGTTTCCTCATCTGTAGGTTGGGGACACTGATCCCTCCCTCGTGGGTTTGTGGTGAGCAGCAAGGACACATGGAAGTACTGGCACAGTGGCTCTGAGAGTGCCCCCCGGAAACCACGGCAGTGACGCCAAGGGGCTTCCACAGCGGTGAGCTGGGACTGGGCATCTGCTGGGGGAGTGAGGACAGCCCAGCTGCTCCTGTTGCTACAGCCCCTCCCTTGCCTGGAGAGTCTCCCCCTCCCCCTGGCTAGAGGAGGTAAGACCCACTGCAGGAGCTGGGGGGCCCTGCCTTTTACCGAGGGTCTCCCTAACACGTCTCTCTCTCTCTCTCCTTTGTTTCCTTCTTGATCACCTCTAGTCAAAATTGTGGTTTCTCCAGCTCCTTGGTTGGAGCCAAGGGTCCTTCTGGCCTGTGCTTTCTTATTTTGTGCAGCACGACATTCCAGATCTGACTCCCCGAGATCCACTGCTGGTACCCGTTTCTCTCCTTTTCTCCTGGCAGCCTGTCCTCAATCTGCCCCACTGCTGGCAGCTTACAACCCTCCCCAAAGTCCTGATGTGTCTTTCAGAGTCTATTTAGCCCCCTGTACCCTCCAGATTCTTACTTCCCCGGGGCAGGGTAAAACGTGGCCCCAAATTCTTCACCACTCCACCCACTGAGAGGTGGGACCTGTGCCCCCACCCCTTGAATCTGAGCATGCTGTGACTCACCTGCAGCCCATCTAATGTGGCAGAAGTGGCACTGCGTGACGTCTGAGGCTAAGTCCAAAAAGGGCATGCCGTTTCCACCATGGCCTCCGGGAAACCCACCTGTGGAGCCCGGAGCAGCCACGTCCGGGCCTGACTGTGCCGAGGCTGCCATGGCCTGAGGAAGCTCAGTGACCTGGAGAGGCCACGTGGAGGGGGCTGTGGCCACCAGCCAGTGCCAGCCACCGCCGTGGGAGCCAAGACCCAGCAGCCGAGGGGCCCCCAACCAGCAAACCCTCCTAGCAGTGTCCCCCGACATTGTGGAGCACAGAAAAGCCACCTCTTTTGTGCACCGTCCACATTCTGGACCCCAAATCCAGGAGTACAATACAATTGTTTCAGGCCACTTAGCTTGGGGTAGTCTGTTAAATTCCCTATCCCCCTCCCAGGCACTGATGCCTGCTGACACCCAGCAGCGAGGGGAGCACAGAGAATTCATGAAATGCACTACTCATTCTTTCCCCACCTGGCTGCAAGGGTCTAAAATGCAGCTGTGAGGCCCCTGCCTCCCACCCCTCTCCCAGCACAAGCATCTGCCCGGCTCGCTGCACCATGCCTGACAAAACCTGATTTGAATCCAAAATTGTTCCAGCCACGGCTGTCTTCCCCTGATTTCTCCGCTCTCTCCTAAATCACTAACCCGGCTCACCTGGGACTGTTTCCACATGTGGACGTCAGGTTTTGATTCTCCACTTGATATTTCCCTGATTCCTTTCTCACTGTTCATTATGCATTCAAAGTTCTTATGCCTCCTTGTGGAGTGGTTCTTGAACAATAGTCTTTTGCATTATTATCACCATCTTACATCTTTCCTAGATTGCCTTTAAAAATCTTCTGAAGTTTTCATTTTTATTCTATTTTATTGGTCTTCCTGGGCAACTTCCTTGGCACTATAAAGGAACAGTGTTTAATTTTAAGAGCCAAGATTTGGGGGTCCTGAATGCATGAGGATCCAGTTTATGGCCAATGAAAAACGAGCGTCGTGGTGTTGTGATAAGAAAAATGCAACGATTTACGCGGCACCTGCGGGCCGGGCGCTGGAGGAGGCCCTGCCAGGCAGCGGATGCCAAATGATGCCCTCATCTCAGCCTGGGCATCCCCAAAATCCGGTACCGTTGGCACTGCCCTTGCCAGGTAGAGCTAGACCATGGCACAGACTGTCTTGGCTTTGCTTCCAGCACATCGCCAAGCTCCTGGCTCACTCAATAAATATTTGTGAAAGGAAGGGAGGGTGTGAGGGAAGGAGGGAGACCCGTGGTTGTAGGAGGAGAACTGATCTGCAGAATGTGGAGGCGTGGGGAGGGTGAGGGAGCAGATGGTGAGCGGTGGCATTCTCAGAGGGCTCTGACCCTCGCTACGCTCTGGAGACTCCCGTCTGCCAGGACCCTGCTTCTGGGAGGAGGAAGCCGCCCTCCACCTGGGTTCCCCACACCTTCCCAGCCCTCCCCCGGCTCCTTCTCTCCCCTCACCTCCTCAGGGTCCGGGAGCTTTCCATATGGCAGCAAGTTCCCTCAAGCCCAACTGCGTTCAAGGCCGTGGCCCTCCGGGGGCATTTCTACACTAGGAAGTATTTGAACCTTAAAGAAAAGGAGGAAACCGGAAGTGGTGATACCTATGGGGGCAGAAGGCAGTTTCAGGCCTCAAACCATCTGGGCCATGAACTTGTTCATCCTTTGATCCATCTGGATTAGTTGGAATTTCAAATTTAGTTCCAAGAGAGACGGCAGATAAAGGCATGAACTTGGGTCATCAGTTGATGTGTGGTGGCATCCATTCAGGCAAAGCTACCACCCCGCAGAGGATGCAACACGGCCCAGGTGTGACATGGCCTGTCCATTCCGTCCAGCAGTCACTGTCCCCAGCGGCCATCCCTCTCCCGCACCTGAGCTTCTTTCAGAGGCGGAGAGCATTCTGGCCAGGAGGACATCTGGGTTTCTGGAAGAACCCACAGCAAGCACTTACTTGCTTCCTTCCATTGACAGAGAGTTTTCCTGCCACCAGGAAAGTCCTATCCATGGTATTTCTGAAGAATGATTGACTACCAGGAATCTTTGTTGTGCTATCAGCTGTAATTATTTTAATTCAAACATACTCTCTTATAGAACTGACATCATAAATGCTGTTTTCTAGAACAAAAAGCTGTCAGAGCTGTCAAGTAGAGCTGCTTACTGTTTTACATCATTATAATATTTAATTTCAACTCTTCTGTCTTTTTCTGCTGAACACTTTCAAGACTGTTTCTTCCACCTCTCTCTGGAAAATTGGAGCCAAGGAAGGCAAGAAATCAGGATATACAAGTTCTCTCACATCAAAGTGATTATTGACTTAGAAGCTATGCAACAAAGCAGCACAGAACAAAAACAGAAAATACTGGCAATCTGCTGTTGGAAAAGACTTGAAAATTGGAGAGAGGGAAAAAGGGAGGGAGGGGAAAAGAGATGAAGGGGGAAGGAGAGAGAAAGGAAAGAAAAGGAAGAAGGAAAGACAGAAAGAAGGGAGAAAGAAGGCTGATTCAGTCCTCAGCTGGGACGGTGTCTTGGCTGACCAGGCAGAGGAAAATGATGAGTTTCTCTTCCTACGTGAGCACTTGCAGGACAAAGAGCAAACGGGCAAAGCAATCTCAGTGGCCTGGTTGATTGCAGTGCTCACTTGAAATTCTGTTTTTAATGGTTGTATTGAAGTTCATGAAGAAACACACCATTTTACAAGACTAAGGAACTCAAATCAGGTAGGTTTTGATTCAAAACCAACAGTTCGAGTTGCTTTTTCATGGCTGTTTTATTTTTTGTTTTTTTTTTTTTTGTAAATTTTCAAACTTAAGAAAGGTAGCAAGATTCACCAGTTGTTTGTATTTTGTGCCTTACCATTGTCTTTCTCTTTCTGTGCATGTGGTTTTTTTCCTGAATCTTTTGAGAGTAAATTGGAGACAACATACTCCCCTTAACTCTAGATACTTCCGTGTGTATTTTCCTAAAAAGAAGGACATTCTCTTACACAAGCACAGAGCATAGTTATCAAAATCAGGACATCTTATGTTGATTCAGTATTATTGTCTAATCCAACAGCCTATGTCCACATTTTATCAAATATCCAATAACGTCCTGGGATAGCCCCTGGACCAGTCAGCAAATGGCTACAAAGGACATAATTTGGACATTGCACCAGGGCATCCAGCACTGGGCACCTGAGCTGGCACCCATGGCTTCAGAAGTGCCACCTGGGGAAGTGCACTGGCAGCTCCAGGACACTGCCGCCTGTCTCGGAGCCAGCGATGGTGGTGGTTCTAGCACCTTCTGAGATGTGAACTCCTGGGGCAGACACTGTACCTTATTTTCTGCTGTGCCCTAAGAGCAGTGTCACAAACTTGCAACTTATATGTGTTATGGGTTGACCAATGTCCCCCCAAAGTTTCACTCAAGTCCTAACCCCCACTGGTAACTGTGACCATGACCTCATTTGGAAACTGGGTCTTTAGAGACATAATTAAATTAACATGAGGTCATCCTGGATTAGGGTGAGCCGTTAATCTCATGGAAGAGACGGACAGACTTAGGGGAGAATGTCACATGAGCCTGACATGCAGACTGGAGTGATGCAGCCGCAAGCCAAGGAGTTCTGGGGATTGTTCTCAAACATCAGAAGCTGGAAGAGGCAAGAAAGGACCCCATCTCCACCACCACCCTACAGGTTTCAGAGGGAGCATGGCCCTCCGGACACCTTGATTTTGCACTCTGGCCTCCAGAACTGCGAGAGCTTAACTTTCTGTGTCTTTGAGCCCCGTCTGTGGTGCTGTGTCCCAGTGACCCTGGATAACCAAGCCCGTGTGCACTCCACAGAGCTGTGTTGGGCAAATGATGAACAAACACAGGGGTAAATTCAAGAGGATTCGGTTCAGGGTGTGCTGGAGAAATCCACAGCCCAGCCAGGTGACACGGCAGAGCTGTGTGTAGAGAATGGAACTCACGCCACGCGCTCACTGGAAACCTGCTGGAGAGGACCATTTAGAAACCCACCCGGAGAGGTGCACCAACCTCGTTCCCCTCTGAGATGCACAGGAGGCGATGTTCAAATAATTCCAAAAATAATTCAAAAATGCAAGCACCTCAAACAAAAATTCTCCAGGCTCTGGCTCCCTTCACTGAGCATGACACGAGGGGTGGTGCCATCTCCCGGGTTCCCGCCCCGTTCCAACTGTGGAGTCCAGGCTCTCGCCAGTTCAGGACCTTGCACACTTTGATCCATGCAGAATCTCGCATGTGAGACCAAGATATAAATGACTCGCTCTCACAGGAGACTCAAAAGCAGAATGGTGATTCATGATTCCTCTAATTGTTCTTCTTTTGCACATTTTAACCTCCCCTCCCCTGCCCTAGAGTAACATATGTTCTACACGCACCCAGGCAAATAGAAAACACACTGGAGTAAACGAGCAGAAAGGGGGGCCCGGGGCCCGGCCAGCTGCTCCCTCTTTTCTGTCTTTCGGTGACTCTGGGCCGGGGGTATGGAGGGACAGGAGCCTGTCGCCTTGTTGCCAGCGTGAATGTGCTATAAAACACCCATAAATTCTCCTGACATTCCAGTGACCTTTGTGGGATCCAGAGGAGCCCCATCTCCCACCGAAGACGGAGCTGTAAATATTCTATCTGTGCAGTAAACACCGAGCCGACGCTGCCACCTCGCTCATGCCCCCTCGGAGCCTGTCACCTCTCAGAGGAGATTTATTTCCTGCCATGGAGAATTCCGGCCCCAAGGCAGGAGGCTTGGCACAACCTACTGTCACTGCATCTTGCTCCGTGCTGCCTGTTCCTCCTTCACACATACACACACACACACACACACATGCACACACACACATCTTCTTATGATTATAAAGCTTGGAGCAGTAAAGCTCCTGAGAAAATCATGCTAGAAAATTCACAACAAAACTAACTGGGTGATGGGCTTTACACTGATTTGCATGGAATTTATTTTTCTTTTTGCTTCTCTGACTTTCAGTTTTTCTGCCATAGCCCAATATTTTTAAAATGAAATGTTTATTTGAAGGTGATTGCTCTCCTGTAAGGAAGGGGGTGAGGAGGGGCGCTCCCCCATTCCAGCACCCCCCCCATCGGTCTCAGTCCAGGGTCCTGCTCCTTTCTTGGGCGGGTAAGCAGAGACCTCGGAGGGCAGGATGAGCCGAGGCCGTGGGGGCTGCGGCCGCTGCAGTCACCGCCTCTTCCAGCTGAGAAGCACGACTTGGTTTTCAAAATAATTTCACTGTTGCTTCTCAAGCTGGCCCTGGCCAAGGGCACCACCCTCTCACACCCTCAGCTGTCCAGGACACAGCACCCGTGGGCACCGGGAGAGATGGGGGCAGGTGGGGGCACCAAGGCCCGGAGAGCCCCTCCCCACCCCACAGCATCGGTCCAGCATGGGGGATGGGGAGGGTCAAAGGCAGGGTTAAAGAGCATCTGTGGGTGTGGAGGGAGGGGGGAAAGGGGGTGCTCTGCCAGGGCCTTGGCTCTGGGGCCCCCCCGAGCCACCTGGAGCAGCAAGTAGTGTCTGTGCTCCCAGCAGACCCCTTGGCAGACCCAGTCTCAGCCCATCTCTGAAGGCTCCCCAAGGGGAGTGGACCTAGGATGGGGACTGGATGGAGGACAGAGGGGTGTGGCTGGGGCTGAGGAGGGCAGAGGATAAACCCACATTGTTGGGGCTCCCCCTCTGGGTGTAGGACACCCCACATGTTATAATCCCTGAGCCAGGTGTTGGATTCCCAGGGTAGAGATTTGGAAACCAAGGCTCAGAGATCTGCAAACCAAGACCCAGCTCTGCCAAGTCAGGATTAGAAGGGAAAAGAAACTCTCAGTTCCACGGTCCCTTCCTCCGTGCTGCCTCAGGGGTTCAGCGTGCCCCTGCCACAGACACTGTGCTGTGCTCCAAACCAGGGGCCCCGAGGAGCTTGGGATGGTGTACGAGACCCCTGGGCTTGCCCAGCTAGGAAAACCTCTGCACTCCCAGCTTGGCGTGGGTACAAAGAGCCAGAAGACGGCTGCAGCAACTCCTGCCCCCTGTGTCCTCCTAGAAATCAAGTCCCAGCCTCTTAAACCCCAAGCCTCCCTCCCCGAGGAGGACTTCACTCTGCCCCCCACACCCTGCCCCCACCAAAGAAACCAGGGGTTAATGGTAGGCCCCGCCCCCTGCCTCCCCACCCACTTCACCCCCAATTTATTTCTGCACTTGTAATTAAGGTCCCAACGGAGAGGCTTAGCTGGCCGAGTTACTTGTTCAATTTATTGATTAGCTGTTTCTCAGAAGTTCATTACCAGCCTGAGCAGGGGATGGGGAATTGGGTTTCTGGAGGCTCGGGCTGCTCCTGCTGATTAAATGCAGCCACAACACATCCATCCTGCGGAGAGTGGCTCTGCCCAAGGTCAAACATTCATGCAAAACAGGCGCGGAGATGTGCAAGTCTAAACACCAGCCACCGGGGAGGCTGAAAGACGATTCGAAAGCCAGGAGAGGGGGAAGAAGGGCAAGAAATGGCTCATGGAAAGAAAATAGGCTCAAAGAAAACACAGGGGTTGTGGCTATAGAGATTCTTATGGAGGGTACCCCTCATGGAAATACTTGGGGTACCCCCCCAACAAAGACTATATAAGGGGCTTCCCACACCTGAGCATCCTCATGGGTGAAAAGCCAAGGATAGGAATAAAAACTTGGGGTCTTAGCCTCGGTGTTCCAGAAGCCAGCGCCTGAAGGAGGCTAACCTGGTGGGGGCTTTATTGAGAAGTGTGAGCCCATGGGGTGGGCGTGGGGTGCTGGGGAGCGAAGCAGAAGGCAAGCTGGCTGGTGGACCCCAGACAGAATCGGGGTGAGAAAGGGGGGAATGCATAAACTAAATATCCATGAGTCCACACTGGAATAAATAAATAAATGGGAGAGAAGAGACACATCCTCCATGCAGGAAAGCTCCAAATAATTGATGTAGATGGTACACCCCAAGGAGGTGGAAAATAACTCACCACTCCTTAAGTGAGGGCTGCACATAGTGGGCTCCTTTGAAGAGTACAGTAGGAAAGGGGGGAAGAGTAACTTTAGGGTGGAGAAAACTGACAGCCCTTCCTCGAGGTTCACACTGACAGCGATGTCAGGTTGATAGCACAGGTGCTCTTGGTAGCTTTTGATGAGGATGACACGTCACCTCTGTGGTCCTTCTCCCCAAACCCACAACTCCAGGCCAATCATGAGAAAAATGTCAGATAAGCCCGAATTGAGGGACATTCTACAAAATCCCTGGCCAGCAGTCCTCAAAGCGGCCAAGGCCGTCAAATACAAGGAGAGTCTGAAAAACTGTCACAGCCCAGAGAGCCTAAGGGGATGTGACAACTGAGCATCATGTGGGATCCCGGGACAGGAAAAGGACATTAGAGAAAAATAAGGAAACTTGAATAAAGTGTGGTCTTCCGTTTCTAATAATGTAACAGTCTGGGTTCTTTAATTGTGACAAATGCACCACACTAATATTAGATGATAATAGTAGGGGAGGCTGGGTGTGGGGTACATGGGAACTTTCTGTGCTGTTGTTTTTGTTTTAGTTTTTTTCTTTTAACCCAAAACTATCCTAAAATAAAAAAGTTTATTAAAAAATATCCAGGGCGTGAGGATGACGTGAAGCAATTGGGGGTGGCATGGCCCCTTCCCCACCACGTGCATCTCTCTGTACCCCCAGTGAGAGAGCCAGGAAGCCAGTGGGCAGTCCTGCCTGGCCCCTTGCTGGCTGGGTGACGTTGGCCGAGTCTCTCGCCCTCTCCAAACCCACAATCCAAAGCTTGGTTTCAGAGGTGCACAGGCTCACCCGGGCGGCTTCCTCTTCATGCCGAGGGAGTCTGACTCCGTTGATCCAGGCAGGCCCTGCTTCCGATGCTGGCTGAGGCCTGTCCTGGAGGGGCTGCCCCAGCTGCAGGTGAGACCACTCGGCTCATGAGGCAGAGCTTGCAATTCGAGGTCCGCTGTGTGTCCTTGGGCACTGACTGCATCCTGCTGCGGGTCCCGGCATTAAAGCAGGTCCGACCCCAGCTCCAGGCCTGCCAGGGACAGGCCACAGGCCACACAGCACACCTTGGACTGGGCTCCAAGGGGCAGCCGTGGCTTTCCAGTGGGCAGCAGCAGCCATCCGCTGCATGTCCCAGACTCCTGGGTCCGTCCCACGACTTGGCCTGTGTAGGAACCACCCCTGGAAGTGCTGCCATCTTGGGGGTGGGGGGCCCCCATAGTCAAACACTAGTGTCTGAAACTGTACAGAAAGCAGACAGATGCATATAAACCTTCAGCTGGCACTCATTATTTGCAGATTCTGTCTTTGCAAATTTGTCTAGTTACTCGTATTTATCTGTCACCCCCAAATCAATTCTCAGGGCATTTCTGTAGTCGTTCATGGATTTGTGCAGGGTGGCAAAAAAATGTGAGTCACCAGATGCCCACGTCACCAGCTGCGGTCAGAGACGGTAGTGCTCTGCCTTCTTGTCCCACTCTCCAA
This sequence comes from Choloepus didactylus, assembly GCF_015220235.1. NCBI lineage: Eukaryota > Metazoa > Chordata > Mammalia > Pilosa > Megalonychidae > Choloepus > Choloepus didactylus. The sequence goes on along the minus strand of NC_051324.1, from coordinate 71,758,770 downwards.
TGGTAGCCGGGTGTCCTTTCCTGGGTATATTTAGTGCCATGTTTTTCACATTCTTGTGCTTTTTGTTGGTGGTTGTTTGCTTTTTAAAATGGCCCCCAAATGTAGTGCTGAAGTGCTGCCAAGCTAGCGATCCTGCGTGCGGGAAGCTGCAACGTGCCTTTTGGAGAAAATACACGTTAGACAAGCTGCGCTCAGGCACAAATGCAGTGCCCGCGGCCGCGAGTTCACTGCCAATGCATCAACAGTGTCTGTTAAATAAGGCGTCTTTAAACAGAAACACACATCAAACAAGGTTATGTCTTGATCAGTTAACAAAAATGTTGTGCCCAGAGGCTGGCAGGAGCCTAAGCCCATTTCCTTTGGGAGCAATGGTCAGTTTTCACCAATTCAGGGTTTACCGCGACTTTATGGCACATAAGAGCTGACTCCACCCAAATACCACCATGTTCATCTCCAGGTCAGAGCTCTTTGAAAAAGTTTGTTTGCAATCTTTTGATATCTTCCAAAATTTCTACCAAGAAAATGTTTCCTTTAAAATCAAACAATAAAACATTTTCTTTGCTTTCCTTTTATATGTATAACTACAGTAAAGGAAAAGACTTTTATTGCTGTTTACTTCTTTGGGGAAGACCTTCAGCTGGGAAACATTGAGAGGGGGAAGGGATAGCTCAAAAGTCACAGATTTTTCAGTCACGTCTCTGTCTCACATGCACACACACACACACACATATGCACACACACTACAAAGCTGTTAAATGCATGAGCTTTAGGTCCCTGTTAAGACCCTTCTCTCAAAGGAGATAATTCCTGTTCCCAACACTTCTTGTAAAACATAAAGAACTTCCTTTCGCCAGCTTTTGAACGCAAAATTGAGACGCAGCTCCCCATGAAATGAAAACCTGTTGTCAAGAGCAGCCCCAGCACGTGCCCACCCGGAGACCACCCCCGAACAGGCCTCCCATGGCCGCGAGGAGGCTGAGCCTCTGAGAGGGTGACAGGTGCTCTCCCAGGGTGTCTTCTCATGGCCACAAAAACCAGCCACAAAGCTGCAATCTGTCAGGTGACCCCCCCCCCCCGGGCCGGGGTGGGGGTGCCGACGCTCCAGCGTGGAAGGAGAGCCCGCGGTTTGGGGGAGTAGGGATGGAGCGGCCAGGAAGGAAAAGTTCCTCCTGGGCCATTTCACCCCTCTTTCATCTGCAAGCTCAGGCTCAGTGCATTTCCCAGCCCTGGGGGATCAGGCGGCTGTCCCACTCCCGCCCCATCCTCCCATCCAGACCCCCACTCCCACCCGTCCCCCCACCTAGCCCCCACTCTGCCTGTGGACAGATGTCAAAGAAGCCTTCACCATCATCACCCAAAATGAACGTGCCCAGGATGTGATCATTTGTCACCAGGATGGAGCATATGATGTGAACCGTGGCAAACACCGTAATGACTAATCTCGAACATTTATTACAACTCTTGAGAGACTTGAAAGCTGTCCCTGCTCTTGATTTTAATAAATGCAGTCTCGAAGCAGCCGCTTATCAAAGTGACACAAATTGTGTGGTAAATAGATTATGGCACAGCTGAAATACTGGAAAATGAGATCAGAAATGCTCCTTCTCCCCCATTTAAAACTCCTCTCGGTCCTTCAGCCGTGCCGGGGCGGTCAGAGGGAGCGGAGGTAAGACTTGGCACCCGGGCGGGCAGCTTCTCAACGGCCTGGGCAGGAACCCACAGCCTGGGTACCTGGGCCCCCCAGGCCCTTCCTCGCCACCGTCAGCCCATCCTGTCCCCAGTAGGTGGAAGGAGAAAGGAGAAAGCTGGGTCTGGGGGTACAGGCTCAGGCTGGAAGGAGATGCCGGTTTGGGGGGCTCTTCGTTTCCCAGGGCTGCCATAGCTGGGGCCTCTGGAGGCCGGACGTCTGAAACCAAGGTGTCGGGGGGCCGTGCTCCCTCTGGAGCTGGGAGGGGTGGGTCCTCCCTGGCCCCTCCTGGCTGCTGGGGTGGCGGCCCTCCCTGGCGTTGCTTGGCTCGTGGCTACAGTACTGCCCGCCCCGCCTCTGCCCTCACATGGCCTCTTCTCTCTTTTTTGTGTCTCTTTCCTGCTCTCATCAGGGCTCCTGCCATTAGTTAGGACCCACCTGCTCCAGCGTGACCTCATCTTAACTGAGGTCACCTGCAAGGACCCTACTTCCAAAGAAGGTCATATTCTGAGGTCCTGGGGGTGAGGACTTCCGCATATCTTTTTGGGGGTACACAATTTAACCTATAACAGTGGGCTACGGGGCACTGGACCAACTCAGAGAAACTTTGCTGAGGAAGGCACAGCCTCCCCCAAACTTGTACACCTCCCTGTAACAGGTGCAACTCCTAGGGAATTCTCGCTTCCTTCCGATTCCAGAGGCTCCTGGGTTCTGACGTTTCCATCCCCCTGAGCCTCTCTTCTTACCACGCCCCTCTGGTTCCTTCCACAGGCTTTCGCGAGCGCCTCCAAGGGGACAGGTATCGGGTGAGGGGCTGGGCGCACACAGGTGAGTGTGGCCCGGCAGCTGCCCTCATGGCGTGTCCAGTCTGGAGGGATCGGGGTGGGGGTGGGGGGCAGTTTCCATGCACATCCAGGGCACCCAGGCCAGGTGGGCTGCCCGAGGAGAGCCCGGCACAGCCCTCACTGCTCGTCTGCAGTCATTTCTCTGGCTCCCCAGGGACCTCGTGGTAGCCTTGGAGGCTGCTCCCAGGCCAGACGGACCCTGCCCTGCCCAGGATTCCAGGCGCACATGCCCAGGCTGCTTCCCTCTTCCTCCGAGGATGGGATGACCCCCAAGCATCCTTAGGGGGCAAGGAAACAGGTGGATGCCTTCCCCAGCTCGAGCCAAGCAAGGGTTAGAGGGCCCACAAGGACCCCCAAGACTCGTCCACCCCAAACGGTTTCCTCCTGGGTCAGCGAGTCGGTCCTGCCAGTCATTTGCCGGATTTGTCCTGCCAGATCTGAGGGCGTGCTCCCAAGCTTTTAGGAACCTCCTCACCAGGATCACGGAAGTCAGCAGAGCCTTCCGCAACCTCCTCGGTAACAGCAATTGCCGAAGTAACTAAACACATGCTGTACATCAATGCCAATTAATATTCAAATAAAAAACGCAGCGCTTCTATTTATGCACAGTTCCGGCTCCCTGTAAGAAGCTTCTTTCTGAAGACAGCACATCCCTCCCCGGGCTCGGGGGCGAGGCCACCCACTTGTCAGCAGCCACCGCACCTGCGCCCGGAGGATTTATTCACTGGTAAAACCTTGTAGCTAAATTCGCAGGTGATACATTGTAGCTAAACGGTGATTCCTGGACTGGAGAAGGGCAGGGGGTGGTTGCCAAACCTTCTTTGTTTTTCCCCCCCACACAGTGACTAGCCACGAGAGCCAAAAGGCCGCCCATCCCTGAGCTGTTTTTTGTTTGCTTGTTTTTACATTTTATTTTGAAATAAATTCAAAGTTATCGGAATAGTTGCAAAAACAATACAAACCCCCTACACAGAACTCCAGCATTCCCTGACCCCCCCCATACCCTGATCCACTAACTTTAACATGTTGTCACACCTCTATTTCTTTCCTTCCCTCCCTCCCTCCCTCCCTATCATCCATCATCCATTGCCTGAGCTGTTTTTAATGACAGAAAACAGGGGATATGGGTTTTGACAAGAACCCATTCATGCCTGTTTTGAGTTATTCCTCTCGTCGTTACTTAAAAAAAAAAGGCATTGAATTAAGAAATTAAACAGTTTATATATTTAAACCCAAGTTAATAGGTATCAAATTTTATTATTTATTACATGTTAATAATTCATTACGTTTTTCAAATTAAATGTCAAACCTCTAACAAATTAAATTTAAATAATTAAGTCTATTATTAGCAGAGAGAGATTGCTGGGATGGGGGAAAAGGGAAACTGTGTTCTAGAAACTATTTTTTATTCAAAAGAGCACACGGTCTTGTCGTCTCCATTTTATAGACGGGAAAAGAAGACTTGTAGAGACTCAACAATCGGACCTTAAACACACAGCTCGCACAGCTCTGAGCCAGGATTCAAACCTGCAGCTGTTTATTTCCCAGATCCAAGCCACTGTTTGGAAAACACAAAAACATGCCTCCTCCTTGTGATCTGAGAACGCAGTGATGTATCAGGTGTGAGATGCGTTCATTTTACTGGAAGCAAGGATGTGGGGAAATGGGGTGCTGCCTAGAAAGGGGTGGGGTCCTGCAGAGGGGACACTTGGGTACCCAGGGAGAGAGGCGGGTGCCCTGAGCAGCCCCAGGTGGGAAGGGCACCAGGTGAAGAGCAGGTGTAGTGGTGGCTGCTGTGCTTGGACAGGTCAGAGAGACTGGTGAGTTTGAGACTAGGGGGAAGGGGCAGGATGTTCCGAAACGTCCCTTTTGGCTGCCAGACCCAGTCTCTCTGAGTGTGTGGGGACAGGGCCCAGGGCTGATGAGGCTGCCAATAATTGAGAGAAAAGCAGACCTGCCTGCCCAGCTCTGCCCCCTCCCTCTGGGCACCCCAACTCTGTGACTCACCACCCATACCCTAGCAGAGAATACAACCCTCAAGGCCAGTCTTCCATGTAGCACGTGCCTGGGAAAAACAGGGGACCCAAAGGGAAAAGTCTTGGTCTCCTGTAATATACTCTATCGCTTTACAGATCTGAGTTTGCAGAGGCCTTTTATTTCTTCTCTAGTGCCAACATGGGACTCAGGTAGCTGGCCTCAGGTGGACTGAGGAGTGAGCTATACCTGAGACCCGGTAGCCAGCCGGGAAGCAGAGGCCAGAGAAGGTTTCTTCACAAATGGCAGATTAGGATGTGGTTATGGGAAGGACAGCTCTGCCCTTCCCCCCCATCTGTTAATTTCCTCCTAGATGTGCAGGGCGAATTGTGTGCAGAGGGGAAGTGGTTCCTGCCTGCAGGCTGCTGCCTTCCCTGGGCTCCCCGAGGGAGCCCCCAGTGCAGCTGTGGCCACCCAGGGACGACGTTTACAAGCTCAAAGGCAGATCCACAGCCTGGAACCACAAATTTCCCCGAAATGAAAGTCTGGTGAGTACTACAGTCTGGGTTCTGGTACATCCCCCCAACCCCTCAGTCCCCATCAAGCAAAGAATTTTCACTGCAGGATCAGGATTTAACTTGCAAAAGACAGCCAGGGGATGTAATCTCCTCGGATGCCTCTTCCGGCCCCTCTCCGTTCCCAGTTCCTCTTTGCTGTTTAATTGCCTCTGTACGGGGACACTGCAGTTTGTTTCCCACCCCAAGGCTGTGTCTGGGGCCAGGCTCCGGCAGCCTTAGGAGGAGTGGCACGGTGATGGAGATGCTTACATTTGCTCATCACCATGGCAACCTGTTCAGTGGAGCAGGAAGGCGGAGCTGGCAGGGCTCTGGGGGCTGCCGCTGGGGTCCGTGGGGGTGGGCTGCTGACGATTACCCAGGAACATCTCCTTGGGGGTGCCCAGAGGAGAGGACTGCCTTGTCAGCCTGGCACGGCCTGGCTCTGGTCCTACCCCCCCACCCCTGGCAGGAGATGAACTAACTGCACGACCTCTCAAGGTCGACATTTCTCGGCAGGAGGAAACTCCGATTTGAAGACGGGTCAAGCCACCCCATAGAAAAGAGGCCCCCATGCCAGGTCCTGGAAACAGCCACAGTTCCCCAAGGAGGCAAGATGGGTGCAGAGAGGTGGAGGACAGGCCGCTCTGTCTGACCCTGACATTTTCCAACCCAGCCCCTCCACAGCTGCCAGCTCCCGGCTCAGAGCGGAGGACAAACAGCCACTGATGGTGTCTCCTCGTGCAGCTGGGCCCGTGCAGGTCCATTTCCTTACCCGACTGCTCCCGGCCGCGGTGTCAGGTGGGGCCGCCCCGCCGCTGCACTCCTGTGTTACCATCATTTCCAGTCGGTGCTCCCCCTCCTCTTCCACACTCCCCCCTCTTCTTTGCTCTTTTGGCCCCAATCCTTGCTGACACTCTAATGAGGAGTGTGGATTACCCGGGCTTGTCACAGCTGGGGTCCTGGGCGCTGGGGCTGGGGAATGGGAAGGAGCAAAGTGGGGGGAGGGCTTCAGCATCCGCGGGAGGGAGGCAGCACATGGGGCGCGGAGAGGCCAGGCTGGCAGGGCAGGCTCCACACCCCCCACCATGTCCCAGGGATGCCCCAGCCTCCCGAAAGGAGAAGGGGGCAGCTGGTCTCCTCGCACCCTTGCTTGGAGCCCTTCCATGGCTCACCCTGCCTTCCATGCAACTGCCACCCTGCCCTGTTTCCAGAATGTTCTAACTGCTCTCCTGCCTCCATACCTGTACATGTTGCTCCCTGGGCCTCGAGCGCTTTCCTCTGCCCTTCCCCCCCCAGGTCCCATCTCAGACATCACTCCTTCTGAGAAGCGCCTCCTATCCTGGTTAGGGTCCTGTCTTTGGAGCCCCCCTTCTCCCTGGGCACACATCCATCATGGCGGCAGGCCGCTCGGACAGCCCGTCTACTGGGGAAAGGAGCTCCCTGACAGGAGACCCACAGTCTGAGCTTTCCTGCTCCCTCCCCTGGAGGCAGCAGACTTTCTCTATGGAATTTAAACTTTAATCTGAAGACTCTGGAGAGCCCCAAAGGACCAAAGGCAGGTGTGGGCCAGGTCAGATTAACCAGCTAGAAGGTTAATCTTGGCAACGCTCTAGTTGCTGAGTGGAAAATGGATTAGAGAGGCCAATCCATGAGGCAGGGACATGAGTGAACAGGCTGCTACAAAAACCCACATAAGCTCAAGTAGGATGGAGGCGAGCAAGTGACCACTGGATTTATCAACAAGGTGGCCTTTGGTGACCCGCATGAGCCCAGTGAAGGGGAGATGGGGACAGGGGAGCCAGGCAGCAGTGGTTGAAAATGTGAGAATATGTGGACACATTTTCAAGCAGTTTGCTATAAAGAGAAGTTGAGAGAAGTTATTAGGTGGCCTTAATTGGCACACAAATATAAGCTGCTTGTTTAAGACAAATATGGACAATTAAAATAGAGAGAGTAGAACTGTTGCCTCTGGGAGGGTAGAGTAGATAGATGTACTTTTCCTTATTCCTCCCAGTAAGTACAAACAAAAACCCTGGACATTATATGTAAAACACACATAAGAAGACTCTGACAGCTGGAGAGAAGGCAGACTGGCTAGGGACCTCAGAACCCAAAGGAAAATAAGATATGTGTTCCCTAGATTTTCTTTCTGCCTCATATATCCCAGATTTGGAACTGAAGAAGCTGGAAACCCAGGAATGCAATGGGTGCAGACAAATAAAATGCAAAACAAACAAACAAACAAAAAGGCTGATCTCTTTAGGCAAAGGACCAGGAAAGAGCCAGTCTAGCAAGACATAAAACTTTTAGACAATAACCACTGTACTCCAGCAAAACACCACAGAAAAATTTAGTGGCCCCACCCCTACTGTGCCAGGAAAGGCAAAGCAGGGAGCCTAAACTTCCACCCTTGGGAAGCTATAACAAGCCACCTCAACACTGTCTCCAGGGTGGTGCCAGAGAAAGCCAAATAGAGAGCTGGGACTTTCACCCACACTGGTCAGTAACAGCACCTCCAATCATGGCTCAGTGGAGATCAAATGGGAGCCTGGATTTCCATCCCCACACAGAACTTGATGCAACCCTCCCCTCCCTACTGGAGTGGTATCAGGGGAGGGGGGTCTAGTGGATAGTCAGGACTCTAATCATTGCCTGGCAGTAATGAGGGCACCCCACCATGGGGTCAGTAGAAATGGGGGGGGGGGTTCCGGTGTAACAAGGAACCTCCTTCCTCAGGTATTAACAGAGGCTGAGCTGGGAACCTCCACCTGGCAACAATAAAGTAGCATATACCTTTCCCCTTCCAGAGGGATGTCAGAGAAAGCCAGCTAAAACAGCTTTAAATAAGATCCAGAGCCCCACACTGTGATATGAAGTTGTTCATGTTTCAATCAAAAATCACTTGTCATACAAAGAAACAGGAGGATCGCAAACTGAATGAAAACAAAACAAAACAAAACAAACCACACCAAGGTGACAGAGATGTTAGAATTACCTGACAAATATTTTAAGGCAACCAGGATAAAAATGCTTTAGCAAGCAATTACAAACATGCCTAAAACAAATGAAAAAATAGAAAGCTTCAGCAAAGAAATAGAAAGTTTGGAAAAGAAATAAAGGATATAAAGAAGAACCAAATAGGAATTTTAGAACTGAAAAATACAGTAACCGAAGTAAAAAGCTCAGTGAATGGACTCAACGGCAGAATGGACAGGGCAGAGGAAAGAATCAGAGAACTGAAAGAACAATAGAAATTACCCAAACTGAACAACCAAGAGAAAATAGACTGGGGGAAAAAAAAACAGCAGAGATTCAGGAGCCTGTAGGACTATCACAAATATCTAACAGTTGTGTCATCAGAGTCCCAAAAGGAAAAGAAAAAGGTGGGGCTGAAAAAAAATAATAAAACGTGTACTGGCTGAAAACTTCCTGTATTAGTTTCCCAGCTGCTAAAACAAATACCATACAATGGATTGGCTTAAACAATGATAATTTATTGGCTCACAGTTTTGAGGCCAGAAGTCTAAAATCAATGTGTCAGCAAGGCGATACTTTCTTCTTGAAGACTGCCATTCGGGGCTGGCTGCTGGTGAATTGTTGGGGTACTTTGCCTTTTCTGTAACACGGCAATTCACAGGGTGGTTGACTTCCAGCTTCTGGCTTTCCCAGTGGCTTCTCTGGGTGGTCTTCCCTGTAAAGTCTACAGTAATAGGATTACGACCCATCCTGACTCAGTTGGCCACACCTTAGCTAAAACCAACTGCATCATAGCATCCTATTTACAATGGGTTCACATTGACAGGAATGGATTAAGGTTAAGAATGTATTTTTCTGGGATCCATAACTCCAGGCTACCATACTCCCCAAATTTGATGAGACAGATACCTGAAGATTCAAGAAGCTGAGCAAATCCCATACAGGATATTTTCATACAGGATATATTCATGCTAAGACACATCATAATTAAACCCAAGATAAATAAAAACTTTTTAAAGCAGCCAGAGGAAAATGACTCCTTTCCTACAGGAGAGAAAAAATTTTAATGACAGCAGATTTCTCATCAGAAACCAGTGAGGACAGAAGGAAGTGGCACAATATTTTTCAAGTGCTGAAAGAAAAGAACTGTCAATCAGAACCCTCGAGCCACAGAAAATATGCTTTAGGAATGAAGGGGAAATCAAGACATTCTCAGAAGATGAAGAAAAACTAAGAGAATTTCTCACCAGCTGATCTAGTAAAAATGATGGCTAAAAGTTCTCTAAACAGAAAGGAAACAACAAAAGAAAAATTTGGAATATCAGAAAGGTAGAAAGAATACCGAAGCAAAAAGATGAGTAAATTTGTCTTCTCCTTTTAAGATTTCTAAATTATGTTTGATGGCTGAGGAAAGAACTAAAACAGGCTAAAGAGGTTCTAAATGCATGTAGAGAAAATATTTAAGACAACTATGTTATAAATGGGGCAGATAAAGGGGCATAAACGGAGGTGAGGTTTTTATATCTCAGTCAAACTTGGAAAATGATGACACCAGTAGATTGCAGTAAATTATGTACATATAATACTTAGAGTAAACACTAAAAAAGCTATACTAGGAGATAAACTCCAAAACACTATAGCTAAATCAAAATGAAATTCTTAAAATTGTTCAGGTAACCCACAGGAAGATAGGAAAAAGGAAATAGAGAAATGAAAAACAGAAAAAACAGAAACAAAAAAATAATAATAAGATGGCAAATGTAAGCCCAAACTTATCAATAATTATCTTAAAGTAAATAGTCTAAACATATCAATTAAAAGTCAGAGACTGGCAGCAATGATTAAGAAACATGATTTAACGATATGCTTTCTACAAGAAACTCATTTCAAATATGATACAGGCAGGTTGAAAGTAAAAGGATGGAAAAGAATATGTCAAGCAAATATTAATCAAAGGTTAGCAGAAGTGTCTAAATTAATAGCAAATAATGTAGACATCAGAGTGCAGAAAATTATCAGAGACAGAGAGAAAAATTACATAATGTTAAAAAGGTCAGTTTACCAGGAATATATAGCAACCTTAAATATGGATGAATCAAACAACAGAGCCATTTTTCATTTCAGTACTGATAGAACTGAAATGAGAAATAGACAAATCCACAATTATAGTTGGAGACTTAGCACTCCTGTCTCAACAATTGGTAGGACAAATAGACAGAAAATCAGCAAGGATATAGAAAAACTCAACAACATCACCAACCAATAGACTCTCATTGACATTTATAGAACACTCCAGCCAACAACACCAGAAAACACGTTATTTTCAAGTGCATAAGGAAAATACAACAAGGTAGACCATATCCTGGGTCATAAAACAAACTTCAACTTATTTGAAATAATTAAACTCATACAGAGTGTATTCTTTGATCACAGTGGGATGAAACTAGAAATCAATAATGGAAGGATAACAGGAAAATCTTCAAATACTTGAAACTAAACAACACACTTTAAAATAATCCATGGATAAAGAAAAAATACATTGAGTCAATTGAAATGAAATACTGCATGTCCAAATATGTGGGACACAACCAAAGCAGCGCTGGGAGGAAAATTGATAGCACAAAATGCATGCATTAGAAAAGAGGAGGCATGTTGAGTCAATAATCTAAGCTCTCACATCAACAACCTAGGAAAAGAAGAGCAAATTAAACCCAAAGAAAAAAGAAGGAAAAAAATAGTAAAAATAGCAGAAACTAATGACATTGAAAACAAACAAACAAACAAAAAAAAAATAGAGGAAATCTGTGAAACAGAGCCAGTTCTTTGCAAAGACTAATAAAACTAACAAACCTCTAGCAAGACTGACCAAGAGAAAAGAGAAGACACAAATTATCAATATTAGGAATGAAAAAAGAAGTTTCACTACAGACTCTGAAGACATCAAAAGGATAATAAGGAAATACTAGAAACAACTCTACACACCTAAATTTGACAATTTAGATGAAATTGACCACTTTCAAAAAATGCTGTCACAAATGATCAAATATGAACTAGATAATTTGAATAGCCTCATACCTACTAAGGAAATTGAAATTCTAATTTTAAAACACACACACACACAAAAGAAAAGAAAAGAAAAGAAAAGTCTGCAAGCAAAGGTGGTTATATTGCAAAATTATACCAAAACATTTAAAGAAGAATTAATACCAATTCTACATGGTCTTTTCCAGATAATAGAAAAGGAAGAAGCCTATCTCAATTCATTTTATGAAGTTAGCATTTCCCCGATACCAAAACTAGACAAAGGCCATAGGAAAAAAAACACTACACGCCAATATCCCTCATAAATATAGACGCAAAAAATCCTTAACAAGACATTAGCAAATAGAATTCAGCAAATATACTAAAAGAATTATACAATTTGAACATGTGGGGTTTGTTCCAGGGATGCAAGGCAGGTTCAATATTTAAAAAAATATTTGTAGAAAAATCACATGATCATATCATTCAATGCAGAAAAAAAATATTTGACAAAATTTAACACCCATTCATGATTATAAAACCTCACAGAAAAAAAAATAGGAATAGAGGGAAATGTCCTTAACCTGACAAAGAACATCTATAATAAACCTACAGCTAACATCATACATAACGGTGAGAGACTGAACACTTTCTCCCTAAGATCAGGAAGGAGGTGAATAAGGCAAAGATGTGTTTTCTTGCCATTTTTATTCAGCATAGTGCTGGAAGTTCTAACCAATGCAATTAGGCAAGAAAATAAAATAAAAGGCATACAAATCATAAAGGAAAAAATAAAACTATCCCTATTTGCAGGTGGCATGTTAGTTTACATAGAAAATCCCAAGAGACCTACAAAAAAAACAAAACAAAACAAAACAAAAAAACTTCTAAAATCAATAAGTAGGTTTAGCAAAGTTGCAGGATACAAGATAAACAGATAAAAATCTATTCCATTTATATACACTAACAAAGGAAAGGCTGTTAAATACAGAAACAGTTGCATGTAGTAATACTAATATATTTAAAAATAAGTCAACAGTGTATATGCTAACAATAAACACATGGACACCAACATGTAAAATGCAGTAGTGTTAGGACTAAGGCGAATCAGACTAAAGGGTAAAGGACAATATTGACTGTTTTAAAACTTCAACTTCTGTGTAAGAACAAAAGAAGAGGTGTTTATTTGGTACAAAATCTTTATTTTCTGTAGTACATTAAATAATTTAACTTGTACATTCAGTTTATTAAAACACCATAATTACATGGAACCTTGAATAAGGACTGAGATCTGGTTGGTTTGTACAAGTTAATTTGAAACCCTGATACATCCCAAAGTAATTTGGGCAGAGAATAGAAATATATTTGCAAAGGCCCCCTGAGGGACTGGGGGGGAAAGTGGAAATATTGGACTTCCACACCTGGGGAATTACTGATATTCTCACAAGCACTGGGGACTCCCAATTTAGAAGGCTGAACTCTCAACTTTGGGGCTTGCCCTTATGAAGTATGTTACTGCAAAGAAGAGGCTAAGCCTACTTATAATTGTGCCTAAGAGTCACCCCAGAGAACCTCTTTTTTTGCTCAGATGTGGCCTCTTTCTCTAAGCCAACTCAGCAGGTAAACTCACTGCCATCCCACCTATGTGGGACCTGACTCCCAGGGGTGTAAATCTCCCTGGAACTGTGGGACATGACTCCTGGGGATGAGCCTGGACCTGGCATCATGGGATCGAGAAAGACTTCGTGATCAAATGGGGGAAGAGAAATGAAACAAGTGGAGTTGAGAGACCACTCTGGAGGTTATTCTTATGCATTATGTAGATATCCCTTTTTAGTTTTTAGTGCATTGGAATAGCTAGAATGAAATATCTGAAACTGTTGAACTGCAACCCAGTAGCCTTGATTCTTGAAGACAATTGTATAACCATGCAGCTTACATGGTTTGACTGTGATTTTGAAAACCTTGTGTCTCACACTCCCTCTATCCAGTATATGGACAGATGAGTAGGAAAATGGGAACAAAATTTAAATGAATAATGGGTGCATGGGAGTGATGGGATGTTTTATGTGTTCTTCTTTGCTTATATTTTTATTCTTATTTTTATTTTTTTTGGAGTAATGAAAATGTTCAAAAATTGATTTTGGTGATGATTGTTTAACTATATGATGGTACTGTGAGCAATTGATTGCACTCTGTGGATGATTGTAGGGTATGTGAATATATCTCAATAAAACTGAATTAAAAACTGCTAAAAAAAAAAAGAAAAAGAAAAAAAGGAAAAGAAATACTTAGGTGAAAATTACACAACACTGATACACTGATGAAAGAAATTGAAGGAGACCGAAATAAATGGAGAGACAGTCTATGCTCATAGATTTAGAAGACTCAACATGGTAAAGATGTCAGGTCTCCCTGAATTGATATTCAGTTTTAACACAATTCCTATGAAAATCCCAGAAAATTTTTTGTAGCTATAGACAAGATTATTCCAAAATGTATATGGAAAGGCAAAAGAACTAGAATAGCTAAAACAATTTTGAAAAAGATGGATAAGGTGAGAGGAATCACTCTATCCAATTTCAAGAATTTTTATATATCTACAGTAATCAAGACTTTTGGTGGAGGGATAGACACATAGATCAATGGAACAGGCCAGATAATCCACAAATAGACCCAAACACAGACGCCCTTTTGATTTGGGGAAGCTGTTGTTTTCTATATTTTTTATTTTATTTTATTATTTTCAATGCAATTTTACTGACATATATTCACACACCATACAAACCATCCAAACTATACAATCACTGACTCAGAGTATTATCACACAGTTGTGCATACATCCCCATGATCAATTTTAGAACATTTCATTACTCCAGAAAAGAAATAAAAATAAAAAAGAAAATCCAAATCCTCTTATACCCCTATCTCCCCACACCCCCATTATTGACCCAGAGTATTTGTATGGTACATTTGTTATTATTGATGAAAGAATATTAAAATATTACTGTTAACTATAATCCATAGTTTGCAATGTACATATTCCCCATATATCCCTCTGTTATTAACTCCTTGTAATAGGAGCATACATTTGTTATAGTTCATGAAAAACCTTTTAGTATTTGTACAGTTATCACAGTGATTGTCCACCACAAGATTCTCTGTGTTGTACATTCCCATGTTTTAACCACCAACTTTCCTTCTGGTGACATACCTGACTCTAAACTTCCCCTTTCCACCACATTCACACACCATTCAGCACTGTTAATTATTCTCACAATAACATGCTACATCACCTCTATTGATTTCCAACGTTTAAGTTCAACCTTGTTAGACATTCTGCACATATTAAGCAACCGCTCCCCATTCTTCAGCCTCATTCTATATCCTGGTAACCTATATTCTATATTTTATATCTGTGAGTTTACATTTTGTAGTTAGTTAATATCAGTGAGATTATGCGATATTTATCCTTTTGTGTCTGACTTATTTCACTTAACGTAATGTCCCCAAGCTTCACCCATGTTGTCACGTGCTTCAGGACTTCATTCCTTCTTACTGCTGAATAATATTCCATCGTATGTATATACCACATTTTGTTTATCCATTCATCTTGTGATGGACACTTGGGCTGTGTACATCTTTTGGAAATTGTGAATAATGCCACTATGAACATCGGTGTGCAAATGTCTGTTCATTTCCCTGGTTTCAGATCTGTATATACCCCGAGTAGCGGTATTGTGGCTTCATAAGGCAACTCTATACTTAGCTTCCTGAGGAAATGCCAAACCATCCTCCCCAGTGGCTGTACCATTTTACATTCCCACCAGCGGGGAATCAGTGTTCCAATCTCCCCACATCCTCTCCAACACTGGTAGTTTCCTGTTTGTTTAATAGTGGACATTCTAGTAGGTGTGAGATGAAACCTCATTTAGTTTTGATTTGCATTTCCCTAATAGCTAGTGAATCCGAGCATCTTTTCATGTGCTTTTTATCCATCTGTATTTCTTCTTTGGAAAAATGTTTAATCATGTCTTTTGTCCATTTTTTAAATTGGGTTGTTTTTCTTTGTATTTTTGAGTTATAGGATTTCTTTATATATTCTGGATATCAAACCCTTATCAGATATGTAGTTTCCAATTATTTCTTCCCACTGAGTCAGCTGCCTTTTCACCCTTTTGACAAAGTTCTTTGAAGCACTGAAGTATTTGATTTTGAGGAGTTCCCATTTATCTATTTTTTTCTTTTGTTGCTTGTGCTTTGGGTGTAAAGTCTAAGAAACTATTGCCTATTCCTTGATCTTTAAGATGTTTCCCTATATTTTCTTCTAGGAGTTTTAAGGTACTGGTTCTTGTATTCAGGTCTTCGATCCATTTTGAGTTAGTGTTTTACAAGGGTGTGAGAGAGGCTTCCTCTTTCATTCTTTTGGTTTTGGATATCCGGTTCTCCCAACACAATTTTTTGAAGAGACTGTTCTGTCCCAGTTCAGTGGGCTTGGGAACCTTATTAAAAATAAAATGACCATAGATCTGAGGGTCTATTTCTGAGCTCTCAATTCAATTCCATTGATCAATAGCTCTATCTTTATGCCAGTGCCATGCTGTTTTGACCACTGTGGCTTTATAATATGCTTCAAAGTCAGGAAGTGTGAGGCCTCCCACTTCAGTCTACCTTTTCAAGATGTTTTTGGGTATTCTAGGCCCTTTACCCTTCCAAATAAATTGATAATTAGTTTTTCCATTTCTGCAAAGTAGTCTGTTGAAATTTTGATTGGTATGCATTGAATCTGTGGATCAATTTGGGTAGAGTTGACATCTTAATAACATTTAACCTTCCAATCCATGAACACAGAATGTCTTTTCATTTATTTAGGTCTTCTTTGATTTCTCTCAGCAATGTTTTATAATTTTCTGTGTACAAGTCCTTTACATCCTCTGATTAAGTTTATTCCTAGATATTTGATTCTTTTAGTTGTTGTAAATGGATTTTTTTTCTTGAGTACCTGCTAAGATAGCTCATTGCTACTGTATAGAAACACCATTGATTTTTGCATGTTGCTCTTGTGTCCTGCCATTTTCCTGAAATTGTTTATTAGTTTGAGTACTTTTTTCGTGTTTTGTTTAGAATTTTCTTAATATAGGATCATGTTGTCTACAAATAGTGACAGGTTTACTTTCTGCTTTGGGTGCCTTTTATGTCTTTGTCTTGCTAGTTAGAACTTCTAGCGCAATCTTGAGTAACGGTGCTGACAGAGGGCATATATGTCTTGTTCCCATTCTTAGAGGGAAAGCTTTCAGTCTCTCACCATCGAATATGATGTTAGCTGTGGGTTTTTCATATATGCCCTTTATCATGTTGAGGAAGTTTCCTTCAAGTCCTACCTTTTGAAGTGTTTTTATCAAGAAATGATGCTGAATTTTGTCAAATGCCTTTTCTGCGTCAATCGAGATGATCACATAGTTTTTCTTTTTTTGATTTGTTAATGTGATGTGTTACATTTGTTGATTTTCTTGTGTTGAACCACTCTTGCATACTTGGAATAAAACCCACTTGGTCACAGTGTATAATTCTTTTAATATGCTGTTGGATTCAATTTGCAAGTATTTTGTTGAGGATTTTTGCATCTATATTCATTAGAGTGATTGGTCTGAAGTTTTCTTTTCTTGTAGTATCTTTATCCAGCTTTGGTATTAGGGTGATGTTGACTTCTTAGAATGAGACGGTAGTGTTCCCTCTTCTTCAATGTTTTGGAAGAGCTTGAGCAGGAAAAAGGTATCAATTCTTCTTGGAATGCTTGGAAAAATTCACCTATGAAGCCATCCAGTCCTGGGATTTTCTTTGTTGGTAGGTGTTCTGGTTTGCTAATGCTGCGGAATGCAAAACACCAGAGAAGGATTGGCTTTTATAAAAAAGGGGGTTTATTTGGCTACACAGTTACAGTCTTAAGGCCATAAAGTGTCCAAGGTAACACATCAGTAATTGGGTACCTTTACTGGAGGATGGCCGATGGCATCCAGAAAACCTCTGTTAGCCGGGAAGGCACGTGGCTGGTGTCTGCTCCAAAGTTCTGGTTTCAAAATGGCTTTCTCCCAGGACGTTGCTCTCCAGCAAGCTTGCTCCTCTTCAAAACATCACTCACAGCTGCACTCCGTTCCTTCTCTTTGAGTCAGCTCATTTATATGGCTCCACTGATCAAGGCCCACCCTGAATGGGTGGGGCCACCCTCCATGGAAATATCCCATCAGTTATCATCTACAGTTGGGTGGAGCGTATCTCCATGCAAACAACTTAATCCAAATGTTCCAACCTAATCCCCACTATTATGTCTGCCCCACAAGATTACATCAAAGAATATGGCTTTTTCTGGGGGACATCATACATTCAAACTGGCACAGTAGGTTTTTGATGACCAATTCTCTCTTTACTTGTGATTGGTTTGTTGAGGTTTTCTATTTCTTCTCAAGTCAGTACAGGTTGTTTGTGTGTTTCCAGGAAGCTGTCCAGTTCATCTAAGCTGTCTAGTTTGTTGGCAGACAGTTTTTCATCATAACCTCTTAGAATCTTTTTTTATTTCTTTGGGGTCTGTGGTAATGCCTCCCCCTCTTATTTCAGATTTTATTTATTTGCAGCTTCTCTCTTTTTGTCTTTGTCAGTCTAGCCAAGGGCTTGTTGATTTTATTGATCTTCTAACAGAACCAACTTTGGGTTTTATTAATTCTCTCTATTGTTTTCTTATTCTCTATTCCAATAATCTGTGCTCTAATCTTCATTATTTCTTTCCTTCTTGCTTTGGGATTAGTTTGCTGCTATTTCCCCAGTTTCTCCAGTTGTTCAGTTAGATCGTTGGCTTTAGGGTCTTTCTTCCTTTTCCATGTAGGCGTTTAGGGCTATAAATTTCCCTCTCAGCACTGCCTTTGCTACATCCTATAAGTTTTGAGCCATTCGATTTTTGACAAAGATGCAAAAGCAATCTAATGGAGGAAGGGCAGACTTTTCAATAAACAGTGCTGGAGCAATTGAACATCCATAGGCAAAACTTCAACCTCTAACTAAGTCTCATACCTTATGCACCAAGTAACTCAAAATGGATCACAAACTTAAATACAAAACACAAAACTATAAAACTTTTAGGAAAAAAGAATGATTAAAATAAAAAAAAATAATCACAACACAAAATCCTGACAAGAATGCAAAAACAAACAAACAAACAGAAAAACTAGATCACTCATACATTGCTGTTAGGAACGTAAAATAGTGCAAATACTTTGACAAACAGTTTGGCAATTGTTTAAAAATACCAAACATGCAATTACCATACAGCACAATAATACCCTCCGGGGCATTTGTTCCAGAGAAATGAAGATGTAGGTCCACACAAAAACCTGTACAAAAAATTATTGAAGCATTACTCATTATAGCCCCAAACTGGAAATAACCCAGCTGTCCTCCAATGAGTGAATAAGTGTGGTCCATCCAGACCAAGGAGTAACAAACACTATTCAGCAATAAAAAAGGATAAATTATTGATACGTCCAACAACCTGGACGAAGCTCCAGAGAATCATGCTGAGTGAAAAAAAGGCAATCTAAAATGGTTATTTACTGTATGATTTCATTTATATAACATTCTTGAAACAACAAAATTATAGAAAAGGAGAACAGAATAGGGTTGCCAGGGTTAAGGAGAGGGTAGGAGCTAGAGGAAGTGGGTGTAACGACAAAAGGCTGCCTGTGGTGATGGAATATTCTGTATCTTGACTGGTTGTGATATTGTACTATAGTTTTGCAAGATGTTACCACTGTGAACAACTGTATCAAGGGTAACCAAGGTCTCTCTATTATTTCTTACAACTGCATGTAAATCTACAATTATCTCAAAATTAAAAGTTCAATGAATATATATGCATATATGAATATATACATACATGTGTGTACACACACACAAACATACACATATATATGTAGTAATCATGGATGGCCCCTCTCCTTATCTTCCAACCCTCCTCAAGGGCCACTTCTATTAACATCTTTTGTGTGATTCCCCCCACATTTTTCCATGCATTTACTTACACACCTAGGCACAAATTTAGTGGCGATGTTTGCACCTGGGATTTATTGATTGTTCTGTAACTTGCACAGTAAGAGTTAGTTGGCAATGGAAAAGTGGCAGGAACCTTAAGAAAATGACTCCAACCTCTTGACTTCAGAATGGCAAGAAAACCAAGAAGGAGCTCATGTGGATTGCCTGTTCTCCAGACTGAAAGAAAACAGATTCCAAACAGGGACAGGAGCCCAGGGTCTGAGGCTTTTCCAGGATGCATGACTCATGGAATGTTTTTCTAAATGAAATTCTGGCCTTGCAATGGCAAATTTCCCATTGGGAGAGAGATGGGAGGCTAAAGAAGTGTATGGGGCTGCATGAGGCACCCACTGAGATGAGCCCAAAGAGCTAGAGGGTCAGGGAAGAAGGTACGGGCCTGATGGCTGGCACGAGAGCTGGGGACAAACCAGAGCCTTCAAAATGCAAACACTACACACACACACACACACACTCACACAAACACTCACACATACATAGAAACTCGCACACAGTCAACATCCACACATTCACTCTCTCAAACCCATACTCTCACACAAGACAGATACACAGGTACACACAATACACACACACACAGACTCACACACTCATACACACATTCACACACTTGTGTGCACACACACTCACACAAGACACATGGATACACTCATACACACTCACAACACATACACAAGACTCACACTCACAACACACACATAACCACACTTGCACACACTTTTGCATGCATACACACTCACATGCAGATTCTTTAGAGCACTCTCCAGGTCAAGTTATCAAGGACAGGTGACGTCCACCTGAGGAAGAGGGAGAAAGCAGGGAAGCTCAATGTTCATCTCATTTCTTCCTCTTGCAGGAAAGGGAATGGTCTTCAAATTGGAAAGGTTAAAATAAAATGTGGCACTGAGCATATAACACACGCTCAGGAACTATTTGTTGAATTAAATGCAAAGAAGATTGCACCCCGATACAAGTGAAGAGAGGAAAATAGCTGCCTGAGCAGCTATAAATGAGCTCTTTCTGCAGAGCCTGATGCATTGGAGTGTGAGTGAGCAGCCAGTCATCCTCGCAGAGCCCGGGCCTCTTCCGAGAAACTGTAGAGGGCAGGAGGGCTGTGAGAAATTGGCCATGAACCAATCCTGGCCTGGTTTTTGAAAAGAAAGGACTAAGAGAAAATTCTAGACATAATCGACCAATAAATGTGATGTGATTCTTTTCAAGAAAGAACAGATGATTATAGAGCTGGTTCGTGAATGTGTGATGCAGTCATCAGAGGTTCGATAAGAACAACACACACGTGTGTTCTTATTTCCATTTTCAATTAGTTGTCAGATTTGTGGATCCAGAGAATATGCCAGACAATATACTGATTTGCATAAATATTTGTAAATTAGGTGGTCAAACAGGGACTAGATGATAGAGCCATTGGGTAAATTCACAGTGAGCCAGTCTGGAAGGAGCAGAGCCCATTGTGGTGGCTGCAGGGCTCTGTCCCCATCCCTGCTCCTGGGTAGAGGCTTGGATAGTGGCAGGGATATGATAATCAAATTTGCAGATGACACAGACCTGGGAGGGATGCTTAAAACGAAGGATGATGGACTCAGGATTCAAAATTAATTAAAGGAGATGCCACACTGTGCCCCATTCAGCCGGCCAAACATTGCTGGAGAGAATTTCTCCCTGCCTTGTTGCGAGCTGGGGGGCCCGACCTGATGGGAGGAAGCCCGTGTGGGGCAGTTACAGATGATGTTTGCAGATCACGAACTTTGTGGGGGTCAACAGGGAGCCCGATGCTAAGAGAAGCCAACCCAGCCTGGATTGTAAATGAAGCTGTAGGGGCAGGCTGTACAGGCGACAGGGGCCTCGGGTCAGCTGGCAGCTGGAACTCAGTGTTCAGCTGTGGATGGCCCTTGTTTAAGAAGGACACAGCAAACCAGAGAGCATCCAGGGGAGACGGCCCCGAAGGTGGAGGGTCTGGAAACAGGCGGGATGGTGACGGGGCAATGTCAGCTGAGCCTGGAGGAAAGATGGCCAAGGCGGGGTCTCCTCCCAGGCTGTGGGGTCTCCACCATGCTATGGAGAGAAAACAAATGGTTTCTGGAAACCCAAACCCCCCAGCTGGCCCTGCTTCCTGGGGAGGGTAGTGGGAATCCCACCAGCGGGGCAATCAATCTAACTGCCCCCATCCCACACTGGGGGGACAAAGGAGAAAAGAAGGGGCTTTGCAGGCCCTGAGGATGTGGACTTCACGGTTGTCAGAATCGCTGAAGGAGGCTCGGCAATGAGGGGCCCTGGAGGCAGCAGGGGTGGGGGTTTGCTGTTCTAAGAAACGTCCATGGGAAGTGAATATGGTGGGTGCAGATGGGGGACAGGGAAAGGGGGAAATGGGGTGAGAGGGAGGGAGGTGCCCGAGCCACCAGGCAGCGGCTGAAGCCAGGGGAAAAGGGGATTCGGGAGGCCCAAGGAGGTTGAGGGACAGAGCTCTGTAATGTTTAACTTGGGTTGTTTGTGGGGCAGGGCTGTGGTGTCAGCGCCCCCCACCCCCACCCCCAAATGCACGTGTGAGTGTTTGGGGGAAACAGGGCTGTGTGGGACCAGGTGCAGACGTTGAGGGGATCGGAAAACAGAGCCCATTCAGCAAGAGTGAGACCCAGGGGGAAACAGAGGTTACTCCCCAGCCCCTCCCCTCCCGCCCCAACCCACAGAAATTCAGGAGGGGCAGGGGTCTCCCCAGCTGGGGCAGGGAGTTTGAGGCCAGTTTTTTCCAAACTCAGCTGACAAAAGAGTTTTGCCCAAAAAGGATCAACACACTTTGTGCCGTTCCCTAGAATCAGGAAGGAGGGAGGAGGAGGTCACGACGGAGAAGAGCCTTCTGACCCCCGGGCTGAGGGGTCCGATGGAGGGTGAGGGGGTGGGCTGCCCCCCATGCCACCCTTTGCTCCTGCACTTATTTATCAGAAGACAGCAGGCCCCCTGATAAGGACGCTGGAGCAGACTCGATGACAAATGACAGACACCAGTTTAATTGGCTCAAGACAAAATGTAAGGGGGGTGGGGGCAGGTTGGCTCCTGTAACTGATCCACGTGGCTGGGTTCAGAGGTGCAAATCGTGTCTCCAGGAATTTCTCCCTGTCTCCCGGGCCTGCTTTCCTCTCTGCCAGCTCACCGGGCAGACTCTACCCAGTGGCGGAGGCAGCCACTTGCAGCTCAGGCTGCCACTCGCCCAGCCCTGCCAGCCCAGAAGCCCCTTCCACACTGTTCCAGCTGAAGCCCCAGGGCTGCCACACATTGGGCTGAGGGGGGCCCTGGGCCACCTCCGCAGGACTCCCGGCCACGCTGCTTGGCCAGGCCTGGGTCAGGGTCCATCTCGGGAGTGGGTCAGGGGTGTGAGGGCAGACGCCAGAGCCCTCCAAATGCAGTGGCCTTGAGCAAGGAGCAAACAGTCCCCCAGTCAGGGGACGGATGGTGGATGAGCCAAAACCAACAGCTGTGCACAGCAGATGGGGTGGCGCAGGACAAGTTCCCATCTGAACATCTCCAACTCGGTACCTCTTGGATGTTTGCTGCTTGTGCTGGGATCACCAATGGCTTATTGGACATTGGCAATTTTCTGCACAGTCCCTTCCTAATTACATTCTTATCAGATTTGATATTCAAATTAGTGTCCCCTGGGGTCACAGCAACAGCCAGGAAAGAGCAATTACTCTGAAAGATGCTGGGTGATATGGTCCCAGATATATGCTGAAAATAATCCCCTGTTCATAATTAAATACCCCCCCCCCAAAAAAAAACTAATTTTACAAAGATGAAGCCAGAACTTTATTGCTTTCAGCTAAATGCCATTTCAAAATTCCTGGCACACAGAGTAGGTACAAAGTCCTCTTCAAAAAGTCATAAGGTTTTAGACAGGGTGGAACCACACAAAGGTTCCAGACCAAACAGACAGCATTTCAGAGTTGGGTGAAGGAGGAGCCCCTCCCGAGGCCACGTCTGACTGTCGTAGGTAAAAGACTCCAGCTCTGATTCTGGAGGCCAATTAGAGGGCCTGGGAAGTTCTGCACAGGGCTGTTTATGCATCAGCTGGCCTCGACATCTCTGACCCACCTCATCCGCCTCCGAGCCTGTTCCTCTGGGCTGGTTCACTCCATCTTCCACCTGCCCAAAAGGATTCCTTGTCCACGATCTGTGCCCCCAGCCCCACACCTCCACGCCACAAGGCCACAGCTCTTCATGGTGGGGGGGAGGTGGCTCGTACCAGCTTCCCCCCTCTCCTCAGCTTGGGGCCGTCTCCTGGCACAGGTGGATGCTGAGCCCACCTGGAGCTCCCATCGTGGAGTGGGCTCGGGCTTGGAACGAGACTCCTAACCCTCCTGACCCCGAATGAGGTGGGCGCTGTGCATTCTGACTCCTTTTGATCCTGGAACAGAGGACAGCACCACTTTGACACAAAGGTCTCAGGTAATTTTTATAATTAAAAAAAAATAGTTTTGAGGATTTCATTATGGCTGTAAGAAGTCGGGCTTCCATCAGAACAAAGCCCTTAGCACCGAGGTGCTGGCCTGGAGCTCTTTGCAAAGCGTCCACTGTGGCCCGACTCGGACTTGGCACTTGGGTCACAGCTTCTGACAACGGGGTCAAGGAGGCCTCTTTGCAGGAGTCCCCAAGTTAGGACACTTGAGGGTGAAGCATGGTGAGAACGTGTCACCTGTGTGTACAGGGATGTCACTGCAGGCAACCCTTTGATGGCAGCTTTAATATAAAGTTGCGTAGAGGCAGGGAGGAGAACCCTTACTTCACACCTGCTGGGCGTAAAGTCCCGTGGTTGGGGCCCTGCCAGGCATCCTTCCTTCGCTGCCAGAAGTCAAGTCCTGATCAAGATGAGGAAAAGGAGGTCACAGTGGGTGTTGGAGCTGCTAACCAGTGCCAAGTCACTGGTGGAAATTACAGAACATTAAGACCCTTAGGGTCAGAATGCACCACCCTGGGGGAGACACGTTGCCACCCTCTGCAGCCTGGCTCCATGTCCCCAGCAGTCTGTCCATCAAGGGCGTTTCCCGGGCAAGTGCCCTGGGGCCTGGGACTCTCCCACGTGCTGGGGCCAAAGAGAAGCAGAAGAAGGGCAGGTTCTCCTGCTGGAGAAGCTAAGGGGAGACAATTGCACACTATCTTTGTGGTTTCTGGTGGCAGTGGAGGACATGGAGGCAGCGTGGAGAGGAGCTGCCAGGTCAGAGCAGCTGTCACAGGCCAAGTGGGCTGGGGAAGAATGAGGAGGTCAGAGGGGAGGAGGGGCACGGGGGGAGGAGGGGGGTTTGGCGGGAGGGAGGGATTGGCTTCAGCGAGACAGCACCCCTGCTGACCTGAGGTCTGGAGGGACAGAAATCAGAGTTCTTACGTGGTTCTCAGAGTACCTGGAGCCAAGGGTTATTCTCATTTAGGGTGACCGAGGCGAAGGGATGTTAGAAAATAGGACACCCAGGTGGGGTCCCGTCCCCCAGCCTCCTGGTGGGCTTGGCCACTCGGAAAGGTGTGTCCTTCCTCTTCAACCCACAGCAGAGGCTGCCCATTGATGTCAGGGCAGTTTCCAGGGCAGAGGGCACGTCCGCCACCTTCAGCTGCACCTCCTGGAGCTCAGGAGGCCGGCACTTAAGAAGTGCACCTTCCAGGGTCCCAGAGGCTCCTCCACTGCAGTCTAAACCACCATGGTAGCAGCAGAGTTCTAGAAATCAGAGGAGGGGTAAAGGAAATCTCAAATTAATACACAACCACAGTTGGGGTCCAGATTCTCCAAAGCCCAGAAATCCATCAGGATCCAGGAGGCTTCCTGGATTTCCATGTGGGATCTGTAAGTCCACCTTCTTTGGGGTGAACTAAACACCACGTGGGGCTGCTAATTTCTCTCTAACCCAATCCAGCTTTCAACCCAGAGCTGGCGCCCGAGGGCTTTCTTAGTTCTTCCGAAAAGAGACACGTGTAAAGGCTGGAAAGCAACTTAAAAAGCTCTCTGGGCCTCAAATTGCTCTTACAAAACAACGTTTCTAGGATTTCAGCAATTAATCCAAACACACATGGATTCAATTTCCTTGAAACAGAAATGGTTTAAGGACCAAGGAAGAAAAATGCTCAGGGGCAATCCCCTCTGAGTTTCGTGAGCCCCAAGCACATGGTAAGAAACAACACAGCCCTTTGCTCTGCACCCCCCACCCAAGCACTGGGGCCCCCCGTGTTGGCAGAGGGAGCAGTGCTGCAGGGTAACCCCACAGTAACCCAACCGGGACTATGGGGTGGGGAGCCAGGCCCACTTTCATGTCAGCTGTTTTTGGGCAAAAAAGACACAGGTAAGAAAATGAAAGAAGAAACCCACTGGCTCACAGGACTCCTGCTCTGTAGAAGGCTTTTTTTACCTTCTAGTTTTTCTTGAGATTAAGGAAGAAGTTTCAGACGAAGTGTTTCCTTTCCCCCTGCAAAGTTTTACAACTTGGCCTCAAATATTCACTCGGGAGAAAGAGCTTTAATATAACCATTTCAAGGCCTTTAAATGACCTCCCAAAACAAAGGAAATTAAACACAGGATGGTGTTTATATAAAACATCCAGGGGTTGTGTGAGAAATTCAAAGAACAGAAGGAAACGAGGATTTAGCGCTCCACCGTCTCAGGGGCCCGCTCATTCTGCGTGGATTAAAAAGTAGCACCTGCAAGAGGAAGGAGGGTGGGTTGAGGGGACGCACAGGCTCGGCCACTTGCCCCTCTGCATCTTAGGGCAAGCCACGGCACTGACCCTCATTTCCCCTCAGGAAGTTTGGGGAAGAGGAGTTGAAATAATATTGAATTTAGAAAGCTCAATGTAAATGAAAGAATTATATTGTTTTGACCATATTAAGCTTGGTGCAAAAGTTCATCATTGCTTCCTGCCGAGAGAACGTGAGATTCCAGCTCTGACAGCATCTGGGCCAAGAGCCCCTGCTTTCTAGTGTTAATTTCTACTGTGCACCCTTCTTCCTTCTGTACCCCACTCCTTCCCTCCTGCTGAAGAGACAAGCTCAGAGCAGTTACGTGACCCCCCAGCATCACAGCTGGGAAGAACTGGAGCCAGGGCCCAGGGCTGCAGCTCCCTCTTTGCTCAGAATTTAACCCACCAGGAACTCTTGCTCAGCCTCCAACTGGCCCACAGTCCTTGACTCTCTTGCAATTTCCAATAGCTCATGGGGAGTCGGGGGTAATGTGATCCCCAGGAAAGCAGAAGAGACCCACAGTGAGATGCCACCCTGGTGTCCCCCTCCCTATGGCGTCAGCATCCCCACCTCCCTCCCTCTACCCACACGGGTAGCCCCTCCCTCCTCTCGTGTCCTAGCCCCCACCCTGTCTTACCTCATTGACATCGCCCCCATCCTGGGGGGGGTACCCCGCAGCCTCAGGGTCCCCCCTAAATGGGACCTTCGGCACACAAGCACGTGTCATTTCTCCCACCCTAAAAACCAAGGCAAACTCTTTGTCCTGTCCTTGTCCTCCAGCTGTCACCCCTGTCCTCCCTTCCCCTTCACTGGGAAACACCTCAGAAGAACTGTCAGCTCTGGCTGTCTATGTTTCCCTCCGCCTGGTCACTTCTGGCTGCACCAGCTCAGGCCCGCACCCCCAACGCCCCACAAAAGCTGCCCTTGTCAGGAGCATCAGTGGCCTCCACACGGTCAGCCCGAGGCCCGTCCTCAGTTCCCAACTGACCTGACGCCACAGCAGTGCTGGCCCCAGCTGACCATGCGTCCTCCTGGGTCATCATCTCCCTTGACATCCAGGACCCACCTCGCCTGGTTCCCACGCTCCCCTCCGTCTCCCTGGCTGGATCTTCCTCGTCTCTCCAACGTCCTAGTCTGGGAATGACCCAGGGCTTGGTCCTCTGCCTTTTTCTCTCTCTCTCAGTGATCTCGTTCTATCTTGTGGCTGTAAATGCCACATATATGCTGGCACCTCCGAAATTGTATGTCTCCAACTTAGTTTCTCCCCTGAACTCATCTAACCTGTCCAACTGTGTCCTCAGCATTCTCACCTGGATATCCAAAAGACATTTTAGATTCAACATGTCCAAACCCTCTCTCTCACCACTTCACACCTGTGTTGCAGCCTGTGCTACCTGAGTCTTTCCCGTCCCATTTAACAGTAACTTCAGTCCTCCCATGGCTCCAGCCAAAAGCCTGGGACTCATCCTCTCCCTCACAGCCCACATCCAACCCGCTGGAAAACCCTGCCAGCTCCACCCTTGAAACTCACCCAGGGTCCAGCTCCTCCTCACCTTTGTGGCCTCCACCACCCTGGGGCAGCCACCGTCCTCTCTCTCTGGGACTATTCAGCTCCCGCCAAGTCTCCTTTCCCCACTCACAGACTGTTCTCTGACACCTCAGCCGGAGGAGTAACGTGCAAATCAGACCCTGCTGCACCCCACCCTCTGCTGGCTTCCCACACAGTCAAAGAAGCCACTCTCCATGCCCCAGCCCAAGGCCTCACCCCCATCTTCCAGCTCATGGAGCCCCCAACCCTCTCCCACCTCGGGCCCCTCTCCCCTCCCTCCAGTCAGGTATGCCGGACGGTTCCCACGGGTGAGGCTTTGCACCTTCTCTTCCCACAGCCTAAACATCCCGGCAGCTCCTCATCTCCTCAAGGCTTTGCTCAAGCTCCTTGGGGGGCCACAGAAAAGGATGAGAACCTGATGTGTGCCACAGTGTGGACAAACCTTGAAGACATCAGGCTAAGCTGAAGAAGCCAGTCACAGAAGACCACACACTGTGATTCCACTCATCTCAAAGTCCAGAATGGGCACATCCATAGGGATAGAAGGGAGATGAGCAGTTACTTAGGGCCAGGGATTTGCGTCGTCCTTACCCCATGACTAACAGATGTGAGTTACAAATACTCAGCTCCCTTGTCCCTGGGACAATCTCATGTGTGACCCTCATGGTCTCTGACTCACCTGTGGCTGAGTCGGTCACCCCTGTGGGCTGGGCCTGATCCTGTCCCCTATGGGGCCTCCTCTACTGCTGTGCCTGCCAGACAACACCTCCTAACAAATCCCTTTCATGTGAATCCTCATCTCAGGGTCTGTTTCTGGGGACTCCAGTGCAGACACATTTTCCAGAGTTGTGCAAATGAGAGTTAGATTTGGGGCACTAAGATGTGTGCATCTGTCTGCAGCATCTCACGAGGCTCCAAAGAAGGGAAGGCAGTACACCCATTTAGAAGATGAGGGAACTGAGTCCCAAGGTCACACTAAAGAGCAGCACAGCAGCACCAGTATTCAATCAATCCACTTTTCTGAAACGAACGTCGGTGTCTTTCACCACTCCACCGCTCCCTATATGAGGAGCAGCTGTGAAAGGCCACACTAGTTACATTGTAACATTGCATACATTGTAAAAGCTTTTAATTGCAACTGTATTTACTTGTATATATTGTAACTGCTCTTAATTGCCATTGTGCTTACTAATATACATTGTAGCAGCTGTAAATGCCACACCACACTTACCAGTATCCATTATTTCATATTATGAAACACAGGTGGGCTTGTCACTTTTCAGCCAACACATTCTTAAAAACGTTAACTTACTTCCCCTTTTTCAGAATGAAAGAGACTTGAAATTGGGCCCCATCCCATCCCTGATGTATTGGCTACATGAGAAGAAAAAAAAAAAAAAAAAATCAGCTCACCATATTTTTAACTGATTGCTTGCTTGTGCCTGCTTGGTTAGATTTATTCTCTCATTAATCACTGCCCTCCCTTCATTCATGTTAAATATAAAATTGATTAGGAAAGATCCCCATCATGGTTAAAAAAATAATTAGCTGCTACATCATGTTGCCCACAGTGCAACAGAAAGGAGTGATTAAATTAGGAATATTAAAACCCCATTAATCTGCACGCAACTTAAGCTCTGCTTGTTCATCTCGTGGTGGTGCTTATTATTTCTGACACTGAAAGATACTTGAATTACCAGCTGCAACAAGGACACTCGCTGGAAGGTGTCGGGTCAGTCGTTAGTGACAGGCGGGAGTGGGGCTGGAAGCGAGGGCTGCCCATGTGTCAGGGAGGCCTTCCCTCCTGGGTGTCATTCTCAAAAGTGGGCAACACCCCATGCCCGGGCTGATTGGAGGATGGGCACCCCCAGATCTTTGAGCACACCTGCTCTCCATCACCCTCAGAGGCCACCTGTCACTCTAGGGACCTCCGTGGAGCTTTAGGGGCTGGTGACTCTGCCTCAGCCCAAACAGGGCCTCCTCCTCTGGTTGGTGGGTGCTTGGGAGCTTGTACCGTCTGTCCCCTAGCTGAGGTCTCCCCATCTTCTATCTCATCAGCCTGTGAGGTGGCCAGGCTCTCATCATTAAACGGCCTAGATTCAGACTGAGCCACGGCCACACAGCAGGTGGATGGCAGGACTGGCTTCAAAGGGGACACCCTCAACCACCCCCTAGGTGCTTGGAGTCTAACAGGGTCAGATGCCCACAGGCCCCCTTCAAAAGGAAGCGGCATTACAAAAGCAAGTGGCAGTGGTCTGGGGAATCTCCCTATTTTGCATGATTTAACCTAAATCCAACAGCAATGATGAAACACCTACTGTGTGCAAAGCATCAAGTTAGGTAAGAGGGGAGCTTCTCCCTGGAGCCTGGCCGAACCAGCAGTGCCATCCCCTGTAGAACTGGGGGGTAATTTGCCACCAAGGAATGACATCTTCTCATCCCCATGTTTTTCTTTTAGAGTCAAAATTCAGATAATTTCTGACTCTAGCTGCCCACATCTTACTTTTCTTCTCCTTTCCCTTTAATATCACTTACTGGTCTGATAGATACACTCAAATCACACCCAGATACCCTCCTTTGTCCCTTGAGGCAGGGAGAGAAGCTGCCTCCTGTCTGCAGCCCTGTTTGGGCTGCCCCTGCTGGTGTCATTTGATGGGCCTGGGGTGGCCGTCCTGGCACCTGCCCTGGGGTGTGTCCAGGGGACCGGGTGGACCAGGAAGGCCCCCCGTGATACAATCCGATTCTGGCACTAACCACCCAGAGTCAGGCCAGGACACTGTCCCCACAGGGCTGCCCTCACTTCAGACACCAGCCGCAAGTGTGGGGGTCCCCAGGGTCACCCTCACTTCTGACCAACTCCTACAAATTTGGGGAGTCCCCCCATCCCCTCAGGTTTGATAATTCACTGGGACAACTCCCAGAACTCAAGAAAGTGCTTTACTTAGGACGGCAACTTTATTATAGCTAGAAGGATACAACTCAGGACACCAAAGGAAGAGGGTCTCAGCTGGGGAGCTCCGTGTCCTCCCCGCATGGAGACAGGGTGTGTCTCCTCCCAGCACGGCCATGTCTAGTATGAAACTTAGATGCTCTCTGTGCTTCCGTGTCAGAGCTTTCATTGGGGTTTCTTAGGCATGAGTGATCGAATTGAAGCCCCAAGCCCCAAATCACAGGGTGGATCTTCCGTGCTTGGCCAGCCTCCTCCCTGGGTCACCCGCTCAGCACAAACTAGCAGGTGAGGGTCTGTTCCGAAAAGAAGACCCTCCTACCACGGGAAATT
This sequence comes from Choloepus didactylus, assembly GCF_015220235.1. Lineage (NCBI taxonomy): Eukaryota > Metazoa > Chordata > Mammalia > Pilosa > Megalonychidae > Choloepus > Choloepus didactylus. Next base: position 71,728,058 of record NC_051324.1, on the reverse strand, counting down.
CCAAGAATATAGCTGCAACCTCCCAGGAGCCAGGGACAAAGACCAGGACAGCTGGAAGCAACAGCACCCAAAGGGCAATCGTGATTCCAGCTGGGGGTGGGGGGTCTACACTGGGGGCATCAGGGGGAGTGCCAGTTCCGAGCAGCACCTTCACATTGCAGGAGGCACTTGGAAGAGATTTCCCGAATGAACAAATGAATGAATGAAGTGGGATCAGGAGCCTGGGAGATCAGGACTAGCTCAGGAAGGTGAATCAGGATGTGCCAGCCTAAGGGGTAGAATGAGGGGGATGCAGGGGGCTGGGGGTGGCCTTGCTCACCAGGTCACAGCCACATGGCTGAAAGGCGAGGCCAGCACCTGTCCTCTTCCTGGCCCCCCACCCAAAGCTCACACTTCCCCGGGAGCCTTCTCCCCAGGGGCTGGTGCACCTTCCTTTAGCAGGGCGAGTTGTGCCAAGGGTGGACCAGAGCTGGGGTTCCTGGTCCTTGGGTGCCCTCTGCTCCCCTGAGCCAGACAGCCAGCCTGGGCCTGCAGGGCCCCTCAGACCCTGCTCCAAGACCGGCTCCCTGGGGCCCACTCCTCTGTCCAGTCTGGTGGCCCAGTCAAGGTCACAATTGAATCCAAAGGTGACTGGTGATCCCCACAGTCCACTGTGAGATAAACAAGACGGCGACTGGCCTGCTGGCACAGACGGCTGGTGACCGGTTAGAAAAAGGTGCCGCACGGTTTACTTAAGAGCACGGGAGTCTGATTTAATAGACAAGGTCTGCAAGGGCCCAGGGTTGGTTCTGGTCACACAGGGTTGGTTCTCGGTCTTGTTCTGATGTTTACCAGCTTGTTGGCGAGGGACAGGCCAGGGGATCCGTGCTTGAACTTGGGCGTCACTGCTTGTCTGCGTCACCCACCGGCAGGTACCAGAGACTCTCAGGAGCCGTGAGCCGCCTGGGCCTGCAGCCCCTGCCTTCCTCCCTCCCGTCCCCCACGGCAGGGGACCAGCCAGCCTCGGACATCCCAGCTGGCATCTGGTGGCAGTGCCCTGACAGCCGCCCTGGCCCAGGAGGACTTGGCAGGGCCACTGGAAAAATGAGGACGCAGCCCTGTAAAAACACTCCGAGCTCCTGTCAATTCCTGAGGCAGCTATTTATAGAGCTGGTTTGGGAGAGCCGGGCACCCTTCCCGGAGGCCTCCTTGTCCCCACAGAACCCACGAGAGGGAGCATGTGACAGACTGGACAGAAAGTTTATTTGGCTCGCAGGCTCCGAAATCCCAGGAAAAGTCTGCCCACACTTCACGGAGCATCCGATGTCACTTGCTGATGTCCGGCCATTTTAAGGAGCACAAGGCACATGTGTGTTGGCAAAGGCTCCCCAGGGGGAGGGTCAGGGCAGGTTTGGACTCAGACTTCTCAGAAGGGGCCAAGGGCTGCGTCTGGGAACCAGGCTCGGCCACACTGCAGAAGGGTCAGGGTGCAGGGCCCACATGCTCAGCCCAAATACCAGCTGGAGCATTTTAAATGATCTGAGGGCCCTCACTTTCCAAGGTGTGGGAACAGCACAATGTACTCTAGAGAAAAAGGATTCCATTGGTGACTTTTGGAAAAAGCACCTTACAAGAATAAAAGAAATATCTTAAAGGCTCTTTGCAGTCAGAGGAACAGATCCCAGGTAGAAGCTGAATGGAGAGCTTGGGGGTTGGCCCGGCTGCCTTCCTTCCCTGCAGCCCTAGCCTGTCCCCGGGAGCACAAGACTGGCCTCATTTTCTGGCCTTGGGCTGCGCGGAGCACATCGCAGAGGACGGTCAGGTGGCAACCAGAGAGAAACGGCAAAGGGACAAACGGGATCCTCCAAAAACTGGCCCACCCTTCTGGAGAGTGGCCTAGAGTCACAGCACTTGGCAGGAACCAGATGACGTAAAACAGAATTGATCTGTAGCTTGCCTTGGCTGATGATCTTTGGAGAGGACTGAGAATTTAATGCTTCCATGGCCTTGGTAAGGAGGGCACCTGGGTGGGCAAGATGCAGCCTTAGCAGATGGCTGTTCAGATGCCAGAGGGGAAGGGAAGGGCTAGCGCCGTCACTCAGGATGGTGACATGGGGACAGGTAGTGGGAGAGGTGAGGGCTTTGAGAGCAACCCTCATATGGAAGGTGTGTGGGGGTGGTGAGTGGGAAAGGGGTGCAACCAGAGCTGAGCCTATGGGTCTGGTGCCAGTGAAGGGGAGGGGGCGCCAGGATGGGACACATCTGCACCCACACAGAAAGCATGTTGCTGGAAAGCACAAAGGGAAGGCACGTGGGGAGGAGGGATAATGGCCAGGTGCTGCAGACAAAGTCCAGTCTCCAGCAGAGGCTGAAGGCTGGCAGGTCCAGAACGAGAGCCTGAACTGCAAGTTGGAAGACCCAGGCCTCAGTTTCCACTCTGCCACTTACTGGTTTCCTTGGTCTCGAGGCTCAGGCTGCACATCGGTACATGGGCTGATGATTCTGCCCCCATGGGACGTTGTTTGGAGTGAGTAAGCTCAGCACACAGTTGGTGCTCAATAAATGCTTCATGAGCCTGGACCACCACTTCCTTGTGTCATTTTTTTGCTGGGAGTATCTGCAGGCTTTGCCTGGGGCTTTACGTTGTGCTAAATTTAAAATAATATTTGAAAGTTTCAAAAAGGTTAAAGGGGGAGGGTTCTTTAAGAACACAATTCCCAAAGAGCAATGGAAGAAACAGGTTGAGGAAATCAGATCTCTGTTATAAAAGAGTTCTGGGATGCCTGCTTAAGGAGGGGGTGGGAGGTTGAAAAATGCCACCCCCACCCCCAAAATATGCCCACATCTTACTCCCCAGAACCTGTGATATTTCCTTATTTGACAAACAAGACTTTGCAGATGTGATGAAGCTAAAGATCCCAAGGTGGGGAGACTATCCTGGTTTATGCCGGTGGGCCGAGGATGCCAGCCTAAGGGTCCTTGTGAGATAAACACAGTGGAATATTTGACACAGACATGGAAAGGAGAAGGCCTGGTGACAATGGAAGCCAGGCCAGTGCGATACGGCCATGGGACGGCAGGTGCTGTGCCTAGTTTCCCACTGCACAGACCAGTGCCGGGATGGAAAGAGGGTGCCCCCTCATCAGGGCCAACCAAAGGCCTGCTCCCTACACCCATGGACATGGCTTCTCTCCCCTTCCTCTATGTGACTGGTGCAGGCTGTCCATGGAGAGCCAAGCCCAGGACTTTTGCAGGATCTGCTGGGGAAGAGCAGCTCGCCTTCAGATGGACTTGGAAGTTAAAACTTAAGTCGAAGGTCTGAGGCAGCCAGGCCCACCATGGAGAAAGAGCCCACCTGGGAATGAGGCTAACACAGAGGAGAGACAGACAGACAGCTAGACACCTGCTCCTGACCAGATTGTGTGAGCACCTGGATCCAGCCATACCTGAAGCTATAGGAGCCGAAAAATTTCCTTTTGGGACTTTTTCCAAATTTTTTCATTTCCCTGCCCTGCAGTTACCAGGGTTTCTGTGGAACAAGAACAGTCTCCATATTGAGTTCCATGAGGAAAAACCTCCCCCACAATGCCAGGGAGGGGAGCTGGGTGTGGATTCTTGTGGCTCTCACTCTCCAGCCCTCCCCGTCCCCATACTGAGCACAGACTCTGCTTCCCAGCCTCACACTGGAGGATGGCTTGAGCCTGCCTTTCCATCCCCCTTCTTGCGTAGCCCCTTTTCTGCCCTCCTCCAGCACAATGTCTGACTTGCTCAGGAAAGTGTTTCTGGGGTTAGAAGTCATCTTTGTTACTGCGGCTCCAGTTGGACCTAGTTTGCTGAGTGCCTGCAGACTTCACATTCCCGTATTGTCCTTACAGGGCCTGGGAAGGTAGTGTCCTTTCCCAAACCAAATGCAAGCAACTCCTGTCTTTGCATTTTACCCTAAAGAGTGGAGTGGGCACATGCTAGAAATGCATCCCCGTCATTTATTTCTTCCCACTTTTGCCATGTGGAACCAGGAAGAGAAATGTGGGAGCTGTGGCATCTGCCATGCCTTGCAGGAGAAGAAAGTCAAGGAACACGTCTCTCAACTTCAGAAGGGACAATGAGGTATCCACAGGCAAAGGTGTAAGAAGCGGCAAGGGGTGTGAAGCCTCAGATCCCAGCGGAAGCTCAGGAAGCAAAGTGCACGCAAATGGGTGTGAGTAGAGCACGAGCTGGGGCCAGACCACGTGAACAGAGCCTGCCTGCCACAAACGGCCTGTGTGGCTTTATTAAGCCCTTGATGTCTGTTCTAGTTTGCCAATGCTGCCAGAAAGCAAAACACCAGAGACGGATTGGCTTTTATAAAAGGGGGTTTATTTGGTTACACAGTTACAGTCTTAAGGCCACAAAGTGTCCAAGGTAACACATCAACAATCGGGTACCTTCACTGGAGGATGGTCAATGGCATACAGAAAACCTCTGTTAGCTGGGAAGGCATGTGGCTGGCGTCTGCTCCAGAGTTCTGCTTTCAAAATGGCTTTCTCCTAGGATGTTCCTTGCTAGGCTGCAGTTCCTCAAAAATGTCACTCTTAGTTGCTCTTGGGGTATTTATCCTCTCTTGGCTTCTCTGGAGCAAAAGTCTGCTTTCAACGGCCGTCTTCAAACTGTCTCTCAGCTGCAGCTACTCTCTCAGCTCCTGTGCATTCTTCCAAGTGTCCCTCTTGGCTGTAGCAAGCCTGCTCCTTCTGTCTGAGCTTATATAGTGCTCCAGTAATCAAAGCCCACATTGAATGGGTAGACACATGCCTCCATGGAAATTATCTCATCAGAGCTATCACCTACAGTTGGGTGGGTCACATCTCCATGGAAACACTCAAGGATTCCAATCTAATCAGCACTAATCTTGTCTGCCCCACAAGATTGCTTAGAAGAATATGGCTTTTTCTGGGGGACATAATGCATCCAAACTGGCACAGTGTCCTTGGGATCCATTCTCCCCTGTCCAGTGAAAAGGTGGGATGGTTGACTTCCTGTTCTCTTTCCAACTCTGAAAGTTGTTGGGTTTGTGATGTAATCATGGGAAATCAGGATCATTAGAGGGCACACACTGTAACCATCTGCTTCTTTCCTACATCTTGCTCTCCCTGTGGGATCTTTTAATTAAAATGATTAGGAATATCTGTTCAAGTTATGATATAGATCATAATAAAGAATCCAGTATTTAAATAATTTGGCCTTTCAAAATTAATCTTTGATCTAGCAAGTCTCTTTCCAGGAATCTATCCAATAAAAGTCCAGATATCGAGACAAGGCTCACGTACAAAGATGTGCCATTTATTTACCCTCACTAGAAGAGAAAAGAAAAAAATAAAATATGAACAACAACAAATGGAAATAACCAAAATAAATTACCGTATAGCCATTAAAATGTTTTCAACGATATTTTAAAACACTGGAATGTATTCATAGTGTAAACACAGCCACACCCATATATACAACAGGCTTTGCTAATATCACACCTTCTTTTCCTCTTGTAGGCTGAATTTGGGCTCAGAATCCTTCTTAACACAGCACTCCAGGTAGCCACTGTCAATCAACTACAGTTGGGAGTCAGAGGAAATCGACTAGCCAACTCACTATGAGACTCTGTGGCAACAAATGTAACCATCAAGGTCAAAATGAAAACCAAATACATGGCAGTTCAGTGGTCGGGAGCAGGGGACATCAGATCCTTGAATCTGTGCTCATCCCTCAGACCCAAGATCAGAAGGGAGAGGGAGGACCTACGGAGGGCTGGAAGGTTCAGGATTGGGGATAAGGTGGCACCCAAGCATCAGCTGGAATCAAAGAGGGGCACGGGCAGCTGTGTACAGTCATGACGGCTCCTCGGGGTCCAGAGGGGAGTTTCCTAGGAAAAGGCTATTACCAGTTCAGTACATTTCCTGCTGCTTTACCTGGAATTGCAAGTGCAGAAGGTTCTGCTTTTGTGACAGACTTGCAGAGATTTTGCGATTTCCCTTTCCACCCATCCCGTTAGGGAGCAGAGCCACCAGGGTGTTCTAAAAAAACGAGAAAGTCAGGCTCACGAGGCTGGACGTATGCTGCGTAGAGAGGGCTTTTCTGAGTTGAGACCTGATAGACTTTGGGGGGAGGCTCCCTCGACAGCAGGCTTGACCTAGGTTTTCAGCCACCGCAGGACCCAACGTCAGTCAGGATAACTCAGGTGCTGCCCAAGGGTCTCGGGGCTGGCAGGCGGAGGGGCCTGAGCATCTCTGGGCCTCTTGAGAAAGAGGTCGGGGGAAAACCAATTGGTCCCACCCCTCCTCGTGGGGGGCTGGCGCTCTCGGGATGGGGAGACCAAGAGGCTGAGCCACGGGAACGCACAGGTCACCCGAGAGTGGCCTCAGGTAATCCCCTCGTGGGTGACACTTGGGCTCGTCACCTGCCTCAGGGATGGATGACTTCTCCCAGAAGTGCGTGTCCCCTGCCTCCCCGACAGGCCCCCTGCCCTACTCTTGGGTGACTATTTGATTCCAAGGACTGGATTTCCTAGATTAGGTCCTTTATTAACCCTGCGGTGCGGATGGGGGGCAGGTGGGCAGGGACACGGGTCTCTGTGGCATCTTCATTTCTTCTCACCTCCTCTGTAAATCCATTCCAAGCCTCTGATATTTGCAGAGTGTATTTTCCCGGGCCTCCATAATCCCTTCAGAATATTAAGGCTGCGTTACTTTATCTTTGGTTACATTAACTTCAATTTTCCTTAGGAGTAAGTATTTGGCTAAAAATTAATATAGTGAAGTTGAAAAGAATCTTATGATGGGAAAAAAGACTAATTTCATCTCTGGTTGCTCAGATCCCGGAGTACACTGGGGTTAATGTAATTAACTTACAATTTGAGCCTGGGTTGTGTACATACACTGAATCTCCCCGCTGGAAACGAGATTAGATTTTATTACTCTATATATCCTGGTTATCTTTGCCGAGCCTCCAATATTACTTCCCACAATGACTTCGAGCCCTGTGCTGCAATGAAAATGCAGAACCATCTGGTATTGAGACCATGCAGTTTATTTAAGGATTTAATTAAATGCTCTAAATGGAGAGCTTCTCTGAATTAACATTTTAAATGTGACTTATTGCAGGTTTAATATTGTCTTAATGCTAACCTGGGAACTCCATGGCCAAGTTGTTGACGTTCAAATTGAATTCATTTGGGTGGCTCCAGGGGGACCCATTAATTAATCTAAACAACTAATGGGGATTGGTTCTGACTTTTGATGAAGATTATTTACTGAGACAATTTGCGATGAATAAAGAGTCACAGTAGGCAAATGCTTAATTGAATTCAAAAAAGTCTCATTGTGTTTCATATCAGGGAGGCAGTGAGTAAGCTTTGAAAGACCATGAAAAGGGGCAATTGCTTCAATCTTCTTAGCCGGGCACTAATAACAAAGCGAATGGGTAATTACATTTTCCTGGGTAATTTGCTGCTTGCAAAAGGACAACAGGTCTGGCTGGCTAATCGCTTCTGTGGAAAGACATTTCTAAAAGCACAAACTTTGCCCTTGGATGCACGTGCTCCACTGGTTGCCTCAAGGCAAGCTGACAGTTCCCACCACAGAAAGCCCCACGGCTGCACGACTGCTCCCCACCCTCCACCTGCCAGTAACCCGCCCGTCTGGGGGTGTTCTTTACCCCACAAAGCTCCTAAGTGGCCACCACCTCCCTGTTGCCTGGCTGCTTGGCTCTTAAGCGTCTCTGATGAAAATTCCATTTTAATTAATTGAAGATGAGCTCGCCCACCCGTCCTTCCTTTGGTTTCCACCTTCTTGGTCAACATAAGTTAGATTTATGCTTCCAGGAGAGTGGCAGGGCTAGCGAGACAGCAAACTGTCTGTGCAGAACAAGATCAGCCTAGCCACGGATTGGGGCCTCCCCTTCTGCCCTCTTCAGCCTTCCCCTGCCTGTGACATCCTGACCCCAGAAACTAGTACCTCCTCTATCCTGGCTGCCCCTTGGGGTCCGGGGGCTTTCTGCCCTGCCTTCCCTCACTGGCTGGCAGCTCCCTGAGAGCAGGGCCTGGGGGTGGCTGGCAGGAGCTCGTGCATGAGGCTGAAGGGACTTGGAGACTTCTCTCCACCCCTCTCTTCACCCCGGCTCGGTGGCAGTTCTTGGGAGCTGACTCTACTACCCTGGGTACCACAGAAAACCAACCCTGACAAGGCAGGAAGTGCCTGCTCCTTTTTTTGTGGCCCTGCAGGCCCAGAGCTGGGGGATGCTCCAGAAATAAGTGTTGGATTAAATGAACCCGTCATTACTGTGGGATTTGCAAAGCGATGGGTGTGAGCAGCTCCCGTGGGCACAGGTTCTTGAAGATGGCTGGTCCTCAAGGGAGGGACTTGGTGCCCCCCAAAAGGTCCTCCCACTTTGCCCTGTCACCCAGGTCTCTTGCAGATTCATTCATATTTCCACAAAAAGCCCAGGTGGGGTCTGATTTTAGGACATGGGGCTCAAAGTGATTTTTTTTTTAACCAAACAAATCAAAGATGAAAGATAACCGAGAAGGTGAGAGAAGGGTTTTGTTTTTTAAAATGATTCGCCCCATCATTTGTCCACTTACATTTTGTTTCAGAACATCAGTGACTTAACCCAGGGTGAAAGGAGTACAGAAAATAAAGGCATAAAATGAAAGTGTTAAAAAGCCAACTGACAATCAAATTGTACCAGTGCTAATGCCTTTGATTTGAAAAATACATGTGGTTAGGGAAGATGTTAGAATTAGGGGGAGCCGGGTGAAGGGCTTGGGTAGGGCAGGTTTCTCAACCTCAACACTATTGACATTTGGGGCTGGATAATTCTTTGTTGTGGGGCTTCCCTGTGCATTATAAGATGTTTTGCAGCATACTTGGCCTCTACCTGCTAAATTCCAGTAGCAACCTCGCCCCGGTTGTGACCCTCAAAATGTCTCCAGACATTGCCACCTGTCCCCCAGGGGCCAGGGTGCAGAATTGCCCCTGGTTGACAATCACTGGTGCATGGGAACTCTGTATTATCTGTACAACTTTCCTGTATGTCTAAAATTACTGCAAAATAAAAAGTTTATACCAAAAAAAGGAACAAAAACAACTGAAGTCAAAGCACCTCTGGAATGGTGATGTCATATAAGTCAATGAGAAAATCATTCACGTTTTTCAACACTTTACCCAAACAACAGCTCCAGGTATTGTTTGTTGCTGCTCCTGGGCTCCTGATCATCTTCTCCGTCTCCCAGGATATTCCTATGCCCCTGTGTCCGACCCCCTCCATCCCCCCAGTGCCCGTGCTGAGGTGTCCTCTGTTCTGCCTGTCCTGCTCCAGCCAACTGGACACTAAGCTGTGAGATGGATTTTTAAAGCAAGGTGCACCTAGATCAATAAAGTGACTGCACTGGGCACTAATTGCCCATTTATATTATTTTAATAATTTGTAATATTGTGCACTTGTTGGTCTCATCATTTTAAGTGGATCTCCCCAACAACTGTTTAGAGTTTAATTCTCTAGCCCAGGGGTTCTACTTCTGAGAATATCCCCCAGTGGCATAAGAGAACAGCTGCAGAGACATCTGCATGCTCAGGAATGTGCAAAGCATCACCACTTACAGTGAATATGAAGAAGAAGAAAAAAAAAACAAGCCCTGATTGTACAAATCAGGATCTGGTCCATTCATGAGTATGTTCTAAGTCATTAAAAAAAAAAAAAAATGATACAAATCTATGCCTCAATGAAGTTATCCAAGTTCTATTATTGAGTGGATAAAACAAGTGATAGAACTGTAGACATGGCATGATTCCAACCGTATAAAAAAGAAGATGACCTATATGTTAGGGATGTATGCATTGACAGTTTCCAGAAGGATATTCAAGAACTGTTCATTGTGACTATCCCTGAAAAGCAAGACTGGACGCTGTGGAGAGGTGAGGAAGAGGGGACTCAATACCCTTCTGTATTTTTCTACTTAAACACGACCATTATTTTTATTTTAAAAATGAATTAAAATTAAAACTTTAAAAGAAATTGCAATAATATAGTGACCTCCATCAATTATAATTTCAGAAGTTCCGTGGATTCAACCATGTAACATTATAGTAGAACTGATTCTATCAGATGAAACAAATCCTCCACAGGAGGTCAAACAGGCTCTTAGTATAAAGTGGTATTTTCTAGCCATTTGTCGAAGTGCAGGCAGGCTGGTCTTTAAGACAAACAATCCAAACTTATAATAAAATAGTTAAATTGGAGGTAATAAATAGTTCAATACATTGGATGATCAGACTGTTCTCCTCCAAATCACACCTCTCTGCACACTGGGACCAGCCATCCATCTCCTTGGAATGGTACTTAAAAATCTGATTCAATTTGTTAAACCCAATTTATATGCAACTTGTTAAACATAGCCATAATAATAACAGAAGTAAAATCCTTGGATTCTAACTGAGGAATACCAGCCAAATACACTAGGGCAACATCTTGCACGCAGTTGTTTTTTGAAGGAACACATATTGGCCCCACTGCCAGAAGCTACCTCTCGTTCTACCTCTAGTGTGCGATGCTTCTCCTAAAACCCAACAGTCAGGGAAGACGGTGCCCCAACCCATCCTGGAGTGGATCCTGCTCCATAGGGAAGTTGACTTCCATGCTCCTGTCACTCTACACTCCATTCCCCTGTATCTTCCCTTTACCTGTCTTTCTTGTACCAAAACTGGGCCAGCAAACACACGACTCATGCAAACACCACAAGTCAACAATTCCATCCTGACTGTCCCATCTTGCCTCTTTATGAGTGCAATTATATTTATATTTTTACCCTTAGTTTATAAAAATTAGTGAAAAAAAAGAAAATGAAAATCTTTATACCAATAATTATAAGCATAGAAACTACAATTATAATACACAAAAAACGGAAATGAGGTAAGCTGGAAATCTTTGACTTCAATCATATGCTCGTTGGTTTAAGCTGGTCTACCATTTTCTCAACAGGTGGGAAGAAAAAAACATGAATTAAATTCCAGAAGTAAATTGTTGAAGACTATTATCTAAATGGTGAGATGTATTTTTTTTTACAACTACAGGTTAGAAATCCATCTCAGGAAAAGAGGTTGAAGCTTCAAATGTGTGGTAGGTCGGCAGTGTCTTGCTGTTTAAAACCTCGTGCAATTTCTTCCCCTCCACTCTGATCTGGATTTAGTGACCCTCTAACAGTAGACTGTGGCAACATGATGGGATATCCCTTCCAACATGAGGCTATCAAAGACTGGAGCTTTCATCTTGCTGCCCTTCTGGGCTCTCTTGCGTGCGTGCTCTGATGGAAGCCAGCTGCCGTGTCGTGTGCCGCCATGTGGAGAGCCCCATGTCACAGAGAACTGAGGGAGCCTCTGGCCAACAGTCTGGAGATCTGAGGACTTCCAGGAAGCATCTGTCCAATGCCCAGTGGTCCCAAGAGGGACCAAATCCTGCCAACTAGCACCAAGGAGAGCCTGAAAGCAGATTGTCCCCCATCCAGTCTTGAGATAACTCAGCTCCGTGAGAGACCCTGAGCCAGAAGCATTTCGCTGAGCCACACCCAGATTCGTGGCCCACAGAAACTGAGATAACAAATGTTTGTTGTTCCGAGCTGCTAAGTTTGGGGATGATTTGTTACACAGCAATGATAACTAATACAATGCAGCGAGAGACTCATAGTTTTCCAGGAGCTGTAGATCAGACCTCAGTATTTTCTGAATGAATTAACCGGGCTGGGAAGATGAAACAGCTCATTCTAGACTCATTGACTGAGAGAAGGCTGATGCTAAACTCTATCTTGCAAATATTTACAAAAGTGGACAAAAAACCACCCAAGTTGTCATTGCAATCCTTGCAAAATCACATCAAGCCCTTCCTATCACTAAAGCCATTTTCTTTTGCCTACTAAAAGGGATCTTTGGAAAAGCCAAAGCGTTTGGGTTTTGAATTAATTAATTGCTTTAGAAAATCAATACTCATTGTCCATAGTTCATAGTTCATGTTTTTAGTTTTAAAAACTAAAATCATGTTTTAAAATAATCATATACAGTTTGTGTAAAATTCTGGGATTTAAGAAATCAAACATAAGCACTCATTCTACAAGGAGGGCTGCAATACTTCTCTTCCTTCTCTGTGGCAATTGCTTGGATTCTGTACACCTGACTTCCAGGCACGTCTTCAGGGATGTGTCAGCCTTGGAAACAGAAAGCCAGAGACTGAAGAGCAGCTGGAGGGAAGGTCACAACCCATCAGCATCTGCACCACACCCCGCCCCCCCCAGCCACATGCTTTGGAGCAACCGGCTTCCAGTCCTGGGGGGATCCAGCAGTGACTGTTGTGTGTGAAAATTAGTGGGCAGAAAATCACTTTCACTGTTGACTCGGTTCTATTACCTACAATGTATCCACGTGAACCCTCATTAGCACCTAAGAAGATACAGAGAAGGACAACAGCTCAAAACGTTGAGTATAAATCCGGTGCTGTGATGGAACCAATGAAAAATTCTGTGTACTCCTGGGGTGACAAACTGTCCTGGTTTGCCTGGGACTCTTCTGGTTTTAGCACTGAAAGTCCTGTGTCCTAGAAAACGTAGCAGTCCTGAAAAACCTGGGACAGTCGGGCAATCTGCGCCACTGAGAGACACGGATCCTCAAAGTCAGGCGTGCAGAGACTGAAAGATGGCGGATGAGCTGCCTGCAACAAGGGTCCGAGACAAAGAAGAATCTGACTGTTGTTTCTTCTGTGTCCACACCCAGCTTTGGCCAGATTCCCTACCGGAAGGAGCTGCCACCACCGCAGAATCCCCTGAGTAACCCCACCCCTGGGCCTCAGGATGGGCAGGTGGGTGGGTGCAAGTGGGGGGTAGATGCCAGCCTTTCATTTTGCCAAGGAAGCCACAGCGGAGCCTTTTTACCCTTCCTCTCTAGCTCCTTTCCCAGGGTCTTGAATTAGTGGAGGATGGAGGACAGGAATAACTTTTTATGGAAGCCACAACCTCAGCCTTGGTCTATGATTGCTAGGAAGTCTTGGATAAAACAGCCTGTCAAAGGGAAAACCAATAACGAACCCCAAGTAGGTTGTTGACGTCTGACCCCAGTAACCACAGCGGGAGCAGAGCCAGGGGAGTGACAGCTGGCCACGGAAGCTCCGAGGGCTCCTCATATGCCCTGTGGTTCAGAGTGTTGTAATCAGGAAACGGGAAGGGGGTAGAAAGTCCAATGCACACACAGCAGAGCCGCTTTGGGAAGAGTTGGCTGGACCCTGAGACCCCGTCTAGTAACTTCAGTCCAGTTGTAGACTCAAAAAAGGGAGTCCATCCTGAAGATGATTTTATAATAATGTAGATTACAAGGGTGACAGTGTGGTTGTGAAAACCTTGTGGATCACATTCCCTTTATCTAGTGTATGGATGGATGAGTAGAAAAATGGGGATAAAAACTAAATGACAAATAGTGTGGGATGGGGGGATGGTTTGGGTGTTCTTTTTTCACTTTTATTTTTTGTTCTTATTCTGATTCCTTCTGATGTAAGGAAAATGTTCAGAGATAGATTGTGGTGATGAATGTGTAACTGTATGATCGTACTGTGAACAGTTGATTGTATACCATGGATGACTGTATGGTATGTGAATATATTTCAACAAAACTGAATTTAAAAAAAAAAAGGGAGTCCAGTAGTTCATTTCCCCACAAGGGGATGTAATCATTGGTAAGTGTCATTTGGATCTGGGAATTTCATTCTTCATGCCAAGATGAATAAATAGGAAAGAAAAAAATAGACCATGGGGTAAACGATATAGAGGGAAGATAAAGTCATGCAAACTCAGAGGAAGCACAGATTCAAAGCAATTTTAAGTTGCTTGGCACACTCCATAGGATGCAAGAAGACACCGTCTCTATGAAAGAGAAACCAAAGCCCAAAGGCGAAAACAGGCAGAAAAGACAGGGGAGAGGGTAGTTGAGTGTAGCAGCACAAGAGGTTCTAAGTAAAGAGACATCCATGTGGCTGACTTCATCACAGGATGCTTGGAGAACAAGGAAATGACACTAGTTTTTGTAGAATACACTTGACATTGGTAGTGGGCAGGCATTTTCAGGGAAGGAAACAGCATGAGGTTGGCTGATGTTGGGTTCCCCTTGGAAGTAGACCCCAAAACAAGGATTCTGGGAGTTTATTTGGAAACACATGGGAAACGCGTGCATGGCAGTGGGGAAGTGAGACAGGGGAAGGAAGGCACCCAAAAGGGGTGAATTAGCAAGCACGTTACCTCTGAGAGCAGCTGGAGCTGGATCCCACTAGGGAACTTTGGAAAACAGTGTGATTTATACCTGCCTCCTAGGTAGCCCACCTGAGGGGAAGAGAGAGGAGGTATTTGTGCTCCAGTCACTATGAGAGTTGCTCCCAGGAGGGTTCATTTCTCGGGGCTTCCCTCCTGCCGTGCACTAGCTGGGTGACTGCAGGTGGGGAGAGAGAGCCCGCGGGCAGAGATACAGGTGCTGGCTATCAAGGGATATGGGTGAGGCACAGACAGCGTCTCCTTCAACGAGGGCATGGGGTGAGTCGAGCAGAGCAGTGGAGGCTGGTGGTGGGGAGGGGAGGGATGGGAAAGAAGGCAAGGCCAGGAGTTTGGAATATGGGGGTGTTTTTAGAAAGTCTGGCTGAGGATGGTTTGGAGGTGGGGGCGGGAGATGGGGGTTGCTGAACTCCTGAACATCAGGTGTCAACGGAAGCATAGCTTCCTCGGAGAGGGTTTTCCTGGGCACCAACGCCAGCCCCAGCTCAGCCCAGGCTGCCCCTCACGCTCCCTGTCCTTCCACGGCGCTTTGGTGGTTTGTGGCTGGTCTCAGTTGGGTTGTGGGGCTGCCTGTTCACCGTCTGTCTCCCTCTAAAATGTAGGCTCCATGAGGCTATGCATCCCCACAGCCTCTTGGCTGAAATGAAGACAATAATGAAATGGATCAAGGCATCACTGGGTATTGGAGGGGATGTGGAAAAAGCCGTTTTGAAGGGAAAAGAGATAAACCATGCTGACAGATAATATCCCGGGTTCGAAGGAGTGGCAAGATCTAAGGATGACTCGAAGCCTCCCAACCTAGAATCGTGGTCCACGTTGGGGAGATTTGGGGGGAGATCAAAGGATGGCAAAAGTGATAAACTTAGTCTGCATTGGATTTATACAAAGAGCATAGAAGGAGGAAGGTCTGAAATCACCAACAGTTCTTTTAAAACAAACAAAATAACGTAACGGAGTAAATTACTGCTGAGAGTGTCGGCTCTTCCAAATATCACACAACAGGCTGACGTAAAATACGAGAATTTATAGACTCATGCTTTTGAAGCTTGCAGAAACCCAAAATCCAGGCTTCAGCAATTCGATGCTCTCTGCCCAAACTCTGTACGTGCTGGTGCAGGCTGCAAGCAATCCTTGGAACTCCTTGGCTTGTGTCTCTGCTTTGTGTCATCTCGGCAATATCCTCTCCTTCCTCACTTCTGTGACTTTCAGGTTCTTTTTATAAGGCCTCCAATAATCCGGGTTAAGATCCACCCTTGTTCATTTGGACCAGACCTTGATGAAAAATATTATCTTCAAAAGTCCTATTTATTGTGGGTTCACCCCCACAGGGACATGGATTAAGATTAAGAACATGTGCTTGTTGGTGGATATAACTCAACCTACCCCAGGCATGTAATCCAATTGGGGGATTCTGGGTGGTGAATTTATAATCTAAATATCTGTCCCTGGAAACCCAACATCCTTCTTCTCTCCTAGTCTAGCAAAATATAACAGTAAGCTCCTTTGCTTCTCTCCCACTCCTCATGCAAATCAAGCATGATACAATTAAGAGAAATAAACATGCATTGTCTACACTATTCCCTTCATAAACATGGATAAACAAGCAGTGCCCATAAACTCCTGAAGAGCCAGTTAAACCAGAAAAGTCTGTCCCACTTCTGCCAAAGTTCCCGTTTGGTGTCAGCCCCTCTAAAGAGAACCCCTGTTGTTATGGGGGCCCATTGTCACTCAGCAAAGCAGCTGTTGCTCCCTGGTGCTGAGCAGCAAGACAGACGGGCTAGAATAACCCTGATCACACTGCTCACTGCTGCTGTCTTCCCCCAGCGTTCTTCTGTCATCTATTGGACAAACACATTTTGTCACTTCCCTGAGAATGACATAATTTCTGAGCTAGAAAGTGCTATGGGCGTGAGCTGGTCCAACTCTCTCCTTCTACAAATGGAGAAACTGAGGCAAGAAATTAAGGAGACCTGTTCAAGGTTGCATGGCTAGATAGTCAAGAACCAACATCAGCAGAGTCCTGTTTTCTACCTGTCTATGGAGATTTGCAAGAACAAGACATTTTAACATCCTCCATTCCCCAGAAGGCATTTGTGCAGTTGTTGTTGGCAATGGGACTTCAGGATTCTGGAAGTGCCACATCAGGAGAGGTTTTTTTGCTTTTATCTGAGGAGATGCAGTTAAAAAGCATACTTTGATTGCTTAGTAGGGCAAAAAGGATGCACAGGCATGTTGAAATCAGGGCTTCTCTTTCGAATGTAATTCAGGAGCCCCATAAACTGCCCCAAGTCTCTTGACCAGAGGCCTAAAGAAAATTGGGTAACAACATTAACATTTTAGAGACAAGACTTTGATTTCCCTTAGCAGTTCTGCTTCAGGGCCTTTGCATTGGTGAGGACAGGCTGCCCCGCAGGAGAACACTGCCTGCCCCCAGAGAGGCTGGGGAAGCTTGCGGGAGGCAGCACAGCTGCTGGTTAGAGGAAAGGACTCGGGCCAGACCACCTGCCTTCAGAGTCCAGCTCCACCTCTTCTGGGATGTGTGGCCTTAGACAAGCCACTTAACTTCTTTATGTCTGGTTTTCCTACCTGCAAAATGAGGGGGAGAAAATAGCACCCTCGTGGAGTCATTCCAAGGAGTGAATTGATAGGTAGAAAGTTCTTAGATCTGGGCCTCGAATGTGGTAAATGGTGTTTAAGGGCTGCTGCTGCTGGCGATGATGATGATGATGATGAAGATGCTGATGATGCAATGGGGATGATGACAACAATGATGATGATGAAGATGGTGATGATGCAATGATGATGATGGTGATGAAGATGGTGATACAAGGATGATGATGATAGTAATGCTGGTGATGTAATGATGATAGTGATGATGATGATGACGATGACGATGATGATGAAGATGGTGATGATGATGATGATGACAATGACGATGATGATGGATGGTGATGATGATGAAACTGGTGGTGATGCAAGAATGATGATAATGGTTATGATGGTAAATATGATGATGAAGGCGGTGATGATGGTGATGATGACAATGATGATGATGACAACAATGATGGATGATGATGATGAAGATGGTGGTGATACAAGGATGGATGATGGTGATGACAGTGAGGATGATGACGATGAAGATGGTGATGATGCAGTAGTGATGATGATGGTGATGATGACAATGATGATGATGGTGAAGATGGTGATGATATGATGATGATGACGATGATGATGATGATGGTGATGACCATAATGATGATGATGGATGATGATGATGGAGACAACGATGATGATGTTGGCATATAGGCATATAGGTGATATAATTTGAGGAGACCAAAAGATCACCCATCCTGACTTGTCCTCTTTGCTGACCTATCACAGTTCCATGCATTCTCACCGTTAGACTTACCCTTGGGTTAAGGTAGTATATCTCTGATACGTGCTTTTGAAATAGAATGGCATTCTCTCACCCTTGTCCATCAATCCAATTTATTACAAAATCCTATGGCTTATTCTAAATTTCACTCAAATTCTGCTGGTTGCCTTTGTCCTAGTTCAGACCAGCATCATGTCTCACCCAGTCAATGCTTCAGTCAGAGGATCAACTGAAAAGAGAAAGCTGATAGTGACTAAACCCCTCCCTGTCTAAACTCCATGGCTCTCCACTGCCCTCTGAGCAGAGTCCAGGCTCCCTAAAAGACCCCAGAGGCTCTCACATGTACTTCTCCTGATCGCATGGGGAGCCTCACACCCCCTCTTGTACCTGTGAGCCAGCTGTGCTGCTCCCACTTGTCGAAAGCCCCCTCTCTGGCCCTTGAGTTTGGCACAACCTCTTTCTCTGCATGGAACACTCTCCCCTCCCTCTTCGTGTGGCTTCCCCCCCACTCACCCTTGCTTGGAGGTGCTTTCTTCCAGGTAGCCCTCCCCGTGTCCCCAGCTGGCAGGGTTAGGTGCTCCTGTTCTGAGCTCCTGTGGTGCCTGGACCACCCCATCAGCTCCCTCAACACCTTGTGTTTGTCTAGTGCAGGAGGACCAAAGGGCCCATCATCTTTGCCGGGGTGGCCCTGGACCCACAGTGCCTGGCACAGTTAGTGCTCCATAAAAATTTTGTTGGGTGAATAAAGAAACTGACAACCCATTTAAAAGGCCAAACTTTTCCCCTTTCCACCTGAGGTTTTCCATGTTTAGCTTCACCCAGGTGTCATCGCTGGCCCCACAGAGCATTGCATCAGGGTCCAGGCAGGGCCAAGCCCAGGACGGGCACCAACCTGTCTAATATTCAAAGATAACACAAGGCAGGAATGGTTCTCATATCCCTTTTGCAGATGAAATAGAAATTTGCACCCAGCCTGTGTGACTCCAGGACCCTTTTGCAGGGCCACACTCTCCCCCTCCTGAAGCATGAGGTGCACCTGAAGCTTCCCCACATGCATGTGCCGCCCTCTGTCCAGGAGGGCCTTGCCATGCTTGGGGACGTGTTCCTTCCTCTCCTTCTGTGAAACTACCACTGCCTCCAGGAAGCCTTCCTTACTCCCCATCTGCCACACACACACTCACCCCTGTGTTCACACTTCTGTCAGAGCACATGCCACTCTGTCCAAGTGTTAGGCCTGTGGACTCTGAGCCAGCCTACTGGGTTCAAATCCCACCTCTGCTGCTAACTAGCTGTGTGACCTTGTGCAGCTGACTTGACCTCTCTGTGCCTCCTTGTAGGATTGTTTTGGGATTACCTGAGTTCATATCTGAAAAGCTCTTAGAACAATGCCTGGCACTATAAGTGAGTTTTATTTTTTAATATCCTAGAAAGAGTATCTATGCATGCCACTCATGTGTGTTTGTCATCTTTGGACCTGCTGAGCCTGGCAGACTATTTCTTACCTGGCAGGAGCTCAGTGAATGTTTATGGAATAAATTAAATCAGTACATCAGATTAGCCATCCAGGACCCAGTGGGAAGGGGGTGCATGAAAGTAAGTTTTAAAAGTAATGAAGAGTTTGGGATAATAGCTATGTAAGGCTGTTGGGACAAGAGCCACATGGGGTCCCTGGGTCAGCTCTAGAGCACGGGGCTTCAGGTAGGGAAGACAGAACTTCCAGACATTTCTGGGACACCAGCTTCCTGCACTTCCCAGATCTGCCCCAGACTGGCCTGGCTAGCTGGCATCCCAGAAAAGGAGCCAGGCTTCCCCTGTAGGAGCTGGTGGGCCCGTCCGAGTGAGGTCCAAGGTGGCCCAAGGACCATTTGCCAGGACCAAAGCCTGAGCCCAGGCAGACAGGCTTCCGGGAAGAACACACCTCCAAGCTGGGCCCTCAAGGATGAGTAGGAGGCAGCCAGGAAAATCGGGAAAGGAGAGTGTTCCGTGCAAAAGGAAGATGCTTATGCCAAGGCCAGGGCCACAGAGGGATCCCGGGCCTTCGACAGCAGGAAGACACACACCCAGGTCACAGGTAACAAGGGGGTGGGAGGCTCCCCACAAGGTCAGGGGAGGCTGCGTGCTGAGGGCCTCCAGGGTTTACGGAGAGTTTGGACTCGGGTCTCAGGGCCCTAGGGAGCTATGGGGGGATTTAGGCAGAAGTTTGGCAGATGAGGATGTGCAGGAAGCAGCTGCTGCCAAACCAAGGCTGGGACCACCTAGGGCCCCAGACAGTGTCACCAGCAGCCAAAACAGCACCCACGAGGCGGATGGATTTCCACACGGTGGCCAGAGTGTGACACCCTAAAAATGGGGCCACCGGACAGATGAAGGCCGTGGCCAAACTCTTCACCCAAAGTAAAGGCAAGAACCTCCGTGGAACAAAAAGGCAAATCTTTTCACAGGGGCTCAGGGGAGATGAGAGGAGGGGGCCGTGATCTCGCATGACCTGGAAAAGAAGCGGAAGGAAAGGAACGAAACTGAGGAAATGAAGGTGACTAGAAGGAACCACAGGGGGGGGTCCCTGACGGAAGTCGGAGACGAGGAGAGAAACGGGGAAGGTGACCCAAACGGCAGGGAAGCAGGGGCTGCACAGTGCAGAAACCTGTTTAACTTTGCTCACCCCACAGTTTGTCAAACTTAGCTGATCTTGGCACCTGTTTTGTTTCGATTTGTTGTTTGTTTGTTGTTGCTGTTAGAAAATACCTATTAACACCCCATTAAGCTCAGGTTCCACAGAATACATTTTGGGAAATGTGGCTCCAGGCCAATAGTCTCAGTCAGGGGTGACATGTCCCCCAGGGACATTTGTCAGGGTCTGAGGGCATTTTGGGTTGTCATGACTGGGTGGGGGTGCACCTGGCGCCTGGTGGGAGGAGCCAGGGACATGTCTCTACATCCTCCACTGGCTTAGCCAGGCTTTGGGGGTCCCCTTTAGTAGAGGTGGCTGTGATGAGAGTGACAGGAGAAAGGGAGAGTGGCAGGACAGAAGGGCTTCTGAAACCAAAGCAAGTCCAAACAGTTGCAAAAGAAGCACTGCCAAGGGGCACGAAAAGGGCAGAGGCGCCACTGGAAGAGGGCTGGGCATCAGCGAGCAAGAGAACTTGCTGTGCAGGCTGATGTCCGCTGTTCTGCTAGAGAGAGTTTGATTTCACCCACCCTTGTGCACAGTTTTGTGGACCCAAAATATGACAATGAGGGGAAAATGCAGCAGAAGGATCACCACCTGAGACTCTCGGCTGATCTCTGCTTCTCTCCATGGGAGTGGGGAGCAGGTCCAGGCGAGCACTATCCACCCAGAAAGCACAAAGTCCCCGTGCCCAGGGCCCTCCTTACCTGAGGGTGCAGGCGGTCCACGGCACAGCCCCATGGTGCCCCCCATCCTCCTCCTCTGACTACCCCTTTCTAGGGCATGAAAATGAGGCTTTGAATGAGCTTCTATTTTATCCCGTTTACTTCACTGCTCATCTTCAAAATGCCAAATGATGCCACTTGCTCTGGGGAAAGCACTTTTGTCCTTACCCCTGGGTGTCACCACAGGAACCCACTTCAATCCCCTGGTTGACTGGCTGTTTCTTCAGCACTGACGCAAAGCCCAGCATCAAAGACAAACAGACTCACTCCTGCCTCTTTCTGAGCTCTGGGCTGGCTTTGGTATAAAAATCACAAGCTGCCACTTCCATGTCCTGAAAGAGACATGAGAAATAACTTATCCCCCCCACAAGAAAAAGCTTAACTATGATACATCCACATTATAAATTATTATGCGGCCACTAAAAAAGCATATATTGAAGACTATTTAAGGACATGGGAAAATGCTCACATGATGGTGTTGGCTGCAAAAAAGCAGAACACAGATGATTTCAAGTTTGTAAATAAAATAAACACAGAGAGAGAAAACAGGAGTAGAACAAAAAAGCAGAGAGACGTTATCTTTTATCTCTGGATAGAAGAATGGGTTATTTGTTTGCTTCTATGTACTTTCCATATTTTCCAATTTTTCTGTATGAATATGTATTATTTGGATAACCCAAATTTAAAAGTTCATTTGCAAAATAAAGTTTAAGACCCATTGCTCTCTCCAAGCTCACAGCATAGCAATGATACCTTGTAAGTCTCTCCTTCCAGAAGATCCCCCATCTAAAGCCACCAGCCACTGTTCCCCCTAATTTATCACAAGGAATCTCCCCAAAATTGGCCCAAGAGGACATCTTTGGGTCCTTCTTTCTGGGGGTGAGGGTGGGCAGGAGAGGGCCCTTTAGGGGTGTGTAGCATGGCTCATTATTATTACAAAAGCAGAGGCATGAAAGAAGTTCTTTAACAGCACCAACATTTTCCAACCCAGAGGAAGCACCACCCCTACCCCTGTGCCCTGAACACTCTCTATCCCACTGCCTTTAACACCCACAGGAGCTTCCTGGCCCCAGCTGGCCTGATAAGATGCCCCCGAGAGAGTAGCACCTGCCCCAGAGGAGATGCCTGGCCCAGGATAGCCCGGCCAACACCACGGCCCAGTAAGGGAAACTGGCTACAGTCTCCAAAGAGAAAAGGGCTGCAGGCACCTACTTCCTAGATTCTGAGCATGGGAGACCCACCTGCTGTTTGCGCCCACCCCACACCCCCACCACCACCCCCGCCTCAGCACTGCCCAGGACACACAAGAGCCTGCCGGGGCAGCACGCAGGTGACCAGGTGGCAGCAAGACTGGTGGTGGGGCGGGGGGCTGGAGCCCCAAACTGTTTGTCAGCTCCGATCATTCAACCCCCAGTAACCGGGCACCTCCGACTACCTGGCAGGGTGTGTGCGAGGGACTAGGGAAGATGCAAACCACCTGGCCACAGCGGTTCTCGCCCTGGCCCGCATTGGCATCCCCTGGGGGACTCAGGAAAACACAGATTGTGGCCGACCCCCAGATTCCTTGATTCAGTAAGTCTGGGTGGAACACAAGAATTTGCTGTGCTAACAAGTCCCTAGGAAAGGCAGATGCAGCGGGTCAGGGGACCCCACTTTGAGTACAACCAGGTTGGACCCCATCGGCGCCTCCCCCACCCCCACCCCCTGGGCTCCCAGGAAGATGGTGCTGCTCAGCCCCGCCCAGGGAAGACTGATGTGGGCGCAGATCCAGACCGCCCGGCTCAGGTGAGCCACTTAGCACCTGCTGAGGGTGAGTCCCTCCCCCAGGAAATCTCCTTCCTGGAGGGAGAGGGCGGGGGTGGGCAGCATCGGGGCAGCGTCCGGGCCTCCCTCGGTCCCAGGCCTTTGTTCCCAGGGACACTTCTGCACCAAGAGATGGCGTCTGCCCAGCGCCAGCCGCCTCCGTCGAGATCCCCAAGCCTCATTGGAATGCAGGTCACCTGGAAATACCTGGGGGTGCCCAGACGGTGCTGAGTCCTGAGCTCAGGGATTTTGCTCCCGGAGTTTATCAGAGTGAAGAGGTGAAGGTAAAAAGAGGTGGCTGCGTGCGGTGGGGGAGGAGGCGGGGAGCTGTGAAGATTAGTAAATTACTCACACATCCTTTTATACCAGAACGAAAGCTCAAGCTTGCCTTCCACTCCATGCTCACCAAAACCCTGAGATTTTTTAAATCCGTGTTTAAAGGAGGTAAAAGGCAAAACGGGATGATAATTTTTAATTACAAAATTAAGCCATCCTCTTCCTAAATATTCAGGTCTGTGTTTATTGCCTCCAGGAAGGGGGGAGGGGAGAGTCCAGCCATGGCATGAAAATGGGTTTCATCATCTGCAAAATCCAGTGCCCAAAATAGCCCCGTCGTTGCCCAGGCAACTAGCATTTGCTCTCCCTCCCCTCCCCACCCCTCCTCCTTTTGCATATTGCTGCATATTTCTATCATCTCTTTCCAGGCACAGTTCATAAACATGCCGGCATAATAAAGAACGTTATCACCAATGACTTACAGCCCAGCTGCGCCAAGCGAGATAGGAGGGGGCAGGCAAATACAATTTCATGCAGCTAGGGCAACAGATTGATTGGGTGCCCTTCAAATGTGATGCCACTTCTTTAAGTCCATCCAAACGCAGAAATAAAGTTGGTCTCGCCCTTCTCCTGGTGGCGAGAGACAACACGCAAAGGGCTAATGCTCGAGAGCCTCATTAGGGCTGGAACGGTCTCTCCCGGAGCTGGGGATGCTCCCCCCAACTGCTGCCCGCCTCCTCTCCTCTCTCTCCTCAAAGGGCCGAGCCCGGGACGTGGGCCTTTTTGAATTAATTATCCTCTCTTCCCAAGGATTGCTGGGGGCTCCCATCTCTGGGGGCTGTGGGGGTGGGGCGGAGGCTGCCACAGATCAAGATCGGGTAAGATTTTTCACATCTGTACCCAGCTCTGCAAGTTTAGGGGTGGCGTCAGTAATTGTGGGGTGTCTCTGTTCCCTGGTTCTGTTCTGAGAGGTTCCTCAGAGCCCTGGAGAGGCCCAGGCCTGCCTCTCTCTCACCCCCACCCTCACCCCCGGGCTTGCACAGATCCCCTCTCAAACCTGCGTCTCTGGTTCTTATTCCAGATGGGCCAAAGCTCTTGGTTATGCTTTAAAAATAAAGGTGTGGCTGGGCTCAGGGGAAAGTGACCCGTCCAAAAGAGGAGGGAGAGTCTCTGACCTTGGGGATCCCCCAGTGTCCTTGGGCAAGGACAAGGAGGCAAAGCTGGTCAGGCCACCCTCTTGGAGTCCCTTTAGCCAGTCCTCCCTGGGCAGGGCAGCCACCCACATCTCGTCCACTGCCCCCCACCACTACTCCCAGGCTGCAGCCCACCAAGGAGCTGGTGTCCCAGGCTGCTCTCAGCTCCTCCGGGACGTCCCACCCTCAGCCTGAGGTTAGCACGGGGACTTGGAGCCTGCCCTGTAAATAATTCCCAGAAAAGGAGAGCTGGGAAAGAGGTGGACAGGAAGTCCCTGTTTCAACTTTTTGGAGGAGTTTGAGCTCGGGGAAAGGTCTCAGTTCTTGCTGAAGCTGAATTTTCAGTGGTTCGAGGTGACTCAGGTAAAGATGTGCATCTTCCAGTGTACAAAGTCACCTGGCTCCAGGCCTGTGGTGTGCACGATATTGCAGAGGAATTCTACTTGGGTTTGACACTGGGTTTCCTTTCTTTTTCCTTCCCACAATGAAGAAGTGTGGCACTTTAATGAAGATTTTCACCCATTGGGCCAAGGTCTGCAACTGGGCCCTTGAGAAACAGGTGACCCAGGACTCCTCAAGAGGGAACTTCCTGCCTCTTTCCTCAGATTCTCCTGATTGCAGAGCCGAGCAGAGAAAACTGCAGGAGACCAAAAGGTTTTGAAAAATATTTAGCATCCCATTGCCTGCTGCTCCAGCAACTCCTAAATCTTCCATGGAGGGAAAGGAGAAGCCATGCTGCCCCATTTCCTCCATACCAGAAGAGAGGTTCAAGAGGGCTAGGTTATAAGTGATTCATGCTTGGAAGGAGGTTAGTAAATTTGATTTATCTTCCTCACCTTGAGTACATTTCCAAAAAAAGCAAAACAAAATCAACTTTGTGTTCGACAGACAATGAGGGTCTTTGTAGGACAGAAAGTTCACAATTAATTTTTCCATCTCCTGAAGCCTTAAGCCCTGACACCATAAAGTATCTCTAGAGGCCCCAGATGATTGGGTCCCATAATCTATGGGACCATTAAATGGAGGAAATTGTGCTGAGAAATGACGTGCTGTCTCTCCCCCTGTGCGCCTTCATCTCTCCGTGTTTTTGTCATTTGGGGTCAGATGTCTGCTCCCTTCTGTAGCTCTCCATCATGATAAACGCCCCTGCATGCTGATTACCGGGTTCACAATGTGTATTGTCATCCTCAAGGCCTCCCTTTGTCCTAGAGAAGAGCCTGGCGTGGACACTCTGTCCCCCTTGGCCCCGTCTCTACTACCCATGAGGGCCCATTGGTCAGACAAAGTCCCATATCGGCCCCGCGTCGGGTAGGGGAAGGGGCTGTGATCCCCTTGAGGAGCAGGCCGGGGGGCCCGATGGGGTGGGAGGACCCTGACTTGAATCAGTGGGGCGCCCCAGCTGTCCCCTGCCCTTGAGGTGGTTATTAAATGGAAGGCTGATTTGAAACACAAGTCACAGTCCCCGTTTCTGCTGAAGTTAACTCCCTTCTCCCCAAGGTCTGAGAGTGAGTTTCTCCTGACAACAGCCTATGCTTCCAGCCAAATTCTCCCACACAACACAGTCTTTCCCTGGAACTCATTTGTGCAGCTTCCTGGAGGAAGAGAGAGGGTCAGGGACCAAGGAAGGGGGTGGGGGGCACAAATAGGAAGGCAGCATGTGCCCAGGCTAAAATGAACTCTGGGCTCCTGTGCCAGTTTGAGCGTATTGTGTCCCCCAAATGCCATTATCTTTGTGGTCTTGTTGGTGCTGGTTGGATTTGCTTGGAATGTGCCCCACCCAGCTGTGGGTAGTGATTCTGATGGGATGTTCCCATGGAGGCGTGGCCCCACCTATTCGGGGTGGGCCTTGATCAGTGGAGCTATATAAATGAGCTGACTCAGAGAGAGGGAACGAAGTGCAGCTGTGAGTGATGTTTTGAAGAGGAGCAAGCTTGCTAGAGAGGAACGTCCTGGGAGAAAGCCGTTTTGAGGCCGGAGCTTTGGAGCAGACGCCAGCTGCCTTCCCAGCTAACAGAGGTTTTCCGGACACCGTTGGCCATACTCCGGTGAAGGTACCCGATTGCTGAGGTGTTACCTTGGACGCTTTGTGGCCTTAAGACTGTAACTGTAGCGAAATAAACCCCTGTTTTATAAAAGCCTGTCCATCTCTGGTGTTTTGCATTCTGCAGCATTAGCAAACTAGAACAGCTCCCTTCTGGAGCCCTGCTCTGCACCCAGCACTGTGCTAGAGGCTGTGGGAAGGAGGAGGGTGGATGACACTTGCTCCCACACATTATTTGTGAGGTGCTTATGATGGGCTGGGCTGGGCATGGTCAGGGCCTTCATCTGGGCATCTTGATTTAACTTCAGGAAATGGCAACAAGATGAAGGCCTGAGAAAGCTAGAGAACAAAGAGGTGGTGTCAAGTCACAACTGGCGCAACTCTGATCATAAAAGCTGAGCTCATAAGACAAAAGATGATGATGACAATAACAATCACAGCAAATATGCGTACACACTTGCCATGTGCCAGACAGCTCTAAGCGCTTTATCTGTATCACACCATTTAAGGTGCATGGAAACTTACATGATAGATACCACTATTATCCCTACTGCGTGAATGATGAATTGAGCACATGCCAAATCAATAATGTGCCCCAAATCACACAGATTGTAAACGGTTGAACTGAGATTTGAACTCAGGGCTGCCTTACTCCAGGGTCTGAATTTTCAACCATTATGCTATTCACCCTTTTTATAGAGTAAGATAAGGAAGAACAGTGGTAGAATAAAGAATAAGGTCGCTGCCCAAGGATCAGCCCCGCTCCACTGTGAGTGCAGGGGTCACAGACAGGGTCATCAATCCTGGGGTCCATGGGTGGGAGAAGCACACTTGGTCCATGGAGGAGCGGCTCTGGTGACATGGGCCACATTCCAATAAACCATCTCTCCAAGGCAGAGAGCAGAAACCCACCCTCAGCCTGACATTAGGAAATGGACAGTGAACCTGCCCTGTGATGAATTCTCAGAAAAGGGGAGTTGAGAAGGAGGTGGACAAGAGGCCTTGGAGAAAGACAGGCATGAGTCCAAGTCGGGAACAGTGAGTTCCAGTATCGCTGAGAGTCTGGGGCACCCATCAGCAGGAGTGACACAAAGTAGCTCCACTGCCATGAGTATTAAAATAGGAGATGTCTGTCCCAGCCAGCTGCTGGGTGCTGAACTATCTTTTACCTTTAGGGGTAAAGCAAAACCTTGAGGACCTCAGAGTGCAGGGCCAAATGCTGTAGGGATCACAGAGATGAGAGAGATGCCTGAACCCTGCGATCCTAAAGACAAATAATCAGCCACTGTAGAGGGGAAAGGACACACCGTGACCCAGGACAGATTCCATCGGTGCCACTGAAAAGGCCACATCATCAAACAGGGCGCGTGTCACCAATGCCGTAGGAGAGGCATGAAACGTCTTGGGGTCAAAGAAGACGCACCTGGATGGGGAGGTCAGGAAGGCCTCCTGAAAGTGGTTACATTTGCATAGGGCCTTGAGCAATGTGTAGGATTTGCACAAGCACTAAAGAAGGGGTAGGGGGCAGGCAGGCCAGTGGAAGGCACAGCTCAGCCAGAGCCTGGGGATGGGAAGACCCCTGGTATTTGGAGGTCTCGCTGGTCACATCATCTGACTGGATGTGGGGTACGGGGTGGCGAGGGATGGGAGCAACAAATGGGAAAGGAAGCTGAGGCCAGCTTGGGGAAGGCAAGGTCTCAAGTGCCAGGCTGCTGGGTTTGCAATTATTCTGACCTCCTGCCTTCTTACCCCGAGCCAGGTGCAGCTGAGATGGAGCTGGGTTCTTGCGAGGAAGCGACAGCGTCAATCAGGAAGTAAACCCCAGACCTCCTCTGCCTCTTGGGGCAGGATGCATCGGAGCCTTTGGCTGTGACCTGCTCACAGCAGCCCCCCTGGCTGAGGTGAGGTGACAGGCTAAGAGCCACCTCCTCTGCCTTGGGGTGAGAGTGGAGCCATGATCCCCAGTGCCCTTCCTGCTGCCTCTGACCTGCCCCATCCTGGGTCATGCTACCTCCCTGGGTACAGGGGTACCCACCCCAGGTGGCCTCCTGGACATGACCTTTAGCTGCCTAGCCCTGAAGTATCTGCCAGGCCCCTCCTTCTCTGTCCCTGAGCCGGCTCTGACTGCATCCCAGACACATTCCTGGGACACAGATGCAGTGGCTGGCTGGGGATCTGCCCACCTCTTCCCAAGTCACAATCAATGAAGTCATCCTGGTAAACTTGAAATTGGCCATGGTGGGGATATTCACACTATGGAAATCAGCAAATGCTACAAATCAGGGCTTTTGCCCCCAGAGATCTGAATTTTAGACATTAGCCAACACTCCACTACATAGATGACACTGGCAAAGTTGGTCTGGACTAGACCCCATTTCAAAGTTGCCCACAAGGCCACACTCGGGGTGAGCAGAGCTGCTGTAATGGCTGAGCAAGGGCAAGACCTTCCGGCTGGATACAAGGGTCCTTTCAGGAGAAACATTTCCTGATCAGCCTGCACATCAGCCGCTTCTGTGAGGACACCCCTCACCTGGAGACCTCTATGTTGACTCTACAGGTTCTCAGTACATCTAATAAATAACCTCCGTTCCTAGAAGGCAGGCGGTACTAGATATCCCAAACCTAGTCCCAGCTCTGCCACTAACTGTGTCACTTTACTTCCATGGACCTTATCCATAAAAGAGAAGACAAAGTGCTAGACAAGCCTTAGCGTGCATGCGAAACACCTGGGCACTTGTTAAAATGCAGTTTCCCAGACCAAAACTCATACCTATAAAAATACAAGTCCCTGGGTGGGGGCTGGGAATCTGCATTGGTTTCGGTGCAGGTGGTCTCAAAACCATTTTGAAAAATGTGAAGCCAGGCGAGGTATCCCAACCCACAGACAACTGAGGGCGACAGTGTCACCACCAGCTGGTTATTTTCCCTACCCACAATCACTAAAAGGGCAATCGCTGCATGGAGGGGTTTGAACATCTTAGGCATATAAACAGGACCCATATGGCCTGGCAATTCCACTCGCTGGTGTACACTCCCCCAAAATTGGACGTGTCTGCTGGTGCTCATTGCAACATTATTCACAGTAGCCAAAAGGTGGAAACAACCCAAGTGTCCGTCAACGGATGAAGGGATAAACGCATGGGGATCTGGCCACGTGGTGGACTATATGCAGCCGTGAAGAGGAATGACGTTCTGATCCAGGCTGCGCGTGGACGGACCCTGAAGACAGCATATTGAGTGAAAGGAGCCAGACACAAAGGGGCCAACATCATTTGATCCCACATGTGCGAACTACCTGGTATAAGCAAATTCATAGAAACAGGAAGTAAATTAGAGGTTACCAGGGTCTGGGGCGGGGAATGGTGAATGGGGAGTTATTGCTTCGTGGGGTATGAAAAAAAAAAACTGGAAATAGTGGTGTTGGAAGCACAACATTGTGAAGGTAATTAAGGCCACTGAAATGTACACTTAAAATGGTTAAAATGGCACATTTTGTGTTATATATATTTTACAAAAATAAAATGAAATTTCAAAAAAGCAGCCGTGGTTTCCAAGATTCCCTCCCATCTGCCGCTTGGCGACACCTGGCCCAACTGTGGCCATGATCTAATTCCACCAGCCGCTTGCAGGAGCTTCACAAAGACTTGTTGACTCCTGAACCATATGTTGAACATTCTCAAAGAACAAATAATTCCCCCACAAACAGCAAAAGGAGAGGAAATTTTTCATCCGCCAGGGCCCTGTAAATCTTTATGTATTTTATGAATCTCACTTACATTTCTTGTTCTGACTTGCGCATAAAACTTCTCCAGATTTATACAAGCCAACTGCGTAAGTCATTCTCTTCCCTATCGGGCTCTATATCTTCATGACCTTTTAGAAACCAATGGCTGCTTTTGTGTTGTTATCCATAATTGGAAAAGTAATGGAGATAGGAAAATTTATGGCGATGAATGATCTATCTGAGCAAAGCCATAAAGAACACCGGGCATCTCAGAGAGGGGTACTGGAGGAGGAAGGCGCGAGCTCCCTGCTCATTGGGGGTCACCCCATCGGCCAGTGCCTCTCCGGCCACCTCGCTGGCCACAGGCTCCTGACCCCCCAGGAGGAGGCTCCCAGGGAACCGGCCCCGGCACCATCATCTCAGGCCATGGTCCAGGAGCAACTTTATTTTCTGCACATGAGGGTCTGGAGAGACACCATCCTCCCGCATCCAAGTTTACTCCCGTTTCCTAAACTGCATTTAATGGAGTCAAAAGAGGGACAAGGGTGGAGGGGTCTGAGAGGGAGATGGGATCGGGGACCACTTCCTTGTCCCCTGCAGTCCCCCCCGATTTGCTGAGGACTTAGAACTTATCACATCCTGTTGTACTGCAGTGAACGAAGGAAACGCCAACCCCTGCCTTCGTGGCATCAAGCCTATGGGCCCCGAGATCTGTTCTCGTGGTTTAGCCACAGGGGAGCGGTCAACACCTGCATGGCCATCGGAGGGGCAACAGGGGTTTCCTCCCCTGCGTGGCCACCTGGAGACTGGGGGCTTCCCAGGCTGCCGTGATCAGCTGGAGAACCCACAGGATTAATCCCAGCAGCCGGGAGAGTGAAAGAAGGCACAAAGTGACTCAACTGGCCTTGATTAAGCACCTACAATGCACAGAGGGCTCAGGCCGGGAGCTCCAAGCACAGCTGTCCGGGTCTCCGAGGAGCACGGAGCCCGCGGCTCCCGGCAGCTTCAGGGCAGATGGAACCAGGAGCGAGGCAGACTCTTCCTCACGGCAGAGAGGGGGATAAACCAGGGACAGCCACTGCCCCAGAAACCACCTTCACAAGGGCACAGGCACTGTGAGATCCCAGCAGGAGGGATTGCTGGTTGCTATCACCGCGAGCCCTGCCTCTACCCGGCTGTGCAATCAGGAGGAATCCCGTATTTCTCTGAGCCTCGTGGTTCTGTGAGAGAAGAGCTGAAAGAAGAGTTATTTGAGAGTGAGACCCACGCAATGCCCGGGGGAGGCTGGCGAGGGTGCCTCCGGCCAGGTGCCCTGACTCTCACTTCTGTCGGAGCACCAAAAGCTCGGGGTGCAGCACCCATGAAAGATTCAGTATCAGGGGATGAGCCATCACACATCAATTTGCCAGCCCACATTTGGAGATCCCAGGCTTCCAGAAAACCAACATAGCCATGGAAGAGCAGCCAAGGACAAAATGAATTTATTAACAACCGATTGAAGCATGGAGCTCACCAACGGGCAGATTCAGACGGCGGAGTTTAGTCCTGCAGGATGAGGAGGGCATGGCAGCATCACTGAAAAAGGAAATACGGTGGGGTGAGGGGGGACCAAGAGGAGGGTGTCCCCTGCCAGGGTGCTCGGGGACCCAGCTGGCACACTCTCGCCCTATCTGTGAACCAGGAATGCACCGACCCATTTCCTAATATTACCCAGGTGCTAGGTGCGGCTGAACACTCCGGAAGTGTGACCCAGCCACACTCAAAGCCCAGCTCTCATCTTTGCAATGTGCAATTATTGGGCACTGACTCTGTGCAAGACATTGGGGGGGATCCATGGGGGGTGGTGTGGCCTCAGGATAAAAGCCCAGCCCTCTCTGATACTTGCCTTGACCCCTCAGAGCCTCAGTTTCTTTATCTGTCAGTGGTTGAATCAAGAGTATCTTCCTCAAATGGGGGTGTGTGGGAATTCAATGGGATAGTGCAAGTCCTTGGGGCTGGCTCTGGTTATAATGACAACTACGTCCCGTCCTGCCCTCATCCCCTCCCTGCAGAGACCCAAGCCTTCAGTGTCTGGGGTGGGAAAGAGCCTTGCCTGGAGACACAGCTAAAGGAACCAGGTTGCTGTCCACAACACCAACAGGGAGGCATCCACAGCCCCTGCATGGGCCTCCCATGGCTGGCACTGAGTTCTGCTCTGAAGGCTGTGAATCCCCTACAGTGTCGAGAAATTTGGTTACATTTGCATGTTTTAGGGCAGGGGCTGAAAGTTTTGTTAGATCCTCCAACGAACATGACACCCTCAAAACCAAGGCTTCACTTTCATGTTGCCACCTTCTTAGCAAGACGTCAGGTGTCCTCTGCACTGGGAAAGACACCTGAGGGCTTTAAACTCCCACTTGAATTCCATGCCAGCTGGCAGGGCATCAGAAAGTGAAAGGCACTAAATCCTAGGCGAGAAAATGAAATGCTTTCACCCTGCAGGAACTGGTGTTCTCCCTGTGCAGAAAAAAAGTTAACATAGCCGGCCTGAGATTGCCATCCTTCAAGGGCCTGCTTGCATGGCTGGCTCTGGATGTAGCTGGCTCTGGTCATGGTACGTGCCAAGTCCCCAGTCCACACCAAGGGCAGCCCCTGCACCCAGCCGGCTCACACAGACCACGTGGTTGCAGCTGAACACCTGCTCTCCTTCGGGGTCTGGAATTCGGCAGTTGCTCAGCGAGGGAGGGTGCCTACGTGACCAGCCCCCGTTAGAAACCCCGGACACTTGGGCTTCCCTGGGCGGAAAGCTCGCACACACCTGTGGCTGCTGTTCATTGCTGGGGGGTGGGGGCAAGGAATGCACGTGGGCTCCTCCAGACTCCACCCAGTCTTTTCCCTGAGGTCCGGCTGTGAATCCTTCCTGCATCACTGTAACAAACCTCAGCTGTGAGCACAGCTGTGTGCTGAGCCCTTGGAGCCCTTCCGGCAAATCTCCCTACATGGGGGTGGTCGGGGGACTCGACACACTCCCCCTTCCCAATTTCTCAGCAAGGAATAAAGAAGGGAGCCCACACTGAGCCTGGGCCCTTCTGCTGCTCCCACCCTACACGGGCACCTTCTGTCCTCCCCCCCTGGACCACCAAGGCCCTGGTCCCTCCTAGGAGGGTGGGCACAGCAGAGATGAGGGGTGACACTGAATGATGAAACGTGGATGCAGCCAAGACTTCAAATACAGAAGACAAAGTGCTGACCATAATGGAGAAAATTGATAAATTGAAATTTGTTTAAATTAAAAACATCTGTTCATCAATAGTCATCGTAAGAGAATGAAAAGGCAAGCTACAGACTGGAAGAAGATATTATATATATATATATCTTATATATATAATCTGACAAAGGACTTGCATCCAAAATATATAAAGAGCTCCAACGAATCAATAAGAAAAAGGCAGACAACCCAATATAAAAAGGGACCAAAAACAGGATCAGGCATTTCACAGAAGTGACAATGACCAGTAAGCAGGTGAACAGGTGGCCCCTTCATTAGTGATCAAAGGACAAGCCACTGTTCCTACATCCATGAGAACGTCTCCAGGGAGGGAGCCTGGCTTTACCAAGTGTTGACGAGGACATGGAATGACTGGAACTCGGACATGTTGCTGGTGGGAGTGTAGAGTGGTATAACCACTTTAGAAAATGATTTGGCAGTATCTGCTAGATCCACCCCCAGGTATACCCCCAACAGAAATGTGTACCTGTGTTCCCCAAAACACATACCAGCAATGTTCACTGCTGTAATATATGTAATATCCTCAAACCAGAAACCACCCCAGTTTCGTCCATAGTATGATGGGTAAGTATATTGTGATATACTCACACACTGGAATAAACAGCAATGAGAACAAAGGGTGTACAACCTCCTGTAACATTTGAAAGGCCTGTGAGGGGGCTTCCGGAGTGCTGGTTAGGTTCTGTGTCTTGATACAGGGCCAGTTATGTGGGAGCAGTTTGAGCTAATCTGCAAAACTCCTGCTCAGGTTTGTAGGCCTTGCTGGTAGCCCCCTGCCCATACCCTCCAACCACATCCACAGGTCTCCTGGCAGGGCTTCTTACCTCCAATTCACCCCTCCCAGCTTCCAGAGAGTTCTAGCAGAAGCACAAAACCCTACCTTCCTCAGAACCCCTCCATGGCACCTGGCTGCCCTCATACTGAGGCCCAGCTCATTGGTGCAGTCAACAACCCTTCCCCACTAAGGCCCCACCTCCACCTCCAGTTTTGCTACCTGCCACACACAACCTATGTGTGTTCTCTCACCTCCTTGCTGGGCCCTAAAATCTAGTACACCTCTGAGCCTTTGCACCTGCTGTTCCAGTGCCTGGAAGGACCATAATTAGCATAATTTATGTGCTCACATATTTGTCTCTCAAACCCATTGGGATGTCGCTGAACCAATGCCAGATGGTCTCAAAAGCCACAGCAGAAGGATGGGCCCCAAGGAACCAGATTACCAGTAGGCAGGGAAGTGCCTCACCCAATATCACCTGCTGCAGCAGGTACAGCCAGACAGACCATCTACAAACCTAACTCACATCAGGTCGCTTCCAGGTTAACCTCCTCTCTGACGCCTTCCCATCGCACTTGGAGGGAAATCCAAACTCCCTGGGCTGGAGGACAAAACCCTGCCCCCTCCCAGCTCCTGAATGCTACTCCCCCATCCTGCTCCACCCCCAGAGACCTCTTTTCTGTCCCTAGAGCCTGCCAAGCTTGTCCCCACCATGAGTCTCTGCATTTGCTGCTCCTTCTGCCTGTTCTTTGCAGGGCTGGCTCCTTGTCATACACATTCCAGTTGAAATGTCACCTCCTCAGGGAGGCCCTCCATGACCACCCTATTTGAGATGGCTCCCTTCCCATCTCCACCCACTTCTAGCACATCACCCTATTTTAACCACACAGAGTGTTTCTCGGTAGTGATATTTTTACCATGGTTTGTTTCTTTTCTGTCTCTGCCAACCAAAATGACATTGGAGACGAGGCTCATCGTCTGTGTTCCTGATCTCTGACCCCCGGCCCCCAGGCACAGAGTAGGTGTTCAAAGGGTTTCAGAAGGAAGGACGGATGGAAAGAAGAGCTCAACAACCACGGACCAGCTCGCGGTCGCAGTTAGAACCCGGAAGCGGACTCGGAAATGAGGATTCTTGGGCAAGTGGCTTAGGGGTGGTTAGGGCTGCGATGCAGCCACAACGCAGCACCCTGCCACCCCAGGGCTGACCCAGTGGAGGTGAGGCGGCCAGGCCTGCACCCTCTGCTGCCCCAGGGAAGAGGCAGCTGCCTCCAGCTGCAGGCAAGTCCAGGAGAATGACCAAGCTTCATGGTCCTGGAGGGGACCTGTGGCCCCCGCAACCTCTGCACACCCAGCCTTCGTTACCTATGTGACATCCTCTGCACACCTGGGCTTCCTTACCTGTGTGGCACCTCCTCCCAGGGGGAAGACAGCCTCTCCCCAAACATTTCCTGTTGCAAACACTTTCTATCTGAGGCACAAAATGCAGCGAGGGGTTTGGGAGAGGAGAGGAGGAGA
Source organism: Choloepus didactylus (assembly GCF_015220235.1). NCBI lineage: Eukaryota > Metazoa > Chordata > Mammalia > Pilosa > Megalonychidae > Choloepus > Choloepus didactylus. Next base: position 71,692,401 of record NC_051324.1, on the reverse strand, counting down.
AGAGGCAGGAGAGCCACGAAGCCCCTCCTGAGCAGGGCCCACCCCCAGGGTGCCGGCTACTCCCGGGGTGCACCTCCCACTTCACAAGCTGCCGGCTGCCCCTCATGCCCTCAGGAGCTGTTTTCCCGTCCACGTGCCCATCAACTTCTCACTCCATCTGCCAGCTCAGCCGACGCTGCTCTTCCAGGAGACGCCTCATCTCCCTCCCTCAGGTGGGAACCTCCAAACACCCCATTGTGGGGTCTCGGCCTGGGGAGATGGGCACAGGGGCTCCGGGGAAAGGGGAGGTGGGGGGACGAGATGACAGCCGATTTCCTGGTAGGAAGTGCGGGGTGTGTGTGAGAGTGTGTGTGCGAGTGTGCATGGTGGGTGTGTTGCGTGTGAGTACGTGTGCGGTGTGTGCATGTGTGCGTATGAGAGTCTGTGTTGTGTATGCGTATGTGAGCGTGCATGCTGTGTGTGTGTGCTGTACGTGAGTGTGCGTGTGCAGGTGTGTGTGGAACGCTGCCAGAGCAGCGCGGTTTCCAAGGAAACGGTGTGGGGGTCTGCGGGCAAGGGAGGCGCGTCTGTCACCCGGGCCCAGGCTGCCAGGCGCAGGGGGGGTCATCCGAAGCCCCCCAGTTCCCAGTGGAGAAGGCAGCCCGGGCCGCCCCGGCCCCATCCCGGCTGGAGGGTGGGGGGCAGGCAGGCAGGCAGCAGGCCACCCGGGCCCACCCCTCCGCTAATTATTCTCCATGATGAACATGTTATTATGTCTCACACTTGAAATAATCAATTTGGAATCACCAATTTGATGAGTTAATGGGCACTTGGTGGGTGTCATTTGAGACACCCTGCAAAGTGCAGCTCTATTTTTAACAGCGGCCGCTGAGGGTCCACGGGAGGACACTAAGCTTCTCCCAGGAGCTGGCGCTCGCTGTCTCCCCACCCTTCTATCCCGCTCCCCCCTTCCTGTCTCCCTCTCCCTCCCTCCCTCCCTCTCTCTCTCCCTCCCTTTCCCTCCCTTCCTCCCACCCTCCCTCCCCGTCCACAGAGAACCTGAGGCTCAAGGAGGCAGAACCCCCAGCTCCCTGGGGCGGCTGGATGGGCTGTGGGCGCTCCATCCACACCACAACCTGCTTCTCTGCTCCGTGGCCCCGTGGCCTGGTGTGGCCAGTGCAGCAGCTCCGTGTCCTGAGGTCCTGCCCCCCATCTGGCCAGGCCCTTCCCGTGCATCAGCCCCCCGAATCCTGCAAACTGCACCAGAGGGTGGCTTTGATTTTAGTGCCATTCCACCCATGAGAAAATGGAGGCTCTGGGATTTGAAAGTCGAGAGCCCGGCCCCAGGACTCAGTGGAAGTCTGTGTAATCTAACCCAGTATCGTGCTAATCTTGATGAAAGGAAAACTAGAAGAAGAGGTATAATTTTCATTGCAAAGGCAGACAGTAGAAGAATTTGAGAATAACTGTGAAACACATAAAGGAGCGTGGACAGAAGTGGGGTGGGGAGTGAGCTAAATCCTCACCGTCCACAGCCAAGAGTCAATGTCGTCTAAAGTTAACATCTGATTTAAAATTACGGGAGTAAACACGCCGAGAAGCAGAACCTCTGCATGGACGTGGAGTGGGACTAGGGGCGTGTGGCCTCTGTCACAGGCTGGCCTGTGCTGGGGTCTGTCCCCTGGGTGGCCACTGCTTTGGCTGGGAGAAGCACCGTCAGGCTAGAGGGGTGGGGCTGAGCTACAGCCGGCGCTGGTGTGGACAGAAGCACGGACAGGGGTCAGACAGGGTCTGGGAAACCCAGATAGAGGAAGGCTCTGTCTCCCAGTGAGTACACGCATGCACACACACACACATACAACACACGTATGCACACACACACACACACGAGGGTGGTAATTCAGCCACACAGTGTGCTGGTTTGTATATTTATGTCCCCCAGGAAAAGCCATATGCTCTGATGCATTCTTGTGGGGGCAGATGTATTAGCGTGGATTGGGTTGGAACCTGTTGGTTCAGTGTCCATGCAGATGTGACCCACCCAACTGTAGGTGATGACTCTGATTGGATAGTTTCCATGGAGGTGTGGCCCCACCCATTCAGCGTGGGCCTTGTTTAGTTTACTGGAGCACCATATAAGCTCAGACAGAAGGAGCTCACAGCTAGCTGGAGCTGAGACAGACATTTTGAAGATGGCCATTGGAAGCCATTGCAGACATTTTGGAGAACGCCATTTTGAAACTCATCCTGGGAGCAAGCAGATGCCAGCCACATGCCTTCCCAGCTAACAGAGGTTTTCCGGATGCCAATGGCCTTTCTCCAGTGAAGGTACCCTTTGCTGATGGACACTTTATGGCCTTAAGGCTGTAACTGTGTAACCAAATAAACCCCCTTTTATAAAACCAATCCATTTCTGGTGTTTTGCACTCTGGCAGCATTAGCAAACTGGAACACACAGTAACCTCCACAGGCTTTGAACTCAGCTCCTTTGCTCCCCACCACCACCACCTCACTAGGCTTCTCGTTTTTCACCCAGGGCAGTCTTTCTGATCACTGTTCATAGATGGAGCCCTTGTGGTCCTAAGGACTTGTGCCCCTTCCTCTCCCAAAGCCCATACCCTGAGGACCCTCTAAGGATTAGAAAGCAGGAAGAATCAGGCTCCAACACCAGCTCTAGCATTTAGTTGCCTCATTGGGTCTTTCTGTCTTTCTGATCCTCAGTTGCTATATCTGTAAAAGGTGGGAAATAAGTCCAAGCCTGCAGGTTTCCTCCAAAGATTAAAGGAGAAAGGAAATGGGGTGCCCTGTGCAGGAGCGCTCTGTTCTCAGGCATCACAAAGCCCTCCTTCCAGTGCACACAGACCCCTTGGGGAAAATGACCTGGAAATATGGCCAGTCCAGTTTGCTCTTCAAAAGCTGGGTTGCTCCACGTTCTGCTCTCCCCATCTGAGCAGGAAGCAGCGAGACAGACCAAAGCCAAGAAGCCTTGATTACAGCCAACTCCTCAGGAAGCCAGACAGCCCATCCCTCTGCAAGGAGAGGCCACGGCCACTCCTATCCAAAGCAAATCCCAGCTTCTCGGTGGTTCCAGAAGTGGGGAACCAAGTCCTCTTTATTCCCACTTAATGTCTGTGTTCTCTGGCCACATCCCACCTGGGAGGGAGGAGGACTGTGGAAATTCTTCTGAGCATTTCTCTCCAGGGTGCCTGAGCCGTTAAGCTCCAAGAGCTCATAAAATTCAGCACTCAAGTGCTTGCTGGCACCGATAGATCCAGTGCAGTCTTAAATATCTGGAGTTCACGGGTATGTGTGTATAGAATCCATCAAGGCCAAAGATCAGCGAAATCTCTAGGGCACCTTTCCAAAAACTGAGGTGCTATGCAGGGAGAAAAAAAACCCACAAAAGTACTCCAGGATCAGAGAGAAGCAAGTTGCACTTGGTGTTGTGGGTTCTGGTGGCTCCTGCCCAAGGTCATAAAGTGAAGGGCAAATGTGGGCAAATACCTAATTCAGGGTGGGGTCCTTGAAAACCCAGAGGGGTGTACAGACCAGGTAGGGCACTGATGGGTAGGCTCATGAGATGGCCCCATCTCCACTTCTTGAGCATCAGGGAAGAGGGAACAGCCTCAGGGACCAAGGTGGCCATCCCTGCACCACACCTGGAAGGCTGAGTTCTCTCCAGTGTGTGTTGGATGAAAGGATGGCACTCCATCCGTGACACTGTCTGATTCGTTCTGCCTGAATTGTCAAAGGCAGCCTGGCTCCTGCCATGGAAGGCTCTGGGGGACCCACCAGGAGGAACAGAGCAGGATTCAGAGAAGCAAGAATTCAGGAACACATGTTTGCTCTCCCCAAGAAAAGAGCACAGGAGCACACCAACTGTATCAGGAAACAGCAGCAATCAGACACATTGCTTGAGAACATCAGGCCCCCAACTTCCAAATGAGGAGCTTCAAAATGCAACCCGCCATCAATATATTTTTACATGTTAGAAAATGAAAAGCCTATGTGGTTTGCAAAGTTAGGGAGTCCACAAGACTGAACCTCATTTTGATACTAATTGCAAGTTTGGGGGTCCCCAGGGTCACCTTGGGTTTCATAACTCATTAGAAGTACTGGTAGAACTCACTGGAAGCTGTCACACTCAGTTAGTTTCTTACAGGGTTTATATAGGGTTTATCCAGCCAACGGGAGAGAAGCCTAGGACAGAGCCCAGGAAAGTTCCAAACAGAGAGCTTCCAGTTGTCCTCTCCCCATGCGGTCACGGATAGCCCGACTTTCCTGGCATCAGTGTGTGACAGCACGCACGGAGTATTACCAACCAGGGAAGCTCGTCCAAGCCTTCGTGTCCAGGGTCCTCACAGGAGCTCGATGACCGGTCACCCACAGTCTCCGGCCCCTGCAGAGCGGGACTGGTATCACGTGACCTGAAGACCCCATTCCACATCACCCATTGGTGTGGCCCCAAGCCCCCAGGCAAACCAAAGAATCCGATCAGGCAGAACATCCCACGGGCTCAGAGGCCACCTCCGAGGAGCCAAGGGCAGAGGTCAGTCCCAGATTTGGGTGAGGTCAAATGCTTCATCTGTACAGGCAGATCAAGCATCACGAGTAGGGAATAAATCACACTTTAAAAAGGACCTAAGCATCACCAATATTTATTACATGGCTCGCTCGACCCACAGGTCATGCTTCCCCTACGGTGCTGAGCATCCAGAAGGAAAAGCGGAGAGACCTCAACCCAGTGAAGATGACATCATTATCCGCATCGCCCAAAACAATCTCACCTGTTTTTAAAAATCCCATGCCTCCATATTTGACCTGGAAGCAACTTTCTAACACATCTTTTTAAATATCCCATCTAAAGAATGTCATGGGCTTTTTTTAATGCAATTTTATTGAGATACAATCACATAACATACAATCCTCCAAAGTGTACAATCAGTTGTTAACAGTATCGTCATATAGTTGTGCATTCATCACCACAATCAAACTTTGTACATTTTCATTATCCAAAAAATAAAATAAAGATTAGAATAAAAAAGAACATCCAAAACATCCCATTCCCTTCCTCTCCCCCATTGTTCACTTACTTTTTAAATACAGTTTAATTGAGATATAGTCACACACCTTACAAGCATCCACAGTGTACAATCAATTATTCATACATTTGTGTGTTCACCACCAGAATCAATTTTTCAACATTTTCCTTACTCCAAAATAAAAATAAAAGCAAAAAAAGAA